>NC_085865.1:18570780-18650780 GCF_034702125.1 Engraulis encrasicolus | reverse complement strand
AGAGGTTCGTTGTTTTGCATGAAAATTAACTGTAAACGCAAGGTAAACCACTATGCATACCATGATGGTGGTGTGATCTATACAAGAGAGACAAAGCAAAGGACGTGAATATGTAACATGTACAATGTGTTGGCCCTATGAAACTACAATGGTTTGATCTCACATTGTGTTATGTGAATAGGTAGGTTACACCAGTGGTTCCCATACTGGAGGCTGGGGCCCCTAGGTGGGTCGCGGAGGTACTGAAGGACCAAAGGGACATTGCATAAAAATGGGAAATCCACAGGTTAACAGCTAACAGCTAGATGTATTTGCTGTTCTGTGGATTTCTAGCAGTATTAGGGGACACACAGATTTTTTTTGTCCATAGCTTGTCCGCTAATATTGCTAGAAATCCACTGGTAGGCTAAGCCTATGGTGGGTGGGGGGGTTGTGAAAATATTCTTAAAGGGACACTGTGTGAGATTTGTAGTTGTTTATTTCCAGAATTCATGCTGCCCATTCACTAATTTTACCTTTTTCATGAATATTTACCACCACCATCAAATTCTAAGTATTCATTATGACTGGAGAAATGCACTTTTCATACATGAAAAGGGGGATCTTCTCCATGGTCCGCCATTTTGAATTTCAAAAAATAGCCATTTTTAGCAGCAAAAATGACTGTACTATGTTTATTACTTAGTAAACTTTCATGTAAAGATCAAATTTGGCAATAGGCAGCCCAGTTTCAATGACCAGCATAGTTGCAGTACCTTTTTTGACCATTTCCTGCACAGTGTCCCTTTAACTCCAAAAGGGGGTCCCTGCTGAAAAAGCTTGGGAACCACTGGGTTACACAGAGGTATGAGTACACAAGATGTGTTTCGCCATGCACCATTATGGACAAACAGGCACTGCTTTGTCTTGTAGTGTTTAGTTCCTATTTGAATCAGGAAAGGTAGTGTTTTTAACTGGGCATATTAAGCAGCCCACAGCCCAGAACAGTGACAGGTGTTACTTGGACACACTAGAATAAGCGGCAGCGTTTGGCACGTACGTACCTAATACTCCCCGCCATCACTGCATTTGTCACCGCACTACCCGTCACATCAGTCAATCACGTCCTTTCTCCATGTCACCGAAGCTCATCTCGCACACACATCTGACACCCTGCGCCGCCAACAGAGCATGTTGACAGCTGTACATCAGTGCTTTTGGCTCCCTGGGTGGCTGTGCTACCTTTCCTGGGCGTTTAAAAAAAAAAAGAGAAAATCAGGCTTGGTGGTTTTTTTTATAAGCAGGGTGTTTTGATCATGAATGCTGATGGTGTGTGTGCACATTCCATAAACTTCATTATGGATACTATCAATAAAATAATGTTATATGCGCTAGTTAATGTTTTACTGATATGCACTGCTACCTGAGGGCATTGAGGCTGAGCATGAGCATAAAACTGAAGGCTGCACACAGCTCGCTAAATACAAAAGTACCCTGCTGGATAACTAATAGTGAGAATAATACAATACAAGTAGTACAATACAATAATACAAGTAGTGGTTTAAATCAGGTAGGCCTATTGTAATTACTATTCATATTACTGTAATTAGTTGTATTGTAATTACTATTACATATATAAAATACACAATAAAAAGTATAAAAACACAAATCCTGGCTATGCACATTGTCGTGTAAGAAGTATCTTGTTGGATGGAACCAGTAATGGTGATGGTACTAGCATGCAAGAAAACACACAACAAGTAGGCTACCCTTCTCATTCATATGCACTGCTTGTTTTCACTAGCAAACTGCTATGGCAGTGTCAACCGCAGGGGTACTCTCAGACTGTAGATGTCTGCGAAGCTAATATGGCCGACTTTGCAATGCTAAACGAAGTGAAACAGATCTACCCTCCGTAATGTAAACAATTCTCCCTCTGTCTATCCTCGTGCTGTACCGTTCCACCCCATCTCATTAAAAAGTGGCCTGTCTGCGCTTGCATAATTTATCCGACTGAGAGAGAAACAAACAAATAAACAAATATGTGACAAACAAATAAATACATGCTACAGAAGAGGCGCTGCAAACAACATCCATGTTGAAGTCATAATATCGTCCGTAACCTCTCTTTCGTCGGGGTCATGTTTGAGTGGAAATCAAAAGTGCATGGCAGCTTTAGCAAAGATGGCGTTATCTTAGCATGTCTTCAGCAGTGGAAACACTCCTGAGAGGGGGAATAGATGTGTGTGTGTGTGTGTGTGTGTGTGTGTGTGTGTGTGTGTGTGTGTGTGTGTGTGTGTGTGTGTGTGTGTGTGTGTGTGTGTGTGTGTGTGTGTGTGTGTGTGTGTGTGTGTGTGTGTGTGTGTGTGTGCGTGTGCGTGCATGCGCGCGTGCGTGTGTGTTTACGCGTGTGCTAAGGATAAGACGCTAGCAGATGCTTCTGATACAGCAGCAGGAGTCTGCACTGGCATCAATTAACTGGCTGTGCCGGTTAACCTGTCAACGGCCCATCAGACCGGCTTTTATCATTGTGCACAGAGTGGAGTGTGTGTGAGGCGTCATCTTTAATCATTTTTTTTCTCTCTCCCTCTTTTTTTTTTGGTGGGGTGAAAAAAAATATGTCCCCGCACAATGAAAACTCCCCAGACAGCTGGGTTGTTTACTGCAGATGAACAAAAGGAAAGGGAAAAGTCAAGATTCTGACATGAGCCAAAGTGAACACGGTGCCACAATACCAGTGTGAGAAAACACTCCCTCAGTAAACTTGGTCACATTCGAAGACGCTTCACTCCCTACGTGGTTAAATTATTTATTTTTCGAGTTTTGCTTCTAACTTTTTAACTCTGTGTGTGTGTGTGTGTGTGTGTGTGTGTGTGTGTGTGTGTGTGTGTGTGTGTGTGTGTGTGTGTGTGTGTGTGTGTGTGTGTGTGTGTGTGTGTGTGTGTGTGTGTGTGTGTGTGTATGCATGCGTGTGTGTGTGTGTGTGTGTTTGTGTGCTCATGGTCAGGCAGAAAATAACAAGATTGAAAAACCTTGATGACACCTTATTGCCCGATCCATCCGCCAGACAGAGGTAGGCCCCAGCACATTGCCATGTGTTTACTATGTAATGCCTTCAGTTCCCTTTGTCATGCAGCAATTTGTTGACAATAAGATTATAACAGAGGCTCTGCGCTAAGTGGTTTTGGTAATGTCCAGTCTTAATCAGTTACTTAAGACTCTCTGCATTGCCATAGCAATGTTGTTATTATGTAGTTCAAAGAGTGTTTTCAGCAAAGCACGAATAGGACCCGTTATATTTGCTTTTGTAAGGGAACCCTTCTGAGTGCTCCAATAGCTCACTCTATTGTATTACAATGAATAGAGTATCAGAGGAACCTCAGCCCTGGTAAGTGGTATTGCTTAAAATCAGAGGGTGGAACTGAGTGCCGAAGTGCTCCAGCTCAATTAAAACTCTTTTCAGACCCCATGTAAGTACTACTTAAAGTTACACATGTAATAATAACTCTTTACTGCAGTAGAATCAATGTTTTAGAAACCATTTGTTATCCGTTCTGCATGCTAGTCATAAAAGTAAGTCGAATTAACATTAGCACTTGTTAATTAATAACAGCCTTTTTGTTGCACTCTATTTTATGGTCCTTGTATTTTAAATGGGTACGGTTTAACATAGTCCTAAGGTGTGTGACTGAATGTAACATTACTCTACTTAGCCTTCTTGCACTGTCCCTATGGGTTAGAGTTATTGTGGGTATAGAAAGAATATCATGCTACTTATTATCTGATTGATTGTTGTTGGTGATGTAAAAAAAAAAACCCTCCCACCTTCAAAGCCCCGATATCTCTGTGCTGCTCTTTCACAAGGAGGCTCGAAGTCACCTCAGGTTTAACGCTGGTGGCTTGTATAGGGATCATCATCCGTGAGGAGAGGGAGGACTGTGCCAGCCAGCTGTGATTTTCAATCTTTGTTAGTTTAGCCGTCTCACACAGTTCACAGCTGGGAGTGGGCCTCAGAGCTCATCCTGTATGCATTTCTGCTGCTGATCTGCAGCATTTGCAGCCAGAAAACCTGATATGACAAAAAACACACTTTTGCAAGCCCCTAGCATTTACAGTAGAAGACTACAATAAATAGCAGTGAATTACAATGCCTGATAACATCTATAGAGGGTCTGCGAGAACACAAATAAGCCGACACGCCTGTCTGTTGTATATTATGAAACCTTTTTTTTTTGCATGCTGCAACATCACACGGAATTTTAAATGCATGGTACATGGTGGCTCGTTTAGAAGAATTAGAGCGCTCTTGTATCACAGAGGAGGGGATGTTATGCTGTGCCATCACTCCCTAGCACACCAGCATATGCATTTACCCCGCCATAAGTCATTTTCAAAGTCACTGAGACCCACACTCTTGGTGGCATGTTAATTGCTTAATTAACTCAAGCCAAGCACCTGCCTGACAATGCACTCTGCATCCCTGATTTGGCACATTTTGCTGCCTTTGTGCCACACGCACATACACGCACACGCACGCGCACACACAAATACACACACGCACGCACGCACGCACACACACACACACACACACACACACACACACACACACACACACACACACACACACACACACACACACACACACACACACACACACACACACACTAAAACACACACTAAAACACACACACTAAAGCTCCCAGCCACTCGGGCTGTGTGCTTGGAGCCTTTTCTGATGCCATAAGGAGATGGCAGATCTCAGTGACTGATGGCAGACGATAGTTATCGCAGGTTGCATCAAATATTCGCTGGCTGCTTCCAACTGACCTGCCAAGTCTCTCTCCTCTACCCGCTCAGTCTCACTTGCAAGTGGATATTACCCTGATGCACTTACCGCACAAGGGAAACTTTAGAGGCTGAATGGAAGCACTGCCTACCATACAATTAATGTACAGCGGGAGAAGAAAAGTGTCGCCTAGAGCACTGAAAGGAAAATTATTGGGATTTTTTTTTTTGCCTCGTTTCTTTCAGAGAAATAAACCCCTTAAAAATCGGTTTCAATCATTTGTTCAAAAAGCACTTTTTTGTGTAATAAGCGCATTGTGTAGAGAATAACTACAGTAGAGGTGAGCTGAAATCAGCCAGTCATTTCCAAACCACTGAAGACACCGGGAAATAGACTCTGTATTTTTTTGCCCATTTTGAGCTTGAATAATGTCTTTTATATGATCTTAATATATGCAGAGGACCATCCAGTGCTCATCCCCTCCTACAAACAAGAAAAACAACTGTAGCCTACAACACTGTGGTGAGTTCATATGTGCACATACTGTATATGTGTGTGTACGTGCTTTGACTATTACAGTATTGTTTGAGCATTTAAAAATGCACTTGAAGAAGCATCTATCAGCTGGATGAGGTGAAGAATATTTACTCGCACACTTTTAAATACCACCCACGTCTACTCTATCCCACAAACACCAAGCCCCCCACTCCCCCACCCAATCCCTCCTCTCTCTTTCTCTCCCTCTTCCTCTCCATCTCCTTCTCTCTTGCTGCTTTCTGAGGGGTTGCAAACTCTGCAGCATAACAGATGACAGTTCCTCATAGTTGTGATTCATGATGTTGAATGCACCATATATTGCACATTTCGCATGGAAAAATCCAGGGGAAAAAAAGACAAAGCACGTCTGACAGAAAGTTTAAGCATTTATATTCACGCATACATCTCTTTTTTCCTTCTTCCAGGGATCTGTTACGACACGAGGGCTTCGAAACTTGTTATATGGTGACGACAAGGGAGAAAATAATATAAGCATCTTTTTAAAAAAACAACGGGCTACACATACCGCATACTAATGCCCATAGGACACAACAGATGTTCAGTGATAGCCAAGCCGCTGTTTACCTACATCAGTTCATGATCTTCCCTTAACTGTTGAAATCTCTCCCGCCTATAAAGGAGTCCAGATGGTTCAGGAATTTAACTTGCAAAAATTATTATCGGTTGCACTGGCTTCAAAGAGTCATGGCTAATTGTTTCATAATTCTTGTGAAATTCGTTGTTTTAGGTTGGGCTTTGGAGGCATGTTCATACTGTAAGACCTCTGCTTTGTGGGTATCTACTACACTACATCTGTGCATGCTTTCACTATTGAATATGACCTCAACACAATGAGGAAAGCCATGCAGCAGTGTAGGCTATATTGCTGTTCTTATGTAATAATGAAAACAGGAGCCGTTAGCGCCGTCAAACAAAACTCATCAGGGAAATGACCTTGCCTTGTGTATTACGGTCTACATTACACTATGTAACCCTACATTTAGGCCAGAGTGACTTATGGACAATGCAGGCTACTGTGGTTACACTCCCTAAAACAATTTGGGAGTTTTAGAGCCTTGCTCAAAGGCACTTAAGCAATTACCATACCTACCGGTGGGATTCAAACCTGCTATCCTCTTATTCTAAGACCAGCTCCATTTTAATCCTACCTCCTACCATGAGGCCACATGGTAAAAACCTGCAGTGCAAAAATTAATAAAACATCGGAAATGTTACGCTAAATAATATCATGTTTTGCTTAATTGCCATGTTTGAGAAAGGCTTTGCTTTATCAGCCATTGAGTTGCAGAGCTGGAGAAGTAATTCCCTTGAGTCATGGTGCCTAAATGACTCCTGCTCCTTAAATATGGGAGCTCCAATTGCACAGCAGCACTCCAAATGACCTTCGGGGACAAGTGTTGCCTCTCGGACGATAATGATGATAAAAACACACACACACACACACTAGTAGGCCTACATCCATCTGTGGAGTCATTTGCTGAATCCCAAACAGCCAGGGACTCTCCGACTGTTTGCTTACACTATACCCTGCTCTGATTATTAGAGCAGATAGGCTAAGCTAATTGTTTGCCCCACAGATCACGGATTTGGATAATAGTAGTCTTTTCTGTTGGCTGACAAAAGCGATTGTGGGCAACCCCACGTGCCGCCACCGATCCTTTGAAAACGAAGGAAAAGCTTCCGCGGTGTGTTTTGTGGCAGTTGACAGTTTGCGAGATGAATAAATAAAGGAACGCATTCTTTTATCTAGGCGCCTCCCCGCTGAAGCGTTCTACGACAGCTGTAGATAGTTAACAGTCATCCTCAAACAGAATTATTTCAGTGCTGTTCAAGTCTGTTCCCTCAGTTCATTACTATTGCATAGCCCATAGCTGCTCTTTACTCATCTAGACAGTATTGCATTATTTACCAAAGCAAGACAATTGTGCGGAACCCAACGACATAGGACCAGGGACACCATAAAATCCAGAAAAATAACTAAATAATACATGGCCCCGGGCATTTGCATGAATACATTACATTCGCCAGGCATGTCTGAGGTGTGTTTAAAAAGAACCAGCTGTTGCTTGCATCATCCATTTACTTTAAAAAAATAAAAAATAAAGAGACGAAAAATCGACAGATCTAGGACAGCCCGGGTGCCTTGTGTTCGCTCGGGAGTGACATTAAACACAGCGATGCTCCTGGAGACTCCTTAAAGACTA
The DNA here is from genome assembly GCF_034702125.1 of Engraulis encrasicolus. Classification (NCBI taxonomy): domain Eukaryota; kingdom Metazoa; phylum Chordata; class Actinopteri; order Clupeiformes; family Engraulidae; genus Engraulis; species Engraulis encrasicolus. The sequence continues at coordinate 18,643,253 of NC_085865.1, read as the reverse complement.
ATGGGGGCCTGGGTTTGTACTAAAGAGCCAACCGAGGCCTTGGAGGCTGTCAAAGAGCCACTCCATAGCCAGAGCAGGACAGAGATATACGCCAGAAGTCTCCCGAGTCTGGGCCTGACTAGAAGAGGATAGTGGAATAGTGTGCTTGCAAATTGCAGGAGGTGGGGTGGTGTGAGCGTTGACGGGTGGGGTATCTACAGTAAGGCAAACACACTACTGAAGCTATAGCTCCAACTCCTAAACTGCTGCCAGACTCTCTCTCTCTCTCTCTCTCTCTCTCTCTCTCTCTCTCTCTCTCTCTCTCTCTCTCTCTCTCTCTCTCTCTCTCTCTCTCTCTCTCACACTCACACACACACACACACAGGCGCACGCACACGCACACACACACACACACACACACACACACACACACACACACACACACACACACACACACACTCTCACACACACACACACACACACACACACACACACACACACACACACACACACACCTGGAAACATTGGTGGCAGCGTAGGCTATGAAGAGATTTGAGTGAAAGACCAAACACGAGAAATAGCTCCTCATCAGCTAATTTGTCTGCAGTTTACTAACTCTAATTATCCCACCAAATTTCAATACAATTTCAGCACTTGCTCCACCGAGACACGTAGCATTCTACTTTACTAACACACACTGTCTGGGCTGCAACTTCAATATGCGGCAGATCATTTTTCATAAACAAAAGCATCACACTCCAGTCTCAGGGAGAGAGAGAGAGAGAGAGAGAGAGAGAGAGAGAGAGAGAGAGAGAGAGAGAGAGAGAGAGAGAGACAGAGACAGAGACAGATAGAGATAGAGATAGATAGAGAGAGACACACACACACGCACACAGACAGAAAGAGAGAGATAGAGATAGAGAGAGATAATGAGAGCATGCACTCGAGTGTTTACCAAGCTCTGCAGCTCGCAGTGTTACTCACAATCACTAGGTTGGCGCTTTCATTTCATTCTTGACGCCCGCTGATGGCGGTGCCCCCAGCCCCACTTTCAACCTCGACCATGAGTGTAGCTAGCTCAAATTTACATCAAGGTCAAGAGGATGGGATCGGGCTTCTGATCTTAGCCATCAGAGGACTCTCCCACTGCACACCACACTACTGTAGCAACGTGAAATGCTCACAATTAACATGCTCCTGCGGTGCTGTTCACCCCCTTCAAATGAAATGTCTGTGATTTTACTGCAAGTAGTACAGTATGTGTTGCTAATGTCTATGGTAAGCACAATGACTGGAGAGTTGTGGTTGAAATATGAAGATATTTGCAGTGCAGTCTTAACTCATTGATGCTGGATGTCGCGTTGCGCAACATTGGCCCTGGCGCCTGGAGCTGCATTATGCAACATTCAGCCTCATGAGATTTGAGACAACTTTATTACAAATCTTTGTTTGTTTCAGATGAATGAACACATTCTAATGAAAGATGAGGGTCTTAGTGTTTAAATGCCTTCTTATTGCATGTTTTATGTGCTTCAGATGCAGAGATGTTTAGGTTTTTAAAGGCTAAGGGCAGCTTTTCTTCAAAAGGGCTCAGGCATCCAGCACCCTTTTTTTCAGGTGCCTTAGGCTTCAATGGGTTAAAGAAAAAATTGGCTCAGAAGAGCAGATACGTAGCTTACAAATTGAAGTGATCCAAATACAGTGGCAGCGTAAAAACAAATATTCCACACTTTCAATCAAACAACCACATTTTACACAGAAATTTTCCAACCATTCAACATGTCCTTGTTACTTGTTACGTTTACACCCCAATAAAGCTGTTTGACACACCACTTTTTGGGCTGCTAGTGTGTTTGGACCATAGGCAGGCAGCGACATTCACAGAGCGCTTTTCTGCAAGAGGCATGTCTTTCGGGACGGCTCTGAGTCACACTTGTCTGGGTGACAAGCATTTTGGATGGAGCTCAACACAAATCCCTGTCAGAGTCAAATCGGATGCCATCAGCTTGGGCGGATACGTTTGTGCACAAGCAGGGCCATCCCAAGCCTTTATGGGGCCCTAAGCAAAATTACATCCAGGGCCCCCATACCTACCCAGCATCAGATGCTTCATTAGCTTAATTTACTTCCACGAGCTAAGGACATAGGTAGGCTGCCTGTAGATCATACACTGTACTTCTCGGAGCAAAATTTCTGAAACAGAAAGTCATTTATCACAAAGGAATATCTTAGTTTCATTTCAAAATTACTCTTAGTTATATTGTGCATTTCTTGTAGGATTTTTACAACTAAAAGTGGTACATGAAAAATCACATTGTACCCAGTCATTGAGGTGTCCCCAATATACAATGGCTCTTTGTGGCAGTAAGTGGTACATGAGAAAGAAATATATGACTAGGGAAAATTGAGTTCATTTCTTCTTGGAACTTTGCTGCTCACAGGGCCCCCTGGTGGTGTGGGGGCCCAAAACCATCACATAGTTCGCTTATGCCTGGGACCGGCTCTGTGCACGAGACAGCGGCAGGGAGATTCAATGAGACAGTATGACTGGTATAGGCTGTTAGTGTACTAAAAGCCATAGGGGAAAGATGTACGTGCAATACATGTATCCAACATCTCCAATAGTAGCTGTGTGTTTCGTCACGTTTTCCTCTCTTTAGTGCTTACAATGTAACATGTCTTGACCATAAGCCGGCCATTTCATCACCTGGTTGTCCTTATGATGGAACTAAACCATTAGAACATAGTACAGTAGAGCAGTGGTTCCCAACCTTTTTCTTAAGGGACCCATGTTTTTACTATTGTAAGCTTTGGTGACCCAACCACGCGAGCGCCCGCACGAGACGGAGTCACAATATGCCCTCCGTTTCCTGCGAAAACTTATTTTAGTTATTTTATTCCTCAATCCGTCTTTGGTCAAATATAGAATAAATGTTTAATGTAGCACTTAAAATTTGTTGCGTCTATTTATTAGCTAAATGCTTTGTCTTTTATTCAACATGGGCTATATATATATTTAAAACGAAACCCCTTAAAATCAAGAGGGCTCCGCGACCCCCTGTGGATCTTTGGCGACCCATAAGGGGGGTCCCGACCCATAGGTTGGGAACCACTGCAGTAGAGGATGCAGTTTGGCCTAATTATGTGACAATAATTGAAGGCCTCCCTTCGAAATATAATGCCTGAGTATCATTCAGGATTATCTTTAAGTCTACAGATGAGTGAAAAGAGCTTAACCAATGCATTACTGCGTACCCATGCCCATAGCTAATTTGGATGTTTAGAACATTTCACTGATCCCCGTCCCAACTTATTTGAGACATGTTGCAGTTATCAACTTTGAAATGAGCACATATGTATGTCCTGTGAAACAATATTTTTCTAGGTTTTAACAGTCAATATGTTGTCTTTCCACCATTCTCCATCTAATGAATGGATTGAATGTTTTGAAAAATTCACCGATTACTTCATTGGAATTGGGGTTTGTACATATAAATGAAATTTTATACCAGACCGATTAATGTAACTACCCTTTATTCGCACATTTCATTTGAAAAGTATTTAGTTCCTTGGCCACAGTAAAGTCTTTTCAAGGTACCCAGAAACTGAGGAAAATTACAGACCAATTTGCCTCATGTCCCTTTCAAATCAACTGATTGATGGATTGAGATTTCCATCTCTCTCTCTCTCTCTCTCTCTCTCTCTCTCTCTCTCTCTCTCCACCCCCCCCCTCCTCTCTCTCTCTGACGTGTGTTCATGTATGTGTGTGTGTGCGCTGTGTGCATGAGTGTGCATGTAGGTGTGTGAAAGCGACTAAGTGGGGAAAAAAAGATGAAGTGAGACGAGAATGCATAAGGGCAAGAGAAAATTGACTGACAAGTGGATAGAAGGGGCTCATTTCCTGGGTCTTAGTCTAAAACCCCCTCGGTATAACAGCAGGCATTGTAATTAATTGTTCCTGCAGAGGAACCCTGCGAGGAACCGGGGACCTTGTCTAAAGGCAAAAGAATCCACCGCTGCAATGCCGTACTCCATAGAGGGTCCTTACCTTTACTCAAGGCAAGGAACCAGCTCCACACTGGTGGACTCCAGGGTGTCTCATTAAGTTCTCATAGTGAGGAGACCGTCACGTGATTCTCAGCAGCTGAGGAAATGTATGGGCACCTCGTCACCTAAAGGGGAGATTGAGAATAGAAGATGCATGGTTAATGACAAACGAGGATGGCAATATTGCGAAAATGAATTAGAAAGGAGTTCATGCTATGGGTACAGTCAGATTTAGCTTGCCCCCTCTCTCTGGTAATTCACTCCTCTCAGGGGTTGAAGGTGCACTGTGTAGGATGGTGGCCAAAGTAGGTATTGCAACTATGCTGCTCACTGAAACAGTGCTGCCTATATCGCCAAATCTGATCTTTTCATGAATACTTACAAGGTAATATTTACTAGTATGATCAAAGTATAAGAAGCTTTGCAGCTAAAAAAAATATATTTCTGGAAATTCCAAATGGCGGACATGGAGAAGACCCCTCTTTTCATGTATGAAAAGTGTTTTTCCCTGTCATAATGAATACTTAGAATCGGTGGTAAGTATTCCTGAAAAATGCAACATTTGTGAATGGGCAGCAGGAATTCTGTACACAAACTACTGAAACTATATTACAGAGTGCACCTTTATGTCAAAGTACTGGTCAAAAAGAGAGACGTGAAGCTGTTTTCATGCAAAGTTGAACCCATCTGCCAGTCATCACAGCAGCAAATAATTAGAGACCCTCAAACATATTGAAATAAATCAATGAGATAGTCTGTCCACATGGAGTATTTTGGATTTTTATGTGTTTATGCCTTATGGCCTTCAGCATGACCTACTATAACTATACTATATACTATACTACTATAGCTATAGAAAAAGAATGTTTGTGAAAAAAGTCATTTCCGGGCTATACATTAGAGGAGAAATAAAAAAACATACATTTATTCATCTCTTCCTTTTTAATATCTCTTATGATTTTCTTTTATGATTCTTTTATGATTATCTTCTGAATGATTTTTTGTGATGTTCAGACACAGGACAGGTTATTAACCCTTCCACCAACAGGGCCGCTTGCATGCGTGTACATACACATTTACTGTATGTTTATCTGGTTTCCACACTGTATGTTTGGATTTTAATGCATTCATGTATAAGGACCTTCAAGGTGACCTTCACGATTGCTATGAAGTAATCCACAGTATGTTTGAAAAAGCCATTTCCAGGTAATAGATCAGATATAGATTTAGGCTATGGATTTGTATTTGTTCCTTCTTTATTTCTTTTGATTTTTTCCCCCATCTTTTTTCTTTTGATTCCCAACAGAGCCTCTCACATGTCGGCATATACCATACATGCATGCATATACCATATACAGTATATGTACAGTATGCTCTTCTGCTCTTCTATATGCCAAACATACACACCCGAATAAGATTCATATAGCCACACTTGTTCTTCCACCCCCCCCCCCCCCCCCCACCCCCCTTACATCATAGGGAGTGAGCAAAGGGATATTTTGAAACTGCAGGTGGAAATTATTGAAATAAAATAATGAAATAAAAGAATTATTTTAAACAATATGAACAGTATACTTAGTTTTAGACTACTTTATAATCTCCATACATTTACATTTCCAATATCAGATTATGGCAGTGCTTCATCCGAGGGTTTCTACACTTCGGCAAAGCAACTTTCTTTCATTTCCAGGAAATAACTTGATTGAAATCAACTGAACAGGGACAAATTGATGGCAAATACTTTACACGAATGATAAATGTTCATTCGAAAAATAGATTACCCAAGCCCAACATTTAAGAACACAACAGATCTGTGCCACTTTAAATGTTGTTTTGGAAATGATCTTAACCAGCAGTGTTATGTGAGAGCTCTACATCATACCGAAAACAATAACGAGGCAGACTGACAGGTTGACATGTCTGATGTTTCCATCTCACACACACTTTCATATTTACTACAGGCTTGTTCAGTACTGTTTTTATGATTCACATCTAGGGTGAAGTAAGGCAGCCAAATTACCATATCTTCCAGTGATGCATGCATATGACATCACACAGCCCGTAGCAATGATTTAAAAGACAAAAACAAAAACGGAAAAAAAAGCAGAAAAAAAAATTGGTAACGTTTTCACACATATAAAAATGATAATGCGATTTCTTCCCGCTTGAATGTGGTTTCTCCTGTCACAATAAGCAATGGCAATGAAGTAATTAGTCTCATCATTTAGCACAAATAAAAGCTCCGCCGGTGCACTGCGGAATTAAAACACAGAGCCGCGGCTAAAATTAGCATCTCTGTGTATAAGTGGGCAAACAGGGAGGAGGAAAGGGGGAACTCTGCATGTTTGGTGCTGTGAGGAGAGAGAGCGAGTGCATTGCCACGGCTGCCATCTCCAGAAGCATCATTAATCAGGGCCACGCCGTTGCAACACATGCGAGGATTGAAAGATCCCCTGATCATAGAAAGTGCCCAAGGAGAAATAGACAGAGAGGAGAGAGAGAGAGAGAGAGAGGGAAAGAGAGAGAGAGAGAGAGAGAGAGAGAGAGAGAGAGAGAGAGAGAGAGAGAGAGAGAGAGAGAGAGAGAGAGACAGAGAGAGAGAGAGAGAGAGAGAGAGGTACAGTGTGTATACAGAAAGAGAGAGGGAGTTGGAGAGACAAAGAGTAAAAAAAGAGAGTGAAAGAGAGAGGGAGAGTGATAAAGTCAGTAGAAAGAACCAGAGAGAAAGAGAGAGAGAGAGGTGGGATGGAGAAAGAGAGAGGGAGCTGGAGAGGCGGCATTTGGGGAAGGTATTACATCTCGGTTGCCAGGGAGGAACACGCGCAGGGGCACGGATCTGAATGAGAGCAAGCCCGCAGGAGTCATGCACATTGCGCCTGCTATACGGAGGCTTTGTTGGTTAATTGCCATGCGACATCCTGTATATGTGTGCTGCACCGAGCCCGAGCCGCTGACAAACCCCTCTGGGATGCCCGTGGCTCAAAGAGTGTGAGGAACGTGGGGGCAACACAATCAAGTTGCACAAAAACGATTGCAAAGGCTGGCCAAGGCCCAGACGTGTATTTTAGGCACACATATTTGAATTGTTCTTCATCTGTCCCCCACTAACAAGGTTGAACTGGATTTGTGATTGGGAGCTTGAGAGTATAGACACAAAAGCTAAAGAGCTGTTGGCTTTGTTGTAGTGTTTCACACTACACTGTACTGTAAGTCCATGGGAGACTGGATTTATATGAAGCTATCAAGACGTGCATGTACTGTACAAAACGTAATATAAATGTTTGCAAAGGACATCCCGAAACAAACTACTGTATATGGTTATGGTGATTAACAGACAAAAAGCCTATCCAGCTGAACAAGTTCAACCTTGCTCGTGCCCGTAAGGTAGAACGAACAGCACATAAATAGCGAATAAAGAGGCCTAAATAGAGACAGGGGCGGCCGTATTTAATTTCCTGCTCGGAGCACAATGCCATTTGGACTGCATTTGGATGCTCCTTGAAGTTTAAAAAGCCAAGGCCGTTGAAAATGCTTCCTGCTGCTGATGGTCGCCACCTGTTCTCCCTCCCTCTCTCTCTCTCTCTCTCTCTCTCTCATGCCTCTACATGAAAGATGGTGGCCATCACCCAGGGGCTGAGATAGACGACATCATTGGCGTAACAGAGCCCTTTGAAGAGGCTCTTAATGCTTACCTGGCTGCCTCCGGGCGTCAGATGTCAGGGGCTCGTCTGGCATCACCATGGCCATCTTTTTACATGTCCCCAAGGCCTGTCCCTGGCTGGCTGGCTGGCTGGCTGGCTCGCGGTGTCCTACTCAACAACTCCACACACAAACACAAAAAACCCACACACGCATAATGTGTGTTACATTTTACTGTGTGCTTTCTGTTTAATACAGTGACTTTCGGAAGTAGACTACATTATTTTTTGTTGCCTGAAGTAGGGCTGATTATAGCTTAGCTTAATGTTACCCATGTAAAAGTGACAGGAAAACATGCAGACTCTGTTTAAATCATCATACTTGAGAGGGTATTGAGGATGGGAGCTTTGCTTACTAATGATGGGATGAAAAACCAAATAAACAAAACACCCCTATGCAAAATTAATGTCTAATACATTTTTACTTTTTTTGCATGTGGTTATGTTGGTCTTAGACCCACTAAGTAAATACTTGGCCATCTTAACAACTTGTCCTTGTTAAATGGCAGTTCAAAATCATGGCCGTTTGAGAGATGTGACTTTGATAGACTGAGGCTGTTCCACCCTGACAAATGTACTTTCACTACATAGGCTGATGGCTGACTGTGTGCACACATGTCCTAAATGGCCATCCATCAGAGCCCAGCTAAAGCATATGAAGAAGACACACACGGAGACATGTCTGACACATTTATAAGTATATTACAACCACCTGATGTCTGTTCAACAATGGCATAGCTCAATTTGGTGAACAGCATACACACTTAGCCTACTTACGTATCAGGTGGGTGCAATGGCAGTACTTATTTTCACTGACACTGATCAATGGTTTTGGTGATCAACACATAAAATGAACTCTTTTTTTCCATATTAATTAAACTTTAAAATAAGACTGTTATTATCGTGTCCACTTTTTAAATACCAGAGAATTTCAAAACGTGTGTAGGATATTCTTAGGGTATACTGTAGTTCTCGTTTCAGGCTAGATGCACAGTATGTTTTGAAAGTGTCAATGACATATAACACAGATAGCTCCTTATTATGACTTACCACACTATATTACTATAAAATTCTCTGTTCCTAAACTTGACAAAAGCTGGACTTACTGGATACGATAAGTCTGGACAAGAGATAGAAAGAAGCAGAAGGGACGAACTGAAGACATGCGAGTAAGAAGATGCTGACGATTCTGAAGTTCCGTATGTAGACTGAGAAACCTGACCACTTTGCGTCAACACCAACAATGGCCCTCAGGCCTTCAATGGTCACGATATAGTAACGATTGTTAGGTGTTATTGCTCAATTATAGAATGGCAACCTTAGCAGAGGATCAAAGAAATGAAGGGATATTGTTCTGATTTCTTTATTTGCTTGTTTGTGTGCCATAAGACTGGTCCTTGTCGATGTAAATGCAGTTAAGAGCCAGACAACCTGCCGAGGTGCAGACAACCAAACCTCATAACCTGATTTGAACTGGAAACTTTTGGCTGACACAAGAGTATAAAAATTGTCCACTGTGTGTCTTATATAACAGGTAAAAACAATAGTGGGATAAAGAGAATTGGGTTCGGTGAAAGTCTTACTTCAGCAATAATGTTGGGGTCATACAGGTCAACAAGTGAAAAATATGTCAGTTTTTTTCCAGCTAAGGATAATCAGAATACTGTATTACCACCAGCAATGTGAAGAATGCCTTGACCGACAGCGCATATTCAGTTACAGCCTGTCAATGAGCACATGAATAGGGAAAAAAGAGAAAATTATCTATTCACCCGAGAGATTGAAAGGCCATGCAATTTCCTGTCCAAATATATTCCTTATATACATCCTATTCTAAGGGACTTAGGAATACACAGGTGGTCTAATTTAACATCTTAATTCATACGACGTTGACAATGCTGTCGAGATATATGGTCCAATGAGACACCTTTAAGAGGTTTAGGTATTTAGGTCTTCAGTGACAAGAACTAAACGATGCAAAGACACTTCTAGTCGCGCAATTTGTATGGCCGACATACTAGGAACAGCAACTGATGGCTTGATCGCTTGCATCACGTACAAAAGACATCAGTTACACACCGGTGAACCAGTCAGTCTCCCTCTTAATGCAGCAAAGACTACAGCAAGCCCTTTCCCTCGCATGCCAACTTACAACTGCATAAATACACACGTACGCCGGTTAATTCAAGATGTCTCTTTCCCCCAGTTTGGCGGTGACAAATGTAACTCTCACGCAGTGCACCAGATGGTGGGGTTTGATCGTAAATCTCAGAAATCAGACATCTGATAGATGGTGCTCTTGAGCAAGCGCTTCTAAACGACACACTCAACCAAGTTTCAATTTCCACTGTGGAAATTGACATATGACAAGGCATGGAGGGTAAATGCATCACACATATAAGTGTGAAGGCTCCCTCTGCAGTGTGCCTGTGTATGTGTGTGTGTGTGTGTGTGTCTGTGTGTCTTTGTATGTGGAGAGTGCGAGCTCGTCTCTGTGTGTGTTGCAGCCCGTGTTGCTGCTAGGCCTTCTGTATTCATTAAGCATGGCACACCTTGTGGGAGAGCGCAGTACAGTATGTGCAGGCCAGGGAGCGGATGAAACATAGCGAGGTGAAACTACCTGCTCCTCGCCATGCCTCGCCAAGCACACGCCTGCTTCAGTGGTTATGCTGCACAGGATTGTCAATAAAGTGATTGTAATAGGAGGGATAACAAAACTATTTCAAGTTCCACTTCACTGAGAATGGGGTTCTGCTGCAACCCGAGGGATAGGGGGGGGAGAAAAGAATTTTCCTGGGATTGGGGGAACCAAGCAGGAGGTCTCTCTACATGACATGGTACTGCCACCTTGGATCATGAATAAATCATGCGCCGTCCAGTGGCAGAATAAACATTTGTGCATCATCTTCACCTCTGCAGCCCAGAATCTTCTTCTGTCAGTAGTCTGCCACTAACATGGCTTATATACCAGCTCATTCGCATGCAGGCGGCATACAGACAAATCTAGACCCCAAAATCTTGACAGCCTTACCCTCAAAGCGCTGAACATTTTTCCCCTGCAAGATACCTGATGTCTGAAGAAATATGTCTTTAAAAAAATCAGAAAGTTCCAGTGGCAATGTCAGAATATTGGTTCTGGACAAATATAGTACCACAGTTTGTAGCAACAGTGTAACACAGCTACAGTCACATCCTGGTCAAAACTGTTCTGTGTCTTATCAAGAAAAACAAAAATGCGGACTTTTATATATACTTTTTTATTTATAATTTATATCAGCAGATACAAAACTTGAACTGTATCCAAAATGTGCAATAAATCACTATCGATTCATTCAAATAACAAATGAAAATACAAACCAAAAACATTAACTTTGGAAAAAAATATACAATGTAAACTGGACAGAAATGGATTTTTCACTACATGTCGGTGATTAAAATAAGTGAGCATAAAAAGTATAGCTGTTACCTATTTTAGTCTCCCAAATTGATCGGATTTAGTTAATGTATCTTCATGGTGACATTCTGGTTTCGCTAGTATACAGAAAGGCAATCATTACCATTAAGCAGCTCCAAGCGTGTAGAACACATTAAAAAGACATACAGGTAATACCTTGTACCGACGCTTATGAGAAAAAGAGTAAAAAAACACATGTACAATATTTAATGTAAACATTTACCTTCATTCGCAGCACGAAGTCTAAACAAACAACAAAGTTTTTGCAGGGGAGAAACAAAAAGCATGAATTAGGCAGCGCTTCTTTAGAGTTTGACAGCTCTACTGTTGATAATCTTAAGGTATCTAAACAAGCAACTGCGTAGCAATTAAAACCATTCATCTCGACTAAAAGTGAACTTCAGGGATGTGGAAAAAAACTGAAGTATTTCGAGTGAGAGGAGGGTGGGGGGATGGAAATCACAGCAAATACCCCGAGTAATTATGCACCAAGCCAATTAAAAAACATGTCTGCAAAAGAACAATTTAAAAAGGCATTAAAACAACCCAAACAATGAAAGCAACATAACAGTTCAGCACTCAACACTTCATTTCACATTTAGATTTGCTCAGATCAACACCAACATGTTCTATGCACATTTATTTTTTTCTCAAAAACACCAACGTCTGTGCCTTGCCTTGAGCACATTTTCTTCGATCATGGAAACGATTAAAAAATAAAACAAAAACATGGTCTCAATAAGGCAATTATTCACCATCACCAGCATTCCACTTCAGCTGATCTCGGGTCAGTCCTATGAAACTGATTCTTAGGCAACGAGTAGACTAGAGGCCTGTCTGCAAATTGGCATAAAGGTTTCAAGCCACACCTAGCCAATCACGATGGACGTCTTCAAGAAGAATGAGCCGAAGCCATTTATACAATCCGTACCTATACAGCGACAATCCTGCTCCATCTGTTGATCCCAATCTGTGACCTACGGTCATCACTTTACTTATTCAGACCTACCCACTGACATGTGGGGCCTTTGACCAAAGTACTGCATAGTAGCAGCCATTAGTCGGATATGTCATCAGTAACAGCCAATTACTTAGTTAATGAGGAATGGTTAATATTAATCAACATACCAGCTAATTCCAACTCTATATTACAATCTAACTCTACCAAACTACAGCGCAGGTACTGCATTTGGCCCAATGGCAACATTAATAATCAACAAGTTTTTTAAATACAATTGTAGAGACTACATTGTGCCCTAAATAGTGAGAATACACTGCATATATTCAATGCTTGCCAACAACAATCACCGTCCCACACCACCCACCCACCTTGTTGGACAAAAAAATCCGTCAACACTGTCTCCTTTTACACAAAATCCTTCATGTTTAATTATGCCACTACACAGAGGCAGGACCATGGCAAAACTGACCATAGTGGCTGTTGAGTTAGGAGCTGTCCGGGTGCCACTTGAACCTGATAGCCACACACAGCATGTACGTTCCATATTTGTCTATTTTTGGAGAGAAAAGTTCACAGGAAAGACTTTAAAAGGCTGCTCTCCCCTGGTTCCTGTGAGCCCTCATTTCATAAGATATTATGATCTTCCCTTTGTGTATACAAAAACATCTGAGGGACAACTCATATTGGGTTTAATAACAGGGAGGAGACCGATATGCTAAGAAGAAGTGCTTGGATTGATAACAGTCGAAAATTGCGAGTGACAGATGATGGCATTAACGAACAAGGACAAGAGCACAAAATGCAGAGAACACTGAAAAACAAAAAAAACGTCACTGTCCCATCCTGCTTAACATCAATTCTCATGTAACCGTCCCTTGACAACTTCCAGAATCACACAACAGTTTTGAACACTTTCAACTGACATTTACAATTACAGCCAGATGAAGAGTGTTGTGAAATTATTTTAGCTTCTCTCAAATACAACCATCATAAAATGTTTGAAAGTCATCGGAGAGCGGTCACATCTTCCTAATTCAATTCTCACCTCTTCACTTCAAGTTCCCGACTTCACAAATGTTTCTCTTCATGAAAACACAGATAACTTCATTCCGATTCACAACCACCTTTCAACAAGCTGCTCCCCTTACACCTTTTATTACACACAGAGTAACACAAAAGACAAAGCCAAGGCCTAATCTTCCCAGGTCTGGAAGTGCTGTCACACATCATCAAACCGCTCCCTTTTCGAACACGATTCCCTTTTTGGAAAGTATGAGCCATATATTTGTTTCAATCTAGATTTTTTTTCGTTTGTTTTAGATGTTATGGTCACTTCGAGAGAGCATTTGCCCTACCTACTCTTCCATCTCGCATCATGTCCACTGCATGTCAAAACAGAGGTGGGACCAGTAAAGGGATATTGATGAATTGGCTTTAGCACAACTTAGCATTAACTAGCATTTTACCTTCAGGTCTTCCACTGCACATTATGAGACATCCATTTTCCATGGTTTACCAAACAAAGCTATAATTATTATGCAAGATCTATGATGAATATCCAGCAGCATTTGTTACAAAAATCCTTGAAACAGTACCTTCATTTAAAATTAAAATAAACGCATATATAAGTAACTGTTCGTAATATCCTCCTGTTCATATCAAAATGGGCCAAACTGCTGGCTGACATCAATAGAAACTGGTACTCAAAAAGTAATATATGTCTACAGCGGATCTGCAGAGCTTGTGATAGATGACAATCAAATAAAATACTAAACTGAACAAATCAATAACAGCATTAAATCATACTATGGCGAAACAATGCTTTTTAACATGATGGATACATAACATTTGTGACAATCAACTCTCTTCTCCAACACGATGTGCTAGGATAAGCATGCTATGTGCCAGATTCTATGCAAGAAGAAAGTTGCAGTTGAGTTAAAATTACTGTATAACACTGAATATCAGAGCCATCACAAATTTAACATGGTTCAAATTGAAGATCAGATGCTAAAAGCCCAAAAAGAGTCTCTAAAAATAACAAACCAACTAAAACAATCACTTAAAACCTAAAAGATGTCTGTAAACCTTGTTCAATTTCAGTTCTGAAACCTGAAAAGTGCAATTTGCTAGCTACTGTGTCCCAACGCATAGCAATCTCAGTAGTGCTTTTCCTGCAAGTAATCTTTCATCTTGTTTGGCAAAGGCAGTTTCTGGATTAGGTCTATGCGCGTGTACTGTCTTATGACGAAGCGGCAGAGGTACTGCAGTGAGCGTACCTGCATGAATCGAGAGACGGGATTGGTCAGTCTGACAGGGTAGGTGGCCGACCCAGGCACTCGAGATCTAGAGTAACAAAACGCACCGTTCTCTGAGTCTTTTATAGAGTGTTCAATGAGGTCCACAATGGACGTGTGACCCTCCAAGTCAGGCTGCTCATAGAAGCTGAACCTGCCATTCGAATGCTCAATCCTAGTGTGCAACGTCTTGCCCTGTGACCTAAAACTCAAGCTGAGCAAGTATCGGTCATCAGAGCTGTCGCGGACCAGGAAGGAACCATCAGGCAGGTTGGTCAGCTTCTCCTCGGCCTCCCATCGCGTTATAGGACCCCAGTACCAACCCTGTTTGGCCAGCTTTTTCAGCTCCTCTGTAAGGCTCGTTACCACCATGGGCCCGCTGTGCTGCACCGAGTCGTAGACCCTGCTGACACCCGGGGCGGAGTTGGGATCGAAGTTCAGGTGGTGCCTGACTCTCTCCGCCACGTGCGAGTCCGCACCACTGAACCCCGAAAAGGTCCTGGGGATATCATCGCCGGTGAGCGGGGAGAGGGAGGGGGAGAGGGAGGGGATGTGGATGCTGGAACCGTGAAACAGCATCGCTGCCGAGCCGCCGAGCAGCCCGTTCAAGGACTGCTCCAGGAAGAGCTCGGATGGCAAGTCTAAATCCGGATCTTCATGTCCGGGTTCCGCATGGAGGGCACCACCCTCACCCCCACCACCGTCCCCCTCCACCTGCTCGACCACCTCCATGGGCGAGGAGCCGTCCAGGCAGCAGGAGTGTGAGCCCTCCGGGTACATTCCCTCATCTAAAGGCATGGTGTACTGGATGTAGTCTTGAGGCGTCAGCCCAATGACCACAGGCACATTTTCGTCAATGTTCAAGCGCAAGGCCCCGTTCTGGTGGGGCGCCAGGTTCTTCAGCGATTCCCCGTGGGGGTGGTCTGCAAACAGCCCCTCCATGTCGATGTCATGGAACTCCTTCCGCATGCCGTTGAGGGAGGGGCTGGGGCTGGGCGAGTGCACCATGGCCTTGACCTTCACCTCAGAGTTGACGGGGCGCAGCGGCCAGGGAGAGGGGCTGTAGTGGGAGCTACGGAGGGACGAGGACCGCAGCGGGCGCTGCGCCTTGACCTCGCTGAAGGTGACGGGAACGGAGGAGGAGGAGAAGGTGTCGTCGTCGTCGCCCGAGCCCACGCATGGCGAGGACGAGCCACCTTTCCTTTCGCCTTTGCCTTTCTGCTTGGCCGACAGCCTCCTCTTCAGGGTGCCCATTAAACCCTCCCCCTTGGCGCGGCCCTTCGATCCCTTCTCCTCCTCGCCGCTCGGCTCACAGGCGGTGATGTCTGCGGTGTAGCAGCCCGCGAAGAAGGAGTCCTCCTTGGGGTAGTCGGCACTCAGCACGGGCTGCTGGAGCATCACAAAGTCCCCCTCACCCTCCTTCCCCCCTTTGGTCATGTTCAGGGACTTGCGGATCGTCTTGAGGCTGATCTTCTTCATTCTGGAAGCTTCTCTGTGGCGAGAACATGGGAAGAGGTCTCACCTTTCTGGCTAGCCAGACGCTAAAAACAATGTCCCTCCGGTAGGCTGAGTTGTGCCAGAGATGTGAATGTCATAGCTGACCTCACCTGAAAGACAAGAAAAAACAGAATATGGATGAAAACTTTGGTCAAATTTATTTTAAAAATGCCTTGAAAAATTACTGACATGATGCAAGATCCCAGGATTGCACCACAGCTTCTGCTTTTACAACGCTCACAACATTAAACTCGCAATTGTGTACATTGATTTGCACGAGTGCATTACTGTCCTAAATGTGTATGGCCACTATACCCCCTATGTCTGTTCTGCCCTCAATTCTACAGTAGGTTCCCACATATCACTGCTTCTGAGCAAGATTTATCCTTGTCAATAAAATGCTCAATGGGGCACGTTCTGTTTACAAGGTATACAAGTATTCTAAAGTGCACATATACGTGTCTAATAAAATTGCTGTTGTGAACAGGGGAATAGTTCATAGGCAGCAGCCTGCAACGATTTATTCCACACAGTTGACATATGGATGGTGACCATTTGAGAAAAAATATACAGATAATAAGGCTGTAGAATGACATCTTGTACGGTTGAATAGCAGTTGATTTTAGCCATTTCCACCCATCAAGCCGCAATGGAACCAACAAAGCATGCTTTTAAAAACATTGTAACACCTAATATTTAGGCCAAATCATCAGGCCAGACAGGACAGCATCACAACACTTTTACGAAATGCATTATTCAACAACATCGAAAAGCTGACAAGCTTTATTCATTCATCACGACGGTATTTCCTTGTCCTCCCACGACCAATGTCTGCTATTGATAGCGTGCATAGGCCAGATACCAGGAGACACAACGCAGGGACAACTCCCACCGTCATCCAAAAAATATAACGGAAATATTGACCTGAAGACAAGTTATTACGTTGACCTTTTGCATAGCTGCTACGTCGTGCTGTGATGTGTTCCCATTTCCAATCGACAACGAGGCAATCATATTTTGAGGACAGGCCTACGCAGCTATTTTCCTAGGTAGAAGGTTAGCTAGCCAGCGTAGCTAAAAGAATGTTGCTATTCTTCCTCGCTAGAGAGGTGGGAAACGTCAGTCAGCTAGCTACATTACTTGACCTAGACTGCTACCTAGATAGTTCACGAGCTAGCAGGTAACTTTGATGTTTACTTACCACAGCATCCTCGAGACCAGTCTTTGTATTCCCAAGTACATCATGCTCCCAATTTGTACTTTAGTTTTGCATTACTTATCGAGTTTTCCAACTTTTCCATTTATCAGGACTTGTTAACGTGGACTAGCTAGCGTATGCTACACCGGACGTCACGTTAGCAGGCTATCTTAGCACGAATATCCATTGGGTTGGCAAGCGAGCACGCTAACAGAGGTTAGCAAATAAAACGTGCGCCTTCAAGCGTTTGTGTGGGCAATAATTATAATGCCTACCACACAGGCGTTTAACGAAAGTGCGTGTCAGAAACACTAGCTACTACGTTGTTGTATGTCAACTCTCTTCATATATTAGGTTAGCTCACAGTCGCTTCGCCCTAGAGCTACTCCTCTTTTTTGTTACTTTTCTGTTGTCCCCTTCCTCCTCCTTTCCTTTGTTGCCTGTTGCATTGTGGGAGAGGACAAGAGGAGACACCTCTGGTGTGTTGTTTTTCTTTTGATTCAGATGATTAAGTCATGCATTCTTGACATTGATTGTGTTTACTATATAATAGGCATAATAATAATAATAATAATAATAATAATAAATAATACATAATAATAATAATAATAATAATAATAATAATAATAATAATAATAATAGGCCTAATTAACTAGACTGCATTTCCGCAAAGACAATGCTATTAGTATGCTTGCGACTTTTACACACACACACACACACACACACACACACACACACACACACACACACACACACACACACACACACACACACACACACACACACGCCTTTCAGCAATGGGTGGGTAGGGAGAGGTAAGGGTGGTATTCGCACCTGCAGCCCTCTGACAGACCAACACCCTACCAATTAGGCCAGTGGTGCTCAAACTGTGGTACGCGTACCACTGGTGGTACTTGAGACATCTCTGGTGGTACTTGGAAGAATTATTTTTTTGTGCATTGATTTGAAGGCTGATCAAGTTGTTGCAGTCGAAAATGTCTCTTTGGTCTCACATTTTGTAATATTGAACTGTATGAATCTGAAAACATAATGCAGAATAATACTAGGCAAGCAAGAAATTTAAAAACAAATTTGCACTGAATGTGACCGTAGCTGTTGATGCCGTTATGAACCTGTATTGACTGGCAAAAGTGAATATGGAAGGCCTTTGCTACGATATTCTAATGTTGGTTGTCAAGGTGGTACTCAGAGAGCTCAATATTTTCTCGGGTGGTAGGCCTACTTCACACAAAAAGTTTGAGAACCACTGCATTAGGCCACTGTCACTTACTGATACCAGAGAGAGTAGAGAGATATATACTTAGCGCTAATAAAGAATCTCTGCTGATACAGTGGCCACAGCACCTATTAGGCCACGGTTGCCCAGGCGATGAGTTCTTAAGTTCTACAAGGCTGCATGTGGGGACTCACTAATTCGACGCCCTTTCGGTACTTACCACTTACGTCATACGACCCTAAACTTAACCTAAACCTAAACCCTAACCCTAACCTTAACCCTAAACCTAACCCTAACCTTTACCTTAAACCTAACCCTAACCTTAACCCTAAACCTAACCTTAAATTGCTTGTTTGAAATGTTTGATTAGCATGTGAAGTACCGAGAGGGCGTCAAACTAGTGGGTCCCGCTGCATGTGTGTGTGTGTGTGTATGAATGAAAATTCTATGACTGGCAGTTAGGCAGCAGTACCTACAGAAATACGTGCTGCCTCATTTTTACACTGTCATATCTCCTGAAGTTTTGCAAGTTGTAAAATGATATGGACACATATAAATGTCACAACATTGCTCTCCATGTCAATGCTGAAATCACTTTTCTAGGCCAAATGGTTCAGTCAAACAAATGGACATCTTTGGCACATGCGATAAGCTGTTCACACACACTTTCCTAAAATGAATGGGCAGCCCCATAGGGGGCTCATGGGAATTTTAACACAGCTCTCAAACATTTTTAAGAGTTGGCTAATGATTTTCACACAGTTTGTAGACGAAGGCAAGACCTCTCTGACAATGCCTTTCCCTAGTCAATATATGAAGCGGTTCGTTTTATTTTATTAAAAAACCAAGGACAGGTCACCTCTCACTCTAACTGCCACTGTTTGTGACATCATCATTCTGAACATTCTACAATTCATTTCAATGAGGGTAAAAACAGACCGAAAACGGAGGAAAAGCGGGTCTGGTGAACGAATAAGGTGCTGTTTATACATACCTGGGTATTTTGATAAACAAACATTTTTCTTCTCTACGCTTTGCAAAATATTTTCCTTCACATCATAGGCAAATACACATAAATATGCTGTTGAGAGCTGTCATAAATACGTTAAGCCTGTGTGCGTAGGCCTAAGTAGAAGTAGCCTATCCGTTTATCTCTGTTTATACACAAACGCTAACCGGAGAAATCTCCACTTTTGTCAGAGTTTTTTTGGAGCTTCGTTTATAGAAGGAAAACCTTCGTTTGTTTGTGAACGAAAGGCACAACCGAAGGGGAAGGTCGTATATCAAAATACCCGGGTAGTATGAACAGCACCTAAAAGGGGGTACGCCAATTTCCAATGTAAGCACGCAAGCCTTTTTCGAGCCGATGTTCTGTAAAATCCTCCTACATGTAATATAAGCCTACAAACCCCCCATTGGGCATGCGCAGACCATGAAACGTCAACACCAGCTAATCCTAAGACTGTGCAATATTACGGAGAATAGATGAATAGAGTAGGCCTACTTTAATTTACAATTTACACTACAGGTGTGTGTTTATTATCATTATTTGACATGTGTGTCTTAGAAATTGAAGTGTGACTTTGGCAACTTAGCTAAGTTTAAAGGAGAAGTCCACTTTTTTGAACATTAAGGCCATTTTCAGAGTGGTCTGCAATGTATTTTAGAGTCCCCCTCACCATTTCTTTCATGTTTGCTGCAGTCTCTGTTATTTGGCTGATTTGAATTTTATCTCAACCAGCTTTAGAATGGCCGTCTATGGGCACCTGCAACTCTGTTCTTAAAATCACCTTAAACATTTGTTTTCGAAAGTCTACAGCTCACAAAGTGGTTAGGGGTGTTCTCTAGCAGCCCCTAACAAGTTTCAAGGTGAAATATGACTTCTGTCATTTTTTATTTGCCATTTTGTGAAAGAAAGTGAAAGTGAAAGTGAAACTTAACTTACAAATTGCTACATAAAACACACATAAAACACGACAGATGCCATATTTCGCCACAAAAATTGTTAAGGAACACCAGTGAATACTGCTGAACACTTGGTGAGTTGCATATTCTTGAAAACAAATGTTAAAGTTGATTTTAAGAACAGAGTTGCAGGTGCCCATAGATGGCCATTCTAAAGCTGGTTGAGATCAAATCCAAATAAGTCAAATTACAGAGACTGCAGCAAACATGAAATAAACGGTGAGGGGGACTCTAAAATATTGCAGACCACTCAGGAAATAGCCTTAATGTTCAAAAAAGTGGACTGAAAAGCCAGGTTTTTGGTAGTACTTGCACCCATGACCATGCAACTTTATTTTCATATCTTTCATCTCGTAAATCTAACACCCTGTTTTGTGTTACTGTTTTGAATTTTACTGTAAACAATATTACACAGGAAAATATTACAATGTAGGAAAATCTGGCAGAACACGGTCGTTTTGGCGTTAGAACTGCGTCTCTATCAAGTCAAGTAGGTTTTATTGTCAATTTCTTTACATGCACTGGTCATACAAAGAATTTGAAATTACATTTCTTGCTTTCCCATACAGACATAGACTAAATCTAGGTAAGGACATAGACAGTATAGACATAGACAGTACTTATACATGGACTTAAGACAGTATGGACATAGACAGTGCTCATACAGACATTTAAAGTGCAAGACTGGACAACAGAAGACTTGTAGAGGACATACATTAAGAGGTATTGTTGTGCTTTTGTGCTTTTCCTAAAAAGTCCTTTATAGCGTTCTGACATGGTAATAGTAGCATTAGAAGAAAAAATCATAAAAAGGTCTGTCAAGTACACCAGCAGCAGTGTGTGTGTGTGTGTGTGTGTGTGTGTGTGTGTGTGTGTGTGTGTGTGTGTGTGTGTGTGTGTGTGTGTGTATGTGTTTAGTGCAGGTAGAAAGTGCGGTGTGCGTCTGTGTGTGTGTTCGTGTGTCTGTGTGTGTGTGTGTGTGTGTGTGTGTGTGTGTGTCAGTGTGTGTCAGTGTGTGTATGTTTGGGTTTAGTGCAGAAAGTGCAGTGTGCTTGTGTGTGTGTGTGTGTGTGTGTGTGCGCTGCGCCGAAAATAAGCCGAAAATAAGCCGGCGTGCAGTCTATGGCGATTTCCATAGGGCTTCTGTAGAATAATAATAAACTGAGAGAGACTAGTCCAATAACAACAATAGAATAATAATAATAATAACAACAGCGACGACAACAACAACAACAACAACAACAACATCGGCACATTTATTTATTTACTTACATATTGATTGATTGACTGATTGATTGATGGATTGAGTGGTTGTAAAAATAGTCTAGTCATTAATGATCAAGGCCTATCACATCCAGTCATATCCAGACATGTGCCGACAGTCATTTGTGTGAGTGTGACTATAGCCTACACCAAATAAATAGGCTATACCTGTAGCAGAGTGATCAGAAGAGTGTGTCTTCTTTTAAAAAAGGACACATATAATATGAAACACACATATAATATATAAACAGATGAATGGCCCATGCATACGAAAAAGGACTGAGCGTCAGTCCTGAAGGAGAGGGCAAGGAGTGTGATATTGTGTGGTCTTGTGGTACTCTCACTAAGCGTACAGCTTGTCAAAAACCTTACACAACAATAATTCCTTGCCCTCTCCTTCAGGACTGAGGCTATACAGTCCTTTGTCGTATGCATGGGCCATTCATCTGTTTAACTAGAACGGGCACTCGGTAGAGCGCAAACCTTCGCCTACGCCACTTATTTTTTTATGGCCATCTTCAGAGTGTGGGGCATAACATTCTCCAAATTTTGGTGTTAGTTTCATTGAAATCGGACCGGAATATCGTAATATTACATTTTTGGCCCAGTCTTGACCTCTTATTCAATTCAGCATGCACACGTTGTTCTGGCATATAGTGCTTGGCAAAGAAAAATGTTTTTGACCTTTTCGTGACCTTGACCTTTGACCCAATCACTCCCAAAAAGTAATCGATTGTTCCTTGGGTCATGACCAATCATCCCACTAAATTTCATAAAAATCGGCTCAGTTCTGTGTGAGTTTGACTTTTTCGTGACCTTGACCTTGACCTTTGACCCAATCACTCCCAAAAAGTAATCGATTTTTCCTTGGGTCATGACCAATCATTGCACGTTGCACCTTGATGAAGGACGTTCAGTCCGAAACGTTGTGCGAATAAATATTTTGGGAGCATTCTACAGTGTTGCGGACCTTTACTTTCTTCTCATGACCAATCATCCCACTAAATTTCATAAAAATCGGCTCAGTTCTTCTGACTGAGTTATACGAAGTACAAACAAACATATTCACAAATAAAAATACACAGCGGTCAAAACATAATAATTACACAGCGGTCAAAACATAACCTTCGCCGACTTTGTCTCGGCGAAGGTAACAACACACAGAAGGACAAGGCTAAGAAGGGCATCATTGGGGACTGGCTACCTAAACGCCCATGTCTTCCAGTTATTCAAGGATGCCTTAAGTATACTGTTCACTAAAAGACACTATAACAGTTTTTACCGCACTATTTCTCACTACCAAGGGCAGTTACACTGCACTACAGATAATCACTGCACTATGGAACTGTCATGAGCTATTATTCTTCTTCCTTGCTTATCATAAAAAAAGACTGTGAGATGCCCGAGTTGTCCCAATCCCGGGATACATACGGTGTGTGTGTGTGTGTGTGTGTGTGTGTGTGGACTGTGCAATGCACCTTTTACTGGACTGTGAAGTTGTGAGGATTGAAAATCTTCACTCAAATCATTGCTTAGTATAACACTGCTTTGTGATCACTTTTGCTGAATGTCTTCCTGCTCCTTCGTCTACGTTCCTCTAACCTCTACATCACAATGCTGTCCACGCTCATTGCTTCTGGTCATGTTAATGGTCACGTTCCTGATGGCACCTTGCTGCTTTTGCTGTGCAGCGCGCATGCAAACTTAACCATTTCAATGCATTAAAAATTGTAACCAGAATGCATTGAAATGGCTAAGTGTGCATGCATGCTGTACGGCAAAAGCAGAGCCTCCATAGCAAACGTGGCCACTCCCTTAGGGTGACCAGACGTCCCGGCTTAACCGAGACAGTCCCGGTTTGGAGCTGTGTGTCCGTCCCGAGCAAACTCTGGCGAGACACAAATATGTCCCGGTTTTGTCCACTCCCTCTAAAATTGATTAGAATGCAGGAAATTGCATCTAAAAAATTCATTTTTTTCCCGCCTGGGTATCAATAAAGTTAAGTATTTTTTTAAATAGTTTTTACGAGATAGGACAGTGCAGATACAGTGAGTCCAATAAGTATTTGATCCCTTGCTTATTTTGTTGGTTTGCCTACTAACGAAGACATGATCAGTCAATAAATGTTATGATAATATGTATTCTAATATGGAGAGACAGAATATCAAAAAGAAAATCCAGAAATTAACTTAAGAGAATATATATTAATTTATTTCCATTTCATCAAGCAAAATAAGTATTTGATCCCCTGCCAACTGATAACAGTTCCGGGCCCACAGACCAGTTGGGCACTTCCGATCAACTTGTCATCTGAATTAAAGACACCTGTACATACTAACATGCATAAAAGACACATTGAATCAGCAGAATCAGTCCATAGTATGAGTGAATCAGTCACACTCCAACCTCACCAGCATGGGAAAGACCAAAGAGCGGTCAAATGGTATCAGGGACAAGATTTTAGACCTGAACAAAGATTAAATGGGCTGCAAAGCCACAAGAAAAAGAATGGGTATTAATGACCCAACTGTTGATGCATTTCTTCCAAAATGTGAGGAATACAAAATGACTATCCATCAGCCTGTCTGGAGTTCTATACAAGATTTGACCTTTTGTAGGGATTTGATAATCATTAGAACACAAAGAAAGCACCCTAGACCTGTACGGGATGAACTAGGCAATGATATCAAAGCTACTGGGACCAAAATCACTGAGAAAACTACTGGTAGCACTTAATGCCACAGAGGGTTAAAATCCTGTAGTACACACATGGTACCTCTACTTCAGAAGGAACCTGCGCAGTCCCACCTGAGGTTTGCCAACGGATATCAGACTGGTTTATGATATGATAAGGAGGTGCTGTAGTCAGATGAAACCAAAATCAAGCTGTTTGGCATTAACACAATTGAGTGTGTTTTGAGAAAGAGAACTGCTGTGTATGATCCCAAGAACACCCTCCACACCATCATGCATGAAAGTGGTATCATTATGGTTTGAGGGTGTTTGTCTGGCTAAGGCACAGGACAACTTCACATCGTCAACGAATGGATGGAGGGAGACATGTAATGTGCAATCCTGAGTGCAAACGTCCTTCCCTCCACCACTACACTGAAGGTGGGCCATTTTTGGATCTCCCAACATGACAATAATACACAACATACAGTCAAAGCAACGAAGGAGTGGCTCAATAAGAAGCATATTAAAGTCGTGAAGTGGCCTAGACAGTCTCCAAATATTAACCCTATAGTAATTGGAGGGAACTGAACCTGCAATTTGCCAAGCTGCAGCCACAAACTATTCATGTTTTAGAGATAATCTGCAAAGAAAAATGGGCAAAAATCTTTTCTACTATATGCAAAAACATTGTCATGAACTAAAAGAAGCATCTGACCTCAGCGCTAGACAACTAGGGCATTGCCACAAGCACTTTATCTTCTTTAGCTAGAGGGGTCAAATACTTATTTGCCTAAATTAAATACAAATAAATTAAAATATTTTAAGTTATTTTCTGGAATTTCTTTTTGATATTTTGTCTCCCCATGTTTGAATACATATTATCATAAATTTATAGACTGATCATGTCTTTATTAGTGGGCAAACCAGCAAAATCAGCAAGGGATCAAATACATATTGGACTCACTGTATTGACAGCAGGAAGCAAGTTTCTGAGAGAGAGATGAGGAAGGGTTGGCAAAGGACCCTGGCTGGAATCAAACCCGCGTTAGCCACGTAGCAGACGAGTGCCCTATACCGTTAGTGCCACGGTATAGGGCCGGGCATCAGGGTAAGGGCTAAGGCTAAGGGTGTTATAGTCTATTTGACAAAGAGCAACATGTTTAGATGTATTTGTGTAACTAAATGGTCTGCAATTACAGCTTTGTAAATGGGTAGGTTGGGGTAGGTTAAAGTATGCCTTAAAAGAAATGGCAAACATTGTAGGTCTGTTTGTAGTTATCTGCTAATGTAAGTATGTATGTATTTGTAAGAATGTTTTCTCAGGAAATATATTTAAAGAATCTAGTATGCGAGAATCTTGGACAATATATTGCCACCCTGTGCAGTATCTCATCAATATTCAGTGGACCACGAGACTTAGAAATGTAAATTGCGAATAAATGAAATATTTATGGGCCTTATGACAGAGGGAAGGAAGAAAGCTTGTGTTATTTTTGGATAGAGTGAAAATCAAAATGGAAACTTTGGGAGGGTTCTCGTGCCGCCTTAGAAGGATCCTAAATATTTGTAGAATGACAGGGCTGTCATTGGATTATATATGTGGCTTATGGCAATGTTTTCTGGGGGAGGTTCTGAAGTTATCCCTATCAATGTGCGAGTGAATCTGTTCTTACGAAGACAAATGTGCAGGGAATTGTTTTCAGGCTTTAATGTGTACTGCCAGTGCATTCTGCCAGGTAAAGGTGGAAGTTCTCTGAATTAAAGATATAGTTCTTTGGGAAAAGTTATAGAAACATGCATGTTTAACACACATTGACAGGACGTTTTTGTGATGATTTGCTGTCAGACATTTGTCATCTGCATAGCATAGTTTGTCTTTTTGGTGCAGTGCAGTTTTCGAGACAGAACTCATATTTTCCCCAATGTTTCTACAGATACCTGAGAATGGATGAAGTACTTTGGAAAATATATCAGTGTCACAATGTAAGAAACAACAGAGGTGTCTGTTTCTGCACACGCACACACACACACACACACACACACACACACACACACACACACACACACACACACACACACACACACACACACACACACACACACACACACACACACACACACTGTGAACAAATCCATGCAGTCATGCGCTCATCCATTTTTTTATGCACTTACATAGGTCACACACACACTCGCATCCCTTTGTTGTGTTTTTTCTTCTGCAAAGTGTCTGATGTTTGTGCTAAGAGCAAAAGCTTGCTTGAACTTTGAAATGAGTCATTGTTGGCCTAATTAGTGTCAGTTTGGTTTACTGCTGTTGGGCTAATTTGGGGCCAATGCACTGTCTGTGAGATGTTTTGTTCCTTTTCCCCCCACACAGTTAAACTGTCAAGCTCATAGCAGACTCTGTCAAAGCCGCTTGAGGCAGCTGTGTGTAGACAGGTTGTATGCAAAGAGTCTCTAATTATTGGACCCTTCAATGGCTCGTCGAGAGAGAGAGAGAGAGAGAGAGAGAGAGAGAGAGAGAGAGAGAGAGAGCTATTAGCCTGCTCTGAGTTCATCACAATGACTTTGCCATGCCCTGTTGAATTATTGGACCCTTCAAGGGCTCGTCGAGAGAGAGAGAGAGAGAGAGAGAGAGAGAGAGAGAGAGAGAGAGAGAGAGAGAGAGAGAGAGAGAGCTATTACCCTGCTCTGAGTTCATCACAATGACTTTGCCATGCCCTGTTGAATTACTGTATATTAGAGCAGTGTCAACAAGGCTAAATCTTTAAACAAAACTAATCTAGAGGCAAGAAATTGATTTGATATTGATATCTGCACTTGTGATACAATAAAAATGAAATAGACATGGGTTTGGTCGGAATAATAAGCAGTTCTCAACACGCACGCACGCACGCACACACACCTTTTGTTGTTAATATGCTTAAATATTCCACAATTTGGTATTTGGTATTGGGATATATAATG
Source organism: Engraulis encrasicolus (assembly GCF_034702125.1). NCBI lineage: Eukaryota > Metazoa > Chordata > Actinopteri > Clupeiformes > Engraulidae > Engraulis > Engraulis encrasicolus. The sequence continues at coordinate 18,616,014 of NC_085865.1, read as the reverse complement.
AATATTTACTCTGGGGTCTCTGTAGATCAGACAGGGAAAACAACACAGACTATTGTGCATAATGAGACAATTACAGAAAAATCTACCCTGACTCTGGATGAATGAGATAAAAAAATCCGTCCTCACCCACAAAACATTGATATACCACCATATTTTTGTTTTACCCTCTGTGTTTGACACTTGGTTTTTGTTCAAGCTACGTCCATTTCCTGACAACCCTCCTTCAGATACAAGAGATAGCCAACCCAGTGACAAGATTCTGCTTATTTCATGTGAAAGCCGCATCAGCCAGAAATGATTTACTCAATATGGCCGCCGCATCACTCAAATTGATTTAGTCCTTCAACTTGACTGTTTCGCCGAGGGGGGGGTTGTCGGAGGTCCCCAAGTGCCCACCCTAATATCCTCAACACTTGCAGCCGAGTGGAAGACATGTACACCAGGCATGTCAAACAGCCACGCCGGGGCCGGTGGGACCACTTGGGTTTTTGTTTCCAGGATTACGGAGAAATAGCGTCTGGCGCGCTCCACTCTCCCCTCTCTCCCCCTTTACCCTGTCCAGGGTCATTTATCGAGCTGATCATGTTTACCTCTTTACCCCGTGGTCTCCTTTCATTTCCAGCCAATAAGTGAAGCCGCGGCGCCATTAGCATTCAGGGAGAAGGCCTCTTGTAAATCAGTCCTCCTTCAAGTCCCTCTCTTCCTCCCTCACTCTTTCTCTCTCCCCTCTCTCTCTCTCGCTCTCTCTATCCCTCCCTTTCCTGAGGGAGCGGCCTTAAGGGGTGTAGGAGACTCTACATTAATTACACCTGCAACAGCTGTAGCTACATAGAATGTAATGAGTCAGCGCGAGGCAGAACCTGTGCAGAATTTAATGATCTTTGGCAGGGAGCAGCACTAAGGTGCTATCTTTGTTTATTTAGGAGTACAGGAGACCATATAAATCAATCACAACACTTTTTTTTTAACACAGGGATTGACGTAAACGCGTTCAAAATAACGTGCTTGGTTTGTCACTTTGCAGGCTGTCTGTGAGTGTTTTATATTGAAATCTTGATTGTTTTATATTGAGACAGCACACATAGCGAATGGAAAGCTTTTGAAGTGTGTGTGTGTGTGTGTGTGTGTGTGTGTGTGTGTGTGTGTGTGTGTGTGTGTGTGTGTGTGTGTGTGTGTGTGTGTGTGTGTGTGTGTGTGTGTTTGTGTGTGTATGTGTGTGTGCGTGCGCGTGTGTGAGAGAGAATGTGTGTGTGCGCACATAGATGTAAGTGTGAGGGCGAGAAGAAAGAAAAGTAGGGAGGGAGAAAAACTGTGCGTGCGGTGCGTGTGCGTATGTGTGTGTGTGTCTGTTTGTGTGTACGCGGAAGTATGTGGATGTGTATGCATGTGTGTCTACGCTTGTGGCTGGTAGAGACCCCCAAAGGGAGCCCAGCTGTTTGATCTGACCTAATTGGATCATCTCTCAAATCAACACCCGACTCTCCCCACAAAAAAAAACAAACATACCATAACCCAGCCATCAGCTCTCTGTCTACCAGACAGGGACAAGGCAGGCAGCGTCTAGGTTTGCAATGAGGACAAAACACAGGCCCATCTCAGACTTCCTCTGGGTTTTACTTCATCCATTATGAGAGATGAACTGCAGACATAATGCAGAAACGCTGCGCAGTTCGCGCGCTGCTGTATGTTTCCATTACACATTTCTCTGGTGCTTCTATCTATCACAGTGGTTCTCAACCTTTTTTTGAATTAACGCCCCCTGGACATCATCATAAGCATCCCAACGCCCCATTGACCTTATGCCCCATAGTTTTAAAATATAAAAAGGAATGCAACCCAATGGCAACTAAATACCGCCTCCTCTCAACTGTATCCTTCTCAACGGCCGATAGGGCTCCCCAGCGCCCCTGGGGGGCTGTAGAGCCCCCGTTGAGAAACACTGATCTATCGGCTCTATGGCTATTAGCAGAAGAAGTATTTTGCTGCATTTTTGTCAGGTGTGTTTGCTGAGACAAAGATGAAAGGGGTGGGAGATGAGCATCGCATTGGCCCACAGGCAAAGACCATTGTCTGTGCCAGGACAAGGAGTTCAGCCAATCACATGAAACTAATCAGACAGTCACGGCAGAAATGAGTGTGCGCACCATATACAGGCAGTTATACCGGGATCTGTTGCTGCTCCATATGCTTCTTGGGATCTCTCCGAGGGATGAATCGTCTCATCACTTGTTCAAACGTCGAATGAGTAAGCAGAAGCACTCAGAGGATGCAAAAATTATGCATACATTTATATCATATGCACACATTGACAAAACAAAGGAAGACAAAGTAGACCGAAAGGGACATAAACAGGGCGAGAAAAAAATAGAGAGAGGGAGAGGGAGAGAGAGAGAGAGAGAGAGAGAGAGAGAGAGAGAGAGAGAGAGAGAGAGAGAGAGAGGGAGAGAGAGAGAGTAAGAGAGGGAGAATGAGAGAGGAACAGAAAGAGAAAGTATGAGACCACATACAGGGTCCAACATGCCCATCAATTGAGGCTGTTACTGTATTTATCAGCATGGGGCTGGGTGTGCGTGTGGGGGGAAGGCGGAGGGTGAGAGCGGTGTGGGAGTCGGGGGGGAAGGTGGCGGGGTGCAGGCTGGATTGCTATCCACCTTGTGTGTCATGAGTCTACCTATCAGAGACTGACAGCCTTGTCGAAAACGAGCATAAAAATAACCACCAGGTCTCCGGCACAACCTCAACCTCAGCACAGAGGGCCATTTGGACTGCAGCACGGTCACATGTTACTCTGCCAGCACAGACGACCGTCGCACCAATGGTGCGCGGGAGACAAATAAAGTGATTTCAGCAATATATCTCAACACAAGGGGCGCGAGATGAGTCGTGCCTGAGCATCGCGCGGCGCACACACGCCCTGATCCATTTGAGGGGAAAGTCTTTTTCTTGCCGCCGGAGTGATGTGAATGACTGATCGCAGATAAATACAGATTACTGGGAGAAACTCTCACTGTGAGGGAAAGTGAAAAACCATGCCGCATACTCCTTCCATCTATTCCTGTATGATTAGGCTATCACACACTTCTATGGGTGGGTGGGTAGGGGGGGGCATTGAGCATTGAAAGTGGGCTTTTGTGCCAGATACACAACTTCCAAGAAGAGTTGTGGGATTGGATTGTAGGATATCCTTTTGTGTGTGTGTGATAGGGAGACATACTATGACTGTGCCCATGTGTATGGATGTCTTCAGGATACATGTTGTTTTTGGTTTCCTTTGATCTTCTCTGAAATAATTGAACAATGTTTGTGTGCTAATTTCAGATCTTTGTTCTTTGATGACTGACTTTTTGTATTGATGAACCGTGAGAGAGCCATGTCTTTCTTCCTGCATGTCTGAATCTGACAAAGTTGTACATGTATGTCTGATTGAAGCACAACAGTTTCAATAAAAAACCCACTGTCAAATGTCACATAAAAGAACAGCCTATTTTTCTCCCATCTTACTCATAAAATACCCCTGTCACTTTAAATCTTCTTCCACTTAAGGACCCTACTTCTCACTTCAGACGCCACTTTGTGTGGACAAAGTTAATGGCTGACATGTCATGTTTCTGATATTTGACCAGAGATTAAGGTGCTGACAGGATCATTTTCTCAGCAATGATTCGTTGCGTAAAGATGATATTTTGCCACAAGAATGAAAACGGCCATAGATGAACAGACCATTTCAACATCATATTTGCTGAGTGAATTTGCCAGACTATTTGCAGAGCCACTGTTCAAACATCAAAATGTCTGCTTTAACGAAAAACTCCTCAGGGCTATGACATGGGCTGTGTCAAATGTTATTTGTCCAAGAAGCATCACTGGGCTGGTGACAGCACAGTGCCTTGTGCTAGCTGTCATTCCAAGTTTCATGTGGTAGGCCTGCCTTATAGTTTAATGTGAAATTGAACAGAGCCATTCTCTACTAATATTAATAATAGCTAATATTTTCTACTCTTGTTCAAGAGTGCATTTCAGTTGAAAATGTCACAGAGCCTGCTTAGACTAGCCTACCATCATCATCAGTTATCGATAGGCCTATTAGCATAATTATTTAGGCTATATATTTATAAATTCAAACACACACGCACACACACTTACTTGCTGTCGAGTTGAGTTGTGGAGTTGCAAAGTAACTTACCCAATACTGCACACACGTCACACACACACACTCACACAGGCTGACAAGGGGTCAGTTGGGGTTAGTCAGTCAGTTGGGTCAGTTGTCCCAGGCCCAGGGAGAGAGGGGGCCTTTTCAGATGACTTTGCCCTGGGCCCAGGAAAAAGCTATTAACAGGCCCTGCACACACACACACACACACACACACACACACACACACACACACACACACACACACACACACACACACACACACACACACACACACACACACACACACACGAGTCTGAGTGTTGTGGAGTCTGAAAAGATAAGCAAAGACACAATACACACACTATACAAAATGAAAGCTATAACAACAGTCTTACTACGGATAGGCTTGACCTCTTCTCACTTGAACACCTGTTCAAAAAGATGAGTGGAATGGAAACCTAATAGCAGGGGTGGAAAAGTAACTTATTACTTTTACTCAATATTGTACTTGAGTAGCTTTTATGAATACTTTGTACTTTTTAAGTACATTTTTAAATTAATACTTTTACTTGTACTTGAGTACATTTTGACCCAAGTACTTTACTCAATTACACCGGAACCTGGCCTGAGTACTGAGTAAAAAAAATTGACTGAGAGACAAAATGCCATGCACAATAATGCCACAATCCGCCAGAAATGAAAGATTGTGCAGGATGGCACACAGCATTTCCACTATTTTACTATCTTGTATCAATGTATTGGGTGATGGCTGGTGCCAAGCAAGAGATAGAGGTTATGGAGGACGATATTCAAGAAAAATAAACATGACATTCTCAAGAGGAAAGCTAATTAAAAGTAACTAAGTACTTTTTACTCAAATTACATTTTAAGTGAAGTACTTTTTACTTTTACTTGAGTAGATTTTTAGATAGGTACGTTTACTTGTACTTGAGTAGAATTTAGGCAAAGTAAAGATACTTTTACTTGAGTACACATTTTCTGTACTCTTTCCACCTCTGCCTAAAGGCAACTATTCAAGCACTCAGTAGCCTGACATGATCTCTAAAAAAGATCACTGCAGTCTTGAACAAATGATATATGTAACATTAAATAGGTGGATAGTTGTATTCTGAAACAAGTCTAAACGTCTCAATTTTTTCCCCCTAAATCCCACTAAACCTTTTGTTGACATGAAAACGTCAAGCGTCACGTGGTAAGTACGTCACATGTGTCAATGGCGCGGTTGTTGAAAACAAACCCGGGTACTTGGAAGTTGACCCAAGTAACTGATAAAGTGCATGGTTTAGTCACAGTTTTCATCAATTTGTAGAACCGCAATGGATTTGTCATCTATTATCAAGAAAATAGGTGAGTCAAGTGAAATGGAAACTTCTGGTGCTCGAAATTTCCATTCGTTACAACTTCAAGTGGACATGTTAGCCCGCTAACCTGCATAACAAGTTAACGACACGCAAAATCATTGTTTTGTGAACATAATGCCGTGTCTGTGTTGTGACTCATCATGTACAGCTTGCTCCACGTTGTTGTTTGGGTTTAACGTTGCGGTTGTTTTGCAAGGTCCTCATTCGAGTACAGTATTGCTAGCTCGAACATGACAGCTAGTTAGGGAAATATGAATTCTGCGTCCTCACCAACATAAAAGCACAGCAGGTCTTTGGTGTGGCGGAGACAATGCAATATGTCCTGCAGCATGATTGGTTTATTTTGCAGAATGTACTCCCTCCTATCATGCTTTGTAAACAACCACTGCACACAAACATACCAACTGCGTGCAAGTACACTACTACTGTATATTACCAAAAATATTCTTTCATCTGGCTTGACTCTCATATGAAATGAATTGCCATAGCCATTACTATCCATAGGGTTTAATATGATAGCTGTCCACGTTTAGCAGCGATTTCAGCTTCTAGTATTACTCATCTGGGAAGGCTGTCCATAATGGAGTGTTAATAAAGTCTGACCATTCTTCCAAAATTAGTTCTACATCATTGGTAAGGTCACACACTGCCAGTGTGGGACGTTAGGAATGAGTCATGCATCAACAAGTGCAATACAGTTGTGTAATGAACTGTTCATCCAATCAACCATCCAATGCTTTATATTGCACTTGATGATGTATGGCTTGGATGCAGCAGCTGCTTGGCCATGGAACCCATTCCATGAAGCTCATTGCCTACTGTTCTTGGGCTAATCTGAAGTTTGGAGCTCTGTGGCAATTGACTATGGAGAAAGTCGACCACATCTTTGCACTATGTGCCTCAGCATCCACTGACCCCGTTCCGTCAGTTTATGTTGCCTACCACTTCGCTGCAGAGTTGCTGTTGTTTCCAATGTGGAATATGTAGGAAGGTGGTTGACGTTTAAGGCCGTAACACAGTTAAAGGAGGAAGCCTATTCAAAATGTGTCCTGCGGTGTGACATCACTGGTGTGACATTTCTGTAAGATACAATAAAATGATTAATATTCTGCACAAACATACCCCCAATGCTCTTTCTTTTCCTTTAACCCCCACCCTACACACACACTACTACCCACCCGCACCCACACACGCCTATGCATCGTACAGGCAGACAACTGTGATTTCACTGCATGGTATCACTGTGTTACTTGTAATAATTGTGTGAGTGTGACAAATACATCTCCTGGTATCCTTATATCCTTGCATGATGCATGAAAAATAAGTAAGGATTGAGTAATTAACACAATGCCTAAGCATGTCACACCGCAGGACATGAAGTCACACCACAGGAAATTCACTGCACTGTGGCCATTTTAATCCTTTTGTATTGGTGACTGACCTCCGAGCTCATGCTAACTAGATATTGATATTGTGTTTAACCTTAATATGTGTTTTCACTCATAAAAAACTTTTTTTCCTTCCAAAAGAGCAGTCACACCACGGGACACCATAAATGAACCTTAGCATTGTGTGACAGAAACATTGCAATATGTAGACATAATAAGAGGTTAATAGTCACCTTAAACTTCCACACAACTCTCCAATAACTGAGGTACTGACTGGTTAGGAGCCTGTCTTTCAGACCCTTGTAGTTGGCCTTGCAGCTGCCCCTCCACAAACCTGACTTACATGTCACCCCGCAGGACGCAATTTGTGTTACGGAATTGAAATTGTAGTTAATATTACTGTATTGAGTTTTTTTCACTTTCATATTTTTAATATAAGGTTAATATTTCTGCAATCATGCCAAATGCTTTATAAATGATTCAAAATGTTGTTGGTTTATTTTATAGCTGTATATATTCCAGGTTATATTAATGTTACGGTCACACCACAGGACATTTGACATATAAACCTTTCCATAAATCTGAACAAAAATGTTTCTTCTCATCTAAGACTAATATGAAACATGATGTACCACATCTTCTTTCATTTACATTTGTTTTCAAGAGGAAAAAATATACATTTTGTAGGTTTTTAACTAATGTTACGTAAAAACAGGGCGTCAACCACCCAGGAGCGAGGACATTTCATGTTTGGATTTGTTGCACAATCTATGACAGTTCCACGCTGGAATTCGCTGAGCTCCTGAGAGAGGCCCTACTACAAGGGTCATAAAGACAGGCTCCTAACCAGTCAGTACCTCAGTTACTGGAGAGTGGTGTGGAAGTTTAAGGTGACTATTCACCTCTTAATATGTCTACATATTGCAATGTTTCTGTCACGCAATGCTTAGGTTCATTTTATGGTGTCCTGTGGTGTGACTGCTCTTATAGAAGGGGAAAAAAACATTGTTTTTTTTAAATAAATGACAACACATAAGATTAAACACAATATCCTTATCGAGTTAGCATGAGCTCAGAGGTCAGTCAGGTATACAAAAGTATTAAAATGGCCACAAGGCAGTGAATTTCCTGTGGTGTGACCTCATGTCCTGCGGTGTGACATGCTTATGCAATGTGTTACTCAATCCTTACTTGTTTTTCATGTATCATGCAAGGATACATGCAGTGAAATCACAGTTGTTTGCCTGTACAATGCATAGGCGTGTGTGGGTGGGAGTGGGGGCGCGGGTGGGTAGTAGTGTGTGTGTGTGGGGTTGGGGTTAAAGAAACATACAAACCCCAACTCCGATGAAGTTGGGACGTTTGGTAAACAGTGAATAAAATCAAAATGCTATCATTTTCAAAACATTCAATCTATTCATTAGATGGAGAATATAGGCGAGTACATCTATGCAAAAAAAAAAGACCTAACCCCAAAAAAATTGATACAAAAGGTTTTTCAACTGATGTTGTTACCTCTAAGTGTCCTTAATAACATACTGAAAATCTAGGAAAATCTGACTCCAGGAAAGGTGTCATTTTCAAGATCAAAGTTTTTAAAAATAAAGGTTACTACATGATAATTACATTGGCATGAACTAACATGTTTTCAGGATCTGTTTGTTTGGAGTGCTGTTTGGGTGGATAAAGACACTATTGCTATGATAATATCCATGTGCTGTTTGTCAGGGCACATCATCAGTGATGAATCATGGTGTCACTAGGTATTTTGGGTCTTTCAGCAGCTGAACTGAATAGACAGGAGCAACTACATGTGTAAGTAGAGGGCAAGGTGAAACGGTTGGTACTGGAGACAGACAATGTCCTGAAAGGACATAGGGCTTTAGCATAGCTTTCGGGTAAGCCAGAGTAGGGCCTGTTGTAGCTTCATAGGCAAGGGTCAGGGCCTTGTATTCAATTAGGGCATGAAAAAGAGGACATGGCTGGGAAACTGAGGCTATGTGGTCAGAGAATGATAGATGGTCATCGACAATGACACCTAGATTTCTTGTGGCCTTATTTGAGGCAACAGTAGCAGAATCCATATTGAGCTCGATATCATGGCAACCTAAATCTTTGGCTGGGATCACCAGCAGTGCATTTGGGCGAGGCTCAACTGAAGGTTGCATTCCTTCATACTTGTGGATAGTTCAGAGAGGCAAGCGGAAATGTGTGTGACCGTGGAGTCATCTGGCACAAAGTAACTGTGCTTCATCGGTGTAACAGTAGTATGAGAAGCTGTGAGAACAGATAACATGGCCCAGTGATGTGGTGTACATGGCAAATAGGAGTCCCAGCACCAGCCCTTAGGACACCTCTGTGGAGAGGCTATGATTTGAGGACAGCTGACCTTGCCCTTGATACATGCTAAGAATGACACCACCAAACTCAAAGAATGTCTGGAAAAACTTTATACACATAAAACTCAATTATTTATCTAAGAGAGATGTTAAATAATCATGTTTTGAAAAAAAAAATGCTAGCTGGTGTGTCTGCACAAAGATTTTTAGATTTACTACAAAACAAAAAGAGATGTCCATAATCTCTTCTGAAGATATCTTCTGGCTTACTAGAAACAAAATAAAAGAGTAATTTTGAGCTTGGCTTTTTCAGATTTTGAGGTTTTGCATTTTGAAATTTAATGCATATTTAATTAGATATAGTCCAATTACCATATTAAAACATAACATTTCAGAAAACTTGCAATACATTTTTTTCTCACAAATATGTGAGTAATCACCGGATTAAGTTTCATGGTGATATCGGCAAGCTAAATTTTTTGGCCTATTCACCTGGAGTGCCTCTTGACCCTTATAATAAGCCTATGGCAGCCATGTTGAAAAAACTAATTTCCCAAAGTCAGATTTTACTAGATTTTTAGTATGTCATTTAGCAGGTCCAATAGTAATAGAATCCATAAAAAAACCTTTTGTATCAATTTTTTTGGGGTTAAACCCTAAATGTACTCGCCTAATAGTGAAAAGACAACATATTAAGTGTTAAAACTGAGAAAAAATATTGTTTTGGGGGACATATGTACTCATTTCTAATTTGATAAATCCAACACGTCTCAAAAGAGTTGGGACGGGGACAATAAATGGCAGCAAATGTCAAGGAAGACTAAAAACAAAACAAAAGACAACACTTAACAGTTAAATACATTAACCGATGAGATGATTTTATATAAAAAACAGTGTTCATTCCTATCTTGGACATGATTTCACCAGCTTAAATGGTGGGTGTATTCCTTGTCATGTTTTGCAAAGTTTTCCTTTCTGTAGTGCTTGCAGTGTGACAGGTCTTGACCAAAAACCCACCATTTTATCACCTGCTGGTCCTTATGATGGAGCCAAACTGTTAAAACATAGTAGAGAATGCAATTTGACCTTACTATGTGGCAGTAATCGAAGATCTCCCTTCAAAATATAATGCATGAGTGGCTTTTCATGCTGTTTAAAACCCATTTATACAATTCAGCACTGTATTTAACTCTACAGATGAGTGAGAACATCTTAATGCACTACTGCACCCGCATGCCATCATGGAGGCTGACTTTTGAAGCTAGCACTAACACAAGTTGGATGGTCCATTTTTACTGTAGCACAGGATGTGCAATGCTCTATTATTGTCAAAAAGAATGGACTTCTACAACTTCTGCTGACTTCTATAAGCAAAGGACAGTTTCCCATGTCTTCTGGGTCTATTTCAAGTGAGCTCAGGTGCTTAGGAGAATGTTACACCCCTGTATCATTTTCATGCATTAAGCATTCTTAATATGGTCAATTTTCAATAGCTCTAGCACTCCAGGAATTAGAGTGAGACTACAGCCAATATATATTGCATGATGTCATGAACCTATACAATGATTTTATTAACAAAAATATGTCATATACACTCAATCGTGGTAAATCAAAGGGAATTCAAAAATGTATGTAATAACTATGGTAATTATTCCCTTTGCATCTTTAATTCTGAGTCACTCAGCCTCTCTGTGATGATCTTATACCTGGACACCTATATTGTTCGTCAGTACAATTCATTTTGAAATGTTCTTCTTTGTTGTTTTATCTTATTTGGATGTTTACTAAATTTCACTGATCCCCGTCCCATCTCTTTTGAGACGTGTTGGATTTATCAAATTAGAAGTGAGTACATATGTCCCCCAAAACAATATTTTTTCTCAGTTTTAGCACTTAATATGTTGTCTTTTCAGTATTCTCCATCTAATGAATAGATTGAATGTTTTGAAAATGATAGCATTTTGATTTTATTCACTGTTTACCAAACGTCCCAACTTCATCGGAGTTGGGGTTTGTAGTACAAAGTGCATGGGGGATATGTTTGTGCAGAAAATTAATAATTTTATTGTATCTTACAGAAATGTCACACCAAGAATGTCACACCGCAGGGCACATTTTCCCTAAAATGGCAAAAATTAGGCGAAATTCCACGGACCACTAAGAGCTTTATTTTTAATTTTTGTTTCCAATTTTTTCCATCATTTTTTTCAGGAATTGGAAAAGCTTCTTTTTTTTGCGTTACGCCCTTAAACGTCAACCACCCCAATACAGTCTGCATGCCTGCTTGTGTACTTCATGCACCTTTGGCCAGGCCAAGTGATTAGAACACATGAATCTGATCATTAGGATGGGCGAGCGAATACTTTGGGCAATATAGTGTATGTAATTCAGTGCGTGCTTAGAAATGCATTTTTTTGTGCTCTCTGTCTGTGTTGGACGTAGAGTAGGCTATATCAATGTAGACTGCTGCTGACTGACTTATTTCCAACATTGCGTGTTTCTTTGCTGTAATCTTCAGTAATACATGAGTAAAGAAATGTTGTTTTTCCCCCCAGGTCACTCCCTTGTGGAAATTAGAGTCCGAGCTCTGAAGAACATCAAGAGTAAACTGGACCATGGCCTCCTCTCTGTTCCCGATCTCGTCCAAGAGCGAGCCCTCTTTGTTTTTCTTCTGGAGTGGTTTAATTTCCCAGAGGTGCCCTTGCAAGAAGAGGTTCTTCAATTGCTCAGCACTTTATCCAAGGTAAGTTCTCATTTGTTTTTCGACTTCATCTCCATGTTTAACTAGTTTTAACGTTTGAGTGACTCTTCCCCATCAGTGGATATAGACAAGCTTGTAAGCGGTTGTCTGATTTGTGTGCTGTCTATCTCTAAAGCATCCAACAGGTGCCTCCATGCTTATGGATGTGGGAGCGGTGGAGTTTCTCACTCAGCTCTCGCCCAATGTGGAGAGGGAGCTGCAGGCCATCATTGATGGTGTCATTGATCAGCTGTTCCACCTCCGTGACGTGCCGATGACACCCAGCGCTCCAGCCGGCAGCTACGAGGAGCATTTCGCCTCTGCCGCCGTACAAATGGGTAGGAGAAACCCCCACAGTTAATCCCCTTTTTCTATCACTTTCTGCTGTTATTTAGACTAATCATTTGATTTTTTTCCAAATCATGACAAATCCTCCAAAGGCTTAGCTGTGCACACATTGAAGAGATAAACATTTAGCGGGGGTGTGTAGCGAGTAATTTCGCTCAGTTTGGATTTGATCTGAGATTTTTGTTATATTCTCACCCCCGCAGAGGAGGAGTGTCTGGCAAGAGGCTACTTCCACAGTAGCAGGCCCAACCCATTAGATATCCCCCCACAACGAGGAACAGGTATCCCACAGTTTATTTCCTAATGAAAAGCATGAATATTTCCGACTGATGTGTAGTGTAATGGTGTGTGTGTGTGTGTCTCTCTCTCTCTCTCTCTGTGTTTGTGTGTGTGTGTGTGTGTGTGTGTGTGTGTATACACTATATTATACTGTAACACAGTGGTCTCCAATTAACTTTTCCCAAGGGCCAAATAATGTAGAGCAAGCGAGGCCAGACACCCCCACCCCCCAAAACAAAATAAATAAATAAATAAAATAATAATAATAATAATAATAAAAATAAAAATAAATAATAGAAACACTGTTGAAATATTAAAATATTAGTATTAGCTGTTGCAATATAGTGCCAGGGAGGAATGTAAATAAAGACCAACTGTGGACAGGTTAACGAGAGAGAGAGAGAGAGAGAGAGAGAGAGAGAGAGCACGTTCAACTGCTGAATGCATGTTCAACTGCTGAACGTGCTCTCCAGCAGAGCCACTTCAGTCACGGCACGGAGGGAGGGAGGGGGAGAGAGATTTAGGCTACATGACAAGACCTAAAACAAATATAGGTCAATGTGCGCTAAAATCCCAATTCGATCGAGGAACAAAAGTCATTTCCTTAGCGATTCAATCTCATTGAACTCGTGCGCTGCATCTCACCTCTGCCTGAACAGAAAAGACGCAAGCCCATGCAACAGGTGGCACCCAGGCAGATGAAATAGTTAGTTTCCAGGAATGCTCGTCTATATATTTCTTTATTGCGGTCGTTTTCGAAAATCATATTAGTTTTCCTCCAACGCATTCCCGATGTATCATGCATTCTCTGCTCAACTGATCTCGCATAGGGGCCTAACGCGCCCCTACCAAACTACGGGGGAAAAATATCCTCCACATTTAGAATGGGCTACTACAGTACGCCAGCTAAAATGCAAAGAGGGTGATATCACAAATACACAAAAATAGTGCAGGGGAGGAGAATCGTCCAGATTTAACGGAGGACAGAGTGAGTGATCTAACTGCATAACTGAGCGCTCTTCTGGTTGAACAAAGGGAAACACGCTCATGAGCACCGTGCACCGTCGGGGCTGTCGGGGAGATGAGGTGGGCCATCAGGAATATTAAACCCTATTCTGCCTAACTACTAGCCTACGTATGTTTCCTGGACATTTCTGAAATTCGGGTTAGGGGTAGGGTGGAGCAAGGTAGCCTACTGTTCTCAGATGCTCCCGTGGCGCCTTCAGATCGGCTAAATTAGGAATGCGATACAGTTATACACGTGCGATACAGAAATACAGATACGGTCAGCCAGACCTTGAATATTACGAGTGCAAGACAAAGCAAAACTGATATAACAAAAACATACAATAGAAGCAAAGGAGAATCGTTTACATTTGCAAACAGAAGAGAGTTGAGAAAACTCTGCCGACTTGGCTTAAATAACTGTGCGCTTCGCGCCTCATGACTCTCCAGGTTTAATAGAAAGGGCGCGGCTCACCGCGGCGCGCAGGCTGCACCCAGCAACGTTGACCTTCAGGAATACTCAGCTAATCTTCTACCTGGCTCTATATTTCCAAGACATTTTAAAGGAACTGGTTTCGTTTTTGTCCTCCCTTCTTTTGGTAACGACTGTTCTCTGGAGCTTGAATTGCGTTAAGGTCTCTACATGTAGGCTACTACCTTGCATAAATGATACTTCCAAAATACGGGATAATTGTCATCCAAACTTCACATAAATGTGAGTAAACAAAAGACAACATGTATCTGGCCTGCTAAATACATAAAAATAGGGAAGGAGAGAATTGTCCTCATTTTCAACCAGAAGAGAGGAGAGTGCTTCGATACCGCACAATTGCGAATGGTCTGATGACCGAGGTAAACGCAATGATGAATAACGGCTTCTCTAGATGTCTAGGAGACAACAGATTGCACTTTACCATTTTCCCTCATTGTCAATGTCTGTCATGAGACTGTTATTATAAGATTTAACTGTTTGTGAATGCTTAGGAGAGATAACTGACGTTTTTGTGATCGAAAATCGCGCATGGCCACAAATAGGCGCATTTATGGTTTCATTTTTAAGGACCTCATGGCGGGCCAGAAATTTGCTGCCCGCGGGCCGCAGTTGGCCCGCGGGCCGTTGTTTGGAGACCAGTGCTGTAACACATTGTAAGTGTTTGAGGTACTATTAAAGGGGTATGCCACTATTTTGGGGCTTAATACAGTTAAAATCGTTGGCCAGGGTTTATAAAGGTGGTAAAGTGTCTTATTTTTCATGTTAAGCGTTGTCTTGCTTTAAGACAGGTTAAAAGAGGGAATATGTACAATGCTACACGGATACATTGACTTTCACTAGCTTAGCGACATATTCCCTCTTTTAACTTGTCTTAAAGCAAGACAACGGCTTCCATGAAAAATAAGACACTTTACCACCTTTGTAAACCCCAGCCAACGATTTTAACTGTATTAAGCCCCAAAATAGTGGCATACCCCTTTAATGTTTGATGATGTTCCTTTTGTCTAACAAAATGTGGGGAGATAATGGTTTGGAGTATCAGTGCCTTTTGTGTAATATGAACGAATTATTCTCATTTCACTATGGTATTGCTTGTGTTTTGTTTCCCCCTAAAAACCGTGAAACAGCAAGCAAATCGGTCAGGTGCCTGAAGTTTTCGGTGTTTCCCTGGCTGTCTCTAACGCCCACTGACAGACACATCTGGTCATCAAACGAGAGGTGAATACATTTTGCTCTCCTGCACGAGACGTCCCGCCATGACATGAGGATGGTTTTCCTTAATTCATTCGCTTGGGTGAATGTGGATAATTGATGCTGCACTGCTGAATCCATGTGGGAGTCAGACGCTGAGGCCCCCTGTCAGAATTGCTACACTATTACACCTATTGCAAATCCTTGCTCCCAATTATTAGTACAGTACCGTTGCAACTGCGTACTACTGCGACCACTGCCATTAAGGCTCCTGTTATGTGGGCTTTGTGTTACTTACTACTGTCTCATATACTATGACTAATAGTCTTTTCATTGTTGCTTGCTTCTACTGTAGTGTACTTTGTGATACCAAATGCATTCTTTCCCTCCCTGCAGTTCCTTAAGAAGCAATGATCCCACTTTGGTACGCACCACTTGTGAGCTTCTCCGAGATGTCATCATGCAGGACTTTCCCGCCGAGATATTCTTGCAGCGTCCCAGCATAGTGCAGGTAGGCCTGTGTGTGGTCTCAGTGCCATGATGATGAGGAGGAGGAGGAGGAGGAGGAGGAGGGGGAGGGGGACTATCACCAATATTTTGATTATTACCAAGAATTTCATGAGGCAACTTCATGTCTCTGTTCTTTTTGTCTGTGTTAGGCCTCTTGGTCTGTTGCCCATTGGCATCACAACAAGTTGTCATCAATTTTTACTTTGCAGTTCATTTGCACACGGCAAATAACTTACATTTTGTGTTTATAATGCATGTTGTTGTGTGTTTTTGTTATCCCCCCTTTGGTCGATATAGCCAATTAGTAGAATTGGATTGCTTTAGTTTAAAACCATGACTTCAGTAACGCCACAGGGCAGTGCATTTGAACTGAGCACAAATTACATCCTTGATAATTTAATTTCACCTGGCCTTTTATTTAGTGTGTGCAATGTTATTTACGACTGCCATTGGTTACAGCCCACCAGCCTATTTCTTTTCTTTCTTTCCACCCTGTCCGTTTTTTGCGTAATTGTTATTTTGAACACAGAAGGTGCATTTGTTGTGCATAATTGTGTTAAGCTCAGCAACTTCGATGTTGGAACACTCCGAGGCTGTGACATCACCTTGAGCCCCCCTCATTTGATTTTTTTTCCTCTTCTTTTCTGTTCTTTCCCCCTTTTTTCTCTTCTCTCCGGCTCCTGGCTCTGTCTCTCCCCAGAGCCTGCTGTCGCTGCTGAGCCTGAGTGCGGAGAGTGAGGCGAGCTACCTGACTCTCCAGGCGCTGGGCTGTCTGCAGCAGCTCTGCTCCAGCTTAAGGAGCCGCCTGCGCTTCCACAGAGACCCGGGCTTCTGCTCAGCCAAGCAAGGTACATCCAGCTGTCCGCCAGGCTCCTCTCCTCACTCCTCCTTACATCCTTCTTACATGCTCTCAGACACCGCCACTCACTCTCACTTTCTTTATCTCTTTCTTTCTCACTTTCTCTATGCCTTTCTCTCTCTTTTTCTGCCTCTTTTTCTCTGTCTCTTTCTCTCTCACTCTCTCTCTCTCACACACACACACACACACACACACACACACACACACACACACACACACACACACACACACACACACACACACACACACACACACACACACACACACACACACACACACACACACCTCTATCCTATCCTGTGCTGTCAATTCTGTCAATCTATCTCTATGAATTAATGAATTCATCTATCTAGTCTTATGCCTCCATCTCATGCCTGTCTTGTCTGTCTGTCTTTCTGTCTTCCTATTTACTTGATCATCTAACTTTCTCTTTCTCTCGCTTTCACTCTCATGTTTGCTCTCGTAAGCATAAGCCTGCCCTTGCATTTTCCTGTGAAAAGGCTGTTTTGCCATATTTAATTCATAAGGAAAAATTATAATTCATAAATAAATACATTTTCTTCTTCAACAATATCCCTTTCCTGGGATATTAAAGAATGGTCTCACTTTGATAATGTCAAAAAGTTGACGGAAACTCATTCTGTCAGCATTGTTCTTGCCCTACTCTGGGGAGCATAAGACGAAATGGAGGCTGACAGAGTCTTCTAGGTTTTTTAGATAAATAAAGATGTGTACTAAATACACAAGCTAGACAAAACACTGAAATATAATCTCGGGTGGTTTTAAGTTTTGGGGAAACGGAACAAAAGATTGCTGGGTTTATGTAGACTTGTTTAATGGAACATGTAAGTGAAGTGAAGTGAAAGACCATCTGGGAAACTCCAACTCCCATTGTCATTGTGACACAGCACTCCACAGCACACAAGTGTTCACTGCACACTGCACACAACAAAATTGCATTCATGCCTCACCCGCGCAAGGGGGGCAGCCCCCAATGGCCCCCCAATTTATCAGTGCGGCAGGACGATACCATGCTCAGAGTACCTCAGTCATGGAGGAGGATGGGGGAGAACTGGCAACCTTTGGGATACAAGTCTGACGCCCTAACCGCTTACACATGACTGCCCATATGTGGCATACATCAGAGAAAACAATGGAGGAAGATGCCTAGTGAACTGTTCACGCCTCCCACCACCTCCACTTCACAGCCCCAGCAGGGTTTGTAGGGTTACAGGGGGTCGAACCCCCCTACTGTCTCGGCGTATTAGATGACCTCCCCCCTGACTGTTCAGCGTGTGATCTCCATGCCATAAAACATTCTGGTCGCCCATGACAGAAAGCCAAGCTAAGAGTTGCTGAACTTAACAAAATAAAAGCTCGACACAATGGGCGTGAGGGGATGCATTCCAAGACAGAATGCAGAAAAATGTGTTGATATGGCCGTTAAAGGAAATGGTCTTCTTAGCCTGAGAGCAATAATAGTATCAGCCTGGCGGTAATAACTGAAAAAATATGAGTACGGGATTTGATAGGATCTTCTATACTGCTGTTATCCTTCCATTTAACTGCCTTTGTATCTTCCCATTTAACTTCTCTTTATCCCACTTGAGCCCCTCGGATTAAACATATCTAAACATATTTGCTGTGCTGTGCTCTGCTGTACTTTTGTTTTTATTAGATTCTATCTCCCAGAATTCCTCAGTGTCGTATGCCCAGGAAGCAAGAGGATCGCAGCACTCTGTGGCCTCGTCAGTGGACGGCTGTTCGCCTCGGCCGTCGGTGGTGGGTCGCACCGGCCAGAGACTGCGGGGAGACGGCCAGGATGGAGACGCGGCCTCCTCAAGGTAGCAGTGCGTCAACCCTGCTGTATGCCGCAGAATAGAATGACCTCAATATTCCACAGACACCATAGTCTAGAGCAGAGGTGGGCAAACTCAGGCTCGGGGGTCACATGCGGCCCACTGAGCCATTTCATGTGACCCCCTGAGCCTATACAAAAAGACGACTTTTGAATCCAAATTAATACAGTCATTCAAGACAGGGGTCTTTTGAACTTAAAGGTATCTGTACACTGTGTAAGATTTTTAGTTGTTTATTTCCAGAATTCATGCTACCCATTCACTAATGTTACCTTTTTCATGAATACTTACCACCACCATCAAATTCTAAGTATTAATTATGACTGGAAAAGTGGCAATTTTTATACATGAAAAGGGGGATCTTCTCCATGGTCCGCCATTTTGAATTTCCAGAAATAGCCATTTTAGCTGCAAAAATGACTGTACTTGGGCCATACTAGAAAAAATAAGTTCATTACTTAGTAAACGTTCATGAAAAGATCAAATTTGGCAATAGGAAACCCAGTTTCATTGAGCAGCATAGTTACAGTACCTTTTTTGACCATTTCCTGCACAGTGTACCTTTTAAGATTGATCAAGTAGATGTAAATGTAAATGTAGTAAATGTAATTTGCAGGAATGGCACAGCTGACACGTTATGTCCGCTTACACTATTTCTTACTATTGGCACGGGCAAGTTGCCTGCTGTGACATCTGGCCCTTCGGTCAAAAATCTACACCCAATGTGGCCCCTTGGGCCAAAATACTTGCCCACCCCTGGTCTAGAGTTTGTGTCTAAACTCAATTTTGACAAAATATGTACAGTACTGCACTTTGTCTTTGTAGGGCAGTATACTTTTTTTAGGGCTTCCATGCTTTCAATGCAAAGTACAGTATATTATAGCTCCCTGACTCTAATTCTATACATTACATTACATTGCATTTGGCAGACGCTTTATAACCAAAGCGACTTTCAAAAGAGGACATAATCAAGCCAACATCAAATCAAATACAAAGTGCACAGGAGATATACAGAACAACAAGTGCAGTTGCAAAGAGGGGTTAGTTTTTTATTATTATTATTATTATTATTTTTTTATATATATATAAAGAGTAAATAACGAGTACACACACACACAAACACACACTCACAAACTAAACTAAACTAAACATCATGTCAGGAGTCTGCCCTGGGGCAAGGCCAGTTCAAGCATTAGTCTAGTAGATTCTCTCAAAAGAGGAATGTCTTTAGTTGTTTCTTGAAGGCTGCAAGAGATGTGCTTAGTCTTGCTGCCTCTGGGAGACTGTTCCACCACTTGGGTACCACAACAGAGAACAATCTTGACTGGGAGTACCTAGAGCGACTGGATGGCAGAGCCAGACGGCTTGTGCTGGATGAGCGCAGTTCTCTTCCAGTAACATAAGGCGTTAGTAGGTCCTTCAGATAAGCTGGGGCCGTTCCTGTGATGGTTTTGTAGGCAAGGGTCAATGCCTTGTGCTTGATCCGGGCGGCGATCGGTAACCAGTGCAACTCAATAAATAGAGGAGTAACATATACAGTATGTTTTGTATTTCTTTTCTTTATTGGGTGGCCAATTCCTGTGGTAAAAGAAGAGCAGAGAATTGGCAGGTTGGCCAGAAACTTGACCGTGAAATCCAATGTAGCGTCAGAAGCAGTTTGGGCAGGCCCATACTAACAAGCTACTTAATTATGTGACAACCAAGTTGTAAACACCCTCTTTACACAAAACACACACGCACACGTACACACCCGTACTAGTGAGCACTTTCCTTCTGACAGTTTATGCTAATTTACAGTCCTCAAAGCCAAGTGTTGTTGTAGCAGCTTTGTTACACTTCTCATCTGATTTGTGTGCCAGAGAGGCTGGAACAACAAGGCAGCGTAGAGCAGCAACAGTAGCACATTAACAACAACACCACATGCTGTTCAGCAACACTTAAACTACTTTACGACTTTGATTCCCAAACCCTTGTTTTATGCACACCACCACCACTCCCGAGTCCCATGTACCCTCTCTCTAAAGTTCGTTTGGCGTAAAAGCCTCGGCTAAGTATGCGAGTAAATTTTAAAATCTCCTCCGTTTTATATTTCTCCATGGCCCCCCATGTGGTTCGAAGCTATGGGCTTTTTTTTTCCGCTAGTACCAGCAGCAGAGTTACTACATGAGGCTCCTTCGCTTTATCGACTGAATTAATTTCATTCGCAGGCCAGTTCATTGAGAACCTCCAAAACCTGAACCCTCCATGGAAGAGACTTATTACCTAACGTCTCGTATGGCCTTACATCACAATCTGCTGCACCACTTTAAAGTCAAAGTCAGCGTTATATTTTTCCATTTCTTCCCATGTACTAGACATAGAATTGAAATGACTTTTCTCACTGTCCCATGCATAGACAACAAGTGTTGTCCAACAAGTGTACTAAACAACATTTATTCCTACCCATCAAAGTTATTACAAGTGTAACAAAGACATTATAAGTGTGCGGTCAAGTACAATCCCAACACACCCTCTTCGTCTGTATTCCATTCTCCCCCTTTGTGTTGGCAGCGGCAGTGGAGGGTCTCAGGGAGGAGCAGGAGCAGCAGCAGCAACAGGAGGAGGAGGAGGAGGAGGAGGAGGGGGTGGTGGCCCCGCCACAGTAGTGGCCCCCAGGCCCCCTCCACCTCCCTCCCCCCTGGCCGTGGCGCAGCTGGAGGCTCCGGAGCTGGAGACCCAGGAGGAGGCGCTGCAGGTGCAGCAGTGGAGCCTGGCCCAGTTCAGCGTGGCAGCCCTGGAGCACGCACTGCCACTCCTCAGGACCGGTGAGGACAGCCAAGGGGGGGAGCAAGGGGAGGGAGTAGGGGGGTTGAGGATGGGGATAAAGATGCAAGGGAGTGAGGGACAGTGGCTGGATTGGTTTGTTTTGGGGATGTTGGTGCACATGCTACCACTTCGGCTACACTCAGGAGGAGTGAGGAGATCCAAGGGGGGAACAGGGGAGGGAGTGGGGGGTTGAAGACAGGGACTGATTATGACTCCATGGGCCCCTGGCCAGAGATTAAGAAAGGCCCCCCTCCATGGCATCATGAGGTTCCAAAAGATTTTGGGTTTAGTGAAGATGTCTGATAGCCTTTCGTTGCTAGGGGATTGTCCTCCGAGAAAATATGAAAATACAGTAGTTTAAAGTGCAGTTTTTACGCAGTAAGAGAACACAAATATATGCCAATAATGGAAGTAGCATTAAAGGAGAAGTCCAGTTTTTTGAACATTAAGGCCATTTTCTGAGTGGTCTGGAATGTTTTAGAGTCCCCCTCACCGTTTATTTCATGTTTGCTGCAGTCTCTGTTATTTGGCTGATTTGGATTTGATCTCAACCAGCTTTAGAATGGCCGTCTATGAGCACCTGCAACTTTGTTCTTAAAATCACCTCAAACATTTGTTTTCGAAAGTCTACAGCTCACAAAGTGGTTAGGGGTATTCACTAGCAATCCCTAACAAGTTTCAAGGCGAAATACGGCTTCTGTCATTTTTTATTTGCCATTTTGTGAAAGAAAGTGAAACTGAAAGTGAAACTTAATTTACAAATTGCTACATAAAACACACATAAAACATGAGAGATGCCATATTTCGCTGCAAAAATTGTTAAGGAACACCAGTGAATACTGCTGAACACTTGCTGAGTTGGATATTCTTGAAAACAAATGTCAAAGGTGATTTTAAGAACAGAGTTGCAGGTGCCCATAGACGGCCATTCTAAAGCTGGTTGAGATCAAATCCAAATCAGCCAAATAACAGAGACTGCAGCAATCATGAAATAAACGGTGAGGGGGACTCTAAAACATTACAGACCACTCAGAAAATGGCCTTAATGTTCAAAAAACTGGACTTCTCCTTTAACAGCAAAATAGCAATTTTTGTAGCATTGAGGCTTGGGCTTCAGGGCCCCCTTGGCTCTTGGGGCCCCTGGGCCTGGGCCTGGTAGGCCTGTGCGGTAATCTGTCCTTGTTTGAGGAGGGGAAAGTATACAGGGAGTGAGGGACAGAGCCTGGCTTAGTTTTGGGGATATTGGAGCACATGCTGCTACCACTTCCAGTAGATTCAGGAGGAGTGAGGAGGCGCCTGGGAGAAGTAGAGGCGGGGGAGAATGGGGAGGGAGAGGTGGAGGAGAGCAGATGAGTGGGGAGGAATGGAGGGAGGGTGGTGTCTTACGGTTAGGAGCCACAGAACAAACACTTGGACATGGACATAGATAGACATTTACAACAGTACACAAAGACAAGTCTAAAAAAGAAATGGAAGGATGTACTGCCTCCTCTGGGTGAGGAGGCGTGTGGAAGAGCAGGGAACAGGGAAGGGGAAGGGGTGAGAGAAGAGAGAGGAGGGGTAGAGAGGTGGAAGAGAGCAGATGGGAGGTGGGGGGATTTGGATGGATGAATTGATGAATGGATGAATGGATCGAGGGAGTGAGAGCCAAAGCCTGGCACAGTTTAGTGTAGAGGTGATATTTTTATAGTGGTTCACAACCTTTTTTGAACAAATGCCCCCTTGACCTCATTGTAAGCCTGCCAACACCCCCTTTGACCTCACCATAAGCTTGCCAACGCCTCCCTTAGTATTGGGTCATGTGAAATCAGACACTTTGGTACCCGACCGTCACAGATTTCAATCATATTACTTACTGTGCCTGTTTAGTAGCAAGGTAGCACCCCAGAATTGCATTTGTGTGAATCTGACACCAATATGAAGGGAGAAACAGACTAGCAAAGATTTACATATGAGGGTAGGACACTATACATTCAGTAAGGGTTAACGTTCGGCGAGAAGGTCGCTACCGTGGAATAGCAGCACGACAGAGAGAATCTTTAGACCCCGACGCGGAGCGGAGCTGCTATTCCACAAAGCGACCGACTCGCCGAACGTTAACCCGCTTATTATATGGATATACTTAAATGATTCACACATGGCGGGGACATTTCTTTAGGCCTATTTAATGTTAAGTTTATTATAGTTTTTCATGTCAAAAGATTGTTGCTGCGCAAAACAAAACAGTGCCGTTGTGGAACACCGCTAGGCAACAGCTAAGTAGCCAGGACAACAGGTGTTGTCTATCACAGCAGCTGATTAGAGTCTTGTTGAAAAGTCGCTTTAGCAGTGAAAAGTCTTGTTGCCATTGACAGCGGTCTGATATAGACCAACCCGTCCGTTATAGAAAAATAACAGACGTGCGAACGTTGGGGAGCCCCATTGAAATGAATGGAGCATTCGACCGATGACGTCACACCATATAATAAGCCTTGATTAATAAATAAATAAAAGGAATGATTAACAATAGAGGGTGACAAGACAAGTGACCAAATGGGATGGCCTTGGCAAATCAAGTTCTGGTGTCTGTCAGATGGTGCCTGTGTCTGCCAATCCTAGTGTCGTGAACAAGAAAATTACAGGCCTAAAAGTAAATTTGGTGTTGACAGTCTAATGACTATTGCAACTGACTTCCGCCCCCTTTCAGTTACAACCTTCTCAATGCCGCCCCAAGGGCTCCCTAGCGCCCCCTAGGGCCCCCTTGAGAAACACTATGATATTGGAGGACATGCCGCCACTCCTTAGGACAGGTGAGGAGGCACCTAGGTGAGGAGAGCAGAATGTGGGGAGGACCTGAGAGGAGAGGAGCATGGAGGTGCCAGTAGAGCAGATGGGGAGGAGGGTGAAGAGAGAGGTGACTAGAGGGAGTGAGTGACAGAGCCTGGCTCAGATCAGTGTGGCAATATTGGAGCACACGCTGACACTCCCCTGAGCAGGAGAGGAGGTGTTTGGGGAAACAGAGGGAGTCAAGGGGAGGAGAAAATCATTCAGGGAGACGGGAGTGGAGTAGATGGGAGGTGGAGAAGGCTGGAGGAGAGTAGAGTAGAGTAGAGTAACATTTATTAATCCCGAAGGAAATTTAGGTGTCTAGTAGCATACATACAAAAAAATAGATTATTTCACATTAAACATTCAGATATAAAAAGTCTCTCATTGCAATAGTTGTTACTGATTGTTGGAGGAGCAGAGTAGATGGGATGGATAGATGGACGAATGAATTAAAAAGAGGGAGTGAAGGAGAGAGCTTCAGCCTGGATCAGTTGTCGTGACCGTACTGGAGCACACACTGCCACTGACGAGAGGTGCTTTGGGGAGGACAGGAGCAGGATGGAGAGGTGATGTGCAGGGAGGTGCGAGTAGAGCAGGTGGGGTGGGGAGGGGAGGAAGAGAGGGGCAGCAGAGGGATAGGAGATCATGAAGAAGAAGACGAGGAGGGATTGCTGCACGGGCCTACCAGGCCCAGACTAAGGGGCCCAAGAGTCAAGCGGGCCCTGAAGCCAAAACCTCTGCATTCCAAAAAGACACTTCATTATTTATGTCCTAAGATTGTGTTCAAATTGCACTTTAAACTTCTGTATTTTTCCATTTTCTCTGGGGAGGAGCCCTCCAACCCCCAACAATAAAGTTCCTCTAACATCTCAGTAACTCCCCAAAACTTTTGAAACCTTGTGACTGCATTGAGGGGGGCCTTTCTTGTTCTCTGGCCCAGGGGCCCATGGAGTCATATTCCAACCCTGGGTGGATGGACAAAGGGAGTGAAGCACAGAGCCTGGCTCAGTATACGTTGAACCCTCTACTGCCACAAGGCCAGCTGAGGATCAGGGAGTGGGAAAGAGGGGGGCAGAAGAGGAGATTGGAGGTAAAAAAAACCCCAGCTCCAGTTAAGGAAAGGAGAGCTGCAAAGGGGCTGGAAACAGAAGAAGGAGGGAGGAATGGTGCAAGAAGATGGGAGGAGAGGAGAGGAGAGGAGGAGGGATGAGAGGAAAGGAACAGAGAAGGGGAGGAGGGAGAGGTATTAGTGGGAAAACACCTGCTGAGGGTCTCTCTCGTGTGTGTGTGTGTGTGTGTGTGTGTGTGTGTGTGTGTGTGTGTGTGTGTGTGTGTGTGTGTGTGTGTGTGTGTGTGTGTGTGTGTGTGTGTGTGTGTGTGTGTGTGTGTGTGCGCATACACACATTTGTGCCTCGATTAACATGGGCGGGTGTGTCTGTGTGTGCGTGTGTGTGCTTGTGTGAAATGTAACTGTGTTTGTATGTGTGCTTGCGCAGAAGGCCTAGCCAAACCAGATGCTTCTGTGTATTCTCTGTAACTCTCCTCCACTTCAACTTTCCCTAGTTGCCGTGTGTTTCTGTGTTTTTTGGGATTGGAACTGTTTTGTAGGGCTTTGTGCGGTTCTGGATCTTAATTGTCTCTTGTGCATGGTAATATCTGCTCATGTGTATGCATGTACAAGTACTTAAGCTCTGCGTGCGTGCCTGCATGTGTGTGCGTGCGTGTGTGCGTCAGTGCCCGTGTGCGTGCGTGGGTGTTTGCACGCGTGCGTTCCTGTCCAGTAGAGGAGTGAGAGAGGGGATATCGACAGTCAAAGGATATCATGTTGTACAGATTTCAGTAATTCTCCCTTTGTGCGTCTGTCTGTGTCTGTGTCTATGTCATGTCATTATGCATGTACCCATTATTGCTTTCAGCAAGAAGGTTATGTTTTCAGTCACTTTGGTTTGTTTGTTTGTCTGACAGCAGGATAGCTCAAAAAGTTATGAAAGGATTTTGATGAAATATTTGGGAGTTATTGGAAATGACAAAAGGAACAAGTGATTACATTTTGAAGGTGATTCAGATCATGATCCGGATCCAGGATTTTTTAGAAAGATTCTTCACCATTGTGGAATAGGACGAATTTTGACATTACAGTTTCTAACTCCACAAACACACGGTCTAAATCCTGGACCCCACATGTTTTGACCCCTTTTGCTGGGGTAGTAAAAATGTAAAACCATTTCCTCACTGACAGGTTAGTAGGCCAGTCAATTTAGCTCTAAAAAGGCCAAAACCCGGGACAAATTGCAATAGTAATGGTTCCTACTTTTAAGTGATCCTTAAGCCCCCTTGCATCACATATTGAAAATCTACAGATTGATATTTAGTGGAACATTCTTTTTTCCAGGTCAAAGTTGGAGATTTCCCATTCATTTTTCCGTAGGGTGACATTATAGGAGATACTAGGAATAGGATAACATTTTAAACTATGACATATTGACTTGCAACACAAACAATATTTGCCCTCATGTAGATTTAACAACTGTGAAAGTTGCAAGTTTTCTGAAATATGATGATTAAATATGCAAATGAGATCATACATACTGAAATACGTGATAACACCTGTGGTAACAGACCAAATGGTTAATTCATTTTATTGACCATTCAACCCATCTTCATCACATATTAAAATATACCCTCATCAATTCAGTGGAACAATGTCAAAATTAGCAGGTTTTACCCACCAAATGGCAAAATGCATAGGAAATCTGCTACTTCTGACCTTTAAAAAAGTATGTTCCACTGAAGGGATTGTTTTCGTTTGGGCACAGTTTAGGATTCTTTAGCTATTGTTAGGGTTAATATGAATGGATGGCAATGGGAGGGCCCCACAAAGATATTAAGGTGGAGTGTATGTGTGTGTGTGTTGTAATTTTTGGTCCCTGTGCTGCTGTGTGTTGTCTAGAGAGTGTGCACATGTTCCAGAGGACACTGGAGCTGCTGTGCGAGGCCCTGCCCCTGCTCGGAGACAGCGTGTCGGGAGAGCTGTGGGACGAGCCCAGCCTCACCGCCCTAGAACTGGCAAGTCTCTCCGCCGCGCCGCGCCGTGCCGGCCCAGTCCAACTTGCAAACTCCTCTACTCCCACTCACTTCCTGTCCTACTCTCAATTTTTCCCTTTTCTTTTCAGTCTTCCTGTGCTCTCGCCCTCTTCCTCTCTGTGTCTCTCTCTCGTTCTGTCTCTCTGTCTTTTCTTTGTTTTTTCACTCCCCTGCTTTTCTTTCTTTCTTTCTTTCTTTCTTTCTTTCTTTCTTTCTTTCTTTCTTTCTTTCTTTCTTTTTTTTCTTTCTTTCTTTCTTTCTTTCTTTCTTTCTTTCTTTCTTTCTTTCTTTCTTTCTTTCTCCTCTCCTTCAGTCTCTCTTTTGCCCTCCATCCAAGTTACTACAGGAAGTTACTGTTGCATCACTTCTCTTTCCATCTCTCTCCCATTCTTGTCTAGCTCATTCTTTCTGTTTTCTGTACCTCCCTTCCCTTTCCCTCTCTCTCACTCGTCATTTCTAGTCTCTCCATCACGCTTTTAACTGGGAAACATGTCCGCTTCCACTGCTTTCCCTTCACTGTTTCCACTCTCTGTGCCTCCCTCCCTGTCTCTCTCCAAAGCCTCTTTTTTTACACAGTCTCTCTGCTGGTAGTACCTGCCTCTCCTTCCTCTCAAGCTCTTTTCCCTTTCTTACTACCCTCCCCTCTGTTTCTCTTTCACACCCCCACCCCCCTCTCTCTCGTTCCACCCATCTCCCATCTTTACTTTTTCCTCTTCCCATCCGGCTCCCTCTTCTCTGCCCACGTCTGCGTCATGGCCTGATGTCTGTGTTAGCAGCCCCGTTAAAAAAAAGCAAAAAAGAAACACCTGATGTCATCACTCGCTCCAGATTTTCTTTTCCTTTATGTAACTCCGGCACGACATTGACTAGGCCAGGTAAACAGATAGGGAAGAAGGCAGGCTGCCTCCCCCTCTCTCTCTCTCCACTTCTCTCTGTCTGTGTCTCACTCAGCCAGTCAGCTTGGGCCACTGCCAACGGCACTGGGCCAGTATAGAGCTAATCAGCTGTGGATGTTGTGGCCTGTGAATAGCAGGCCAGCAAATGAACTTGGTCAAGAAAATTGTAGACTTTTTTTTACCAGCCTCTGGCTGATATATTATATAGTTCACTCGTCTCTGTAGTTAATTATTATTTTGTTCTCAATATCTATCAGCCACCATCCTAGTTTACCCGAATTTGTCTACTACCCGCTGTGAATTTCCATTCTCCTGTTTTTTTGCAGTACCCTTGGTCTACTTTAGGCTCTTTGTAAACAGATGCAGGTACAGTCTCCTCCTACACACTGTGCTAAGTGACTGAAGGGAGGCTAGCAACTTGTGCCTGCGAGTCATAACCCGGTGCTGAATCTACTGCATAAGTGCTGTGTAGTAACAATTGCCTTACCGTTCGTTTGAAGATTTATGTATTTTTCACCGCGCGCCTCACACATCATCAGCGGTTTATGCACGCTCATGGCACCCACCGCCATCTCCCCCCTTAAAAAGTGATCTGACATCTTTTAGAAAAGTTCCCACGGTGGTGATGCACAGTGCTGCTACTGCCCCCTGGTGTGGGACCGCTGCTATTGAATCATCCCGGAGATTTTCTGGTAGAATTGTGTGACTTCAGTGTGTTCAGTGTTTCGTGCCTGCTTTCTACAACTTGCAGAAGGAGAAGATCCAGGGATGTTTGGAGACACTGGGGGACATTTTGTCCTACCACGGCAGCCAAGGGGGTGAGGAACAGGACGCTTCTCTGGTGTACCACAGGATGACGTACACCAGCACCGCCATCTTCACCATACGACTGCTGCAAACACTCCTACCCGTAGAGAAGGTCTGTGAATGTGCTTTTTTTTTTTTTTTTTACTAATTTTTGTAGGGCTTTGTGCCTTTATTTGTGATAGGATAGAGTGAGAGGGACAGGAAACAAGTGGGCAGAGAGAGACGGGCAAGGGGTGCATCCCAATATGTGACCTTGCCTCCTCCACTTGTGCTTGTCTCCTCGTCCCGCCTCCTGGCCCCTCCTCCGTGGAGAAAACGATAAAGTTTCCCAGCTGTCAGCCTCGCCACAACAACTTTTGAGGGACTGTTTTTCATTCACCATCCCAATTGCAAATGAGAAAAAGACTTTACAATTGAGCTTTTGCAAGATATTGAAATATAATGCTGTTGTCAGTGATGTCATCATGACGAGAAGCAAGTGGAGGAGGCAAGTGGAGGAGGCAAGGTCGCATATTAAAACGCACTCAAGGACTGACAAATGACCAGAGCTGGAATCGAACCCAGGTTGCTAGTGTAGTAACCTAGTGCCCTACCGTTAGGCCACGGCAGGGCCCATGAATATGCTTTTTTGAAAAAAAAAAATGGGCTTAAGAAGTTCTGCTTTTTTTAAAAAAGCATTGGACCGTGTAATGTCTTACAATGACCTTAGAATAGTTCTCTTCTTGATTTTAATTAACTTGAGTTTTTTTTTTTGAAAGCTTTGCCTCTGTTCATTCAAGCATCAGTTGGCTCACTTCACCTGAATCTTAATCTGAGATAGTAGACAATGTTTTACAATTTGATAGGATGGCACAGCCCTTTCTTTTGTCTGTCTTTATTGTGGTGTTCCTAACTTTTTTAAACACTTGTTGTTAGAAAATGTTTTTCGCACACTTCCAGCTGGCAGGTACGTTGGACACAGATCAGGAACCTACAGAATCTATAAAATACCATATAAAAATCCTGCACACTAAGCCATTTCACCTTATTTATTGGGCTATAACGTGGAAGATGTGCAGTGTTCATACAGGCTCCTGTACACCTTTTCTTTAAATGTTATTGGTGGGGGAGCTCTGTGCCGCTGCACCCAGCCAAAAATGGGCTGGCTCACGGGGACCTAGGTTTGAGTCTTACACGGTCATATCCCAACCCTATCTCTCTCTCCCCCCTTTGTTTCCTCACATTCTTCACTATATCAGTTAGACAAAAACCCTAAAAAAATATGTTTAAAACAGTCAGTTCGGTGTGGTGATGTCTCCCCATGTGTAGGCGAGCGACAACCTTCCGGAGAGCGCGGTGGCGGCCGTTTTCCTGCTGTGCCTGGACTCCCCGTGGGCCGAGGCCTTCCCCAGCAGCCACGAGGCGGCGGTGGCCTACCTGGAGCTGGCCAGCCCCGGCAGCCACGGCCTCTACCTCCGCACCTCCCGCGCCGCGCACACCATGGAGGCCACCTGCACCTTCCTCAAGGAGGCCGAGGCGGAGGTAATTAAAAAGGAGCCTCCTCTTCCTCGCTCGCCTTTAATGCCAGACAGGAGGGCTGGGGATTAATACTTAATGGGATCGATAGCACCTGATCGAAGACGTGAGGGAGGTGTGGGGTAGGGGGGAGAAACATGAAAAGCATGTTGCTATTGATCCATGCCGAGTCTTTCCACTAGTCTTTCATTTATTTTTGAAGCATAATGTTTCATCTACTCAAATGCTACTTTATCATCCTGATGTGCTTCCTCTTTTTTATTTATATTGTTGTTGTTGTTTGTTGGCTTGCTTGTTTGTTTATTTGTTTGTTTGTTTGTTTATTCTTCACTTCCTCTTGTTTCTGTAGGGAGAGAAGAACTGGTGTGATCTGCTGGAGCTTGCTGAGCAGGCAGTGGAGGGCCTTCCCTACCATCAGCACCTGCCTGTGGTGAAGGAATGTGTCCAAATCTGCTCCTTCCTGTAAGCACCAATGCCTTTTCGCTTGGTTTAGTGTCTAGTCATGAGAAAAGTGGCTTTGCTTGGTGAAATTAAAATAGAGAAGTACCGTACAGCCCCTGAATGCCTAAATCTAGAAGACAAGGTTTGATGGTAATGTCCCACTTCTGCCTTTGATGGGCCTGGTTTAACTGCCATACATTGTACACACTGTAAGCCCACTCTGCTAAGGCGCGTGTCAGTGGGAAGAAGTAAAGCATGGAATATTGAAAAAATTGTGTGTGTCCAATACAGTGCAGTACATGAATTTGTTGCGATTTTTGTATTGACGAGTCTTTATGTCAGTATGAGGCTAACAGTACGTCAATGGGGAAATCATGATCTCTTCTGCAGTGAATCCCATCCCCTCTAATTGATTTCGACTCATCATTAGAAAGAGGAAAAGAGACAGCCGATCGAACACGCGTGCCCATCAACGGCATCTCTGCGGCTGGAAGCATTTGATTACGAGCGCAGCTACAATCACATTGCTCCACCACTTTTCCTCCCGCGGTGTATATTGCGATTGATGCACGTGCCATTGCTGTGCAGTTGAGGTGGGTTAAATGCGAGTACGTAAATGTGGCTTTGACTCTGTGTCCCCCGAGGTGGAGGTTTGCCCAGGCCAGCCCCATGCTGCGCGCGCAGAGTCAGGACATCTACCTGAAGCTGCTCTCGCACCCCCTCCCGGCCGTTAAGATGGAGTGCTACACCTGGACCCTCAACGTTGTCAAGGTATTACAGTTCCTTGTGTGGCTTGGCTGAATGACCT
Organism: Engraulis encrasicolus; assembly: GCF_034702125.1. Classification (NCBI taxonomy): domain Eukaryota; kingdom Metazoa; phylum Chordata; class Actinopteri; order Clupeiformes; family Engraulidae; genus Engraulis; species Engraulis encrasicolus. Next base: position 18,584,322 of record NC_085865.1, on the reverse strand, counting down.
TGTCACCTTTCAACTTGGTGGATGCTTTCACTCTCTTGTGATGTTTCTATTTCCTCAAAATAGTAATCTACAGTATATATAGGGACTATCACTTTATTCTGCTAGAATGGCATTTGAGGGTGCATTATTATCCTATTACATTTTGTTTATTGTTCATCACTGTAATGAAACACAGTCAGTAATGCTAACAAGACACAACATTATAATAGATGGTTTATAAAATTGACTCTCTACATCTATAAACAGTTAATAGAATGTCACCACAGCAAATCCCCCTCTTGTCAATAGGCAGTACAAGAGTGCTTAAAGGCTTAATACTGTTGTCATGTCATTATGGCGACAGGACTGTCTGAGTGTCCAGAACGTGTCCAAGCCAGTGTCATCCGTCTGGAGTGTCTACGAGATCAGCACATTTTCATTGTTTATCACTTTAATCAAACACTACCCAGGATGCTAATAAGTTAACGTTATAATAGATGGTTTATAAATAGTTTCAACATCGATGCACCAACTAACCCTGCCTATTCCAACGTTTTTGGGCAACAAAAGGATTTTGGGTCTGCTAGTTCCTGCTAGGCTGCCCAGCCCTTGTGAATGATTTAGCGCTAGCAACTGCTGTTGACACTTCCCTTGTTATTGTGGATAATTAACAGTCAATAGAATGTCATCCGTTCTGTCAGTAGACTAGTACGAGAGTGCTTAAAGACTTAACAATGTTGTCATGCTGTCATGTCATTGTGGCGACAGGACTGCCTGGGGGTCCAGAACGTGTCCAAGCCGCTGTCATCCATCTGCAGCGGTGTCCACTTCGTCCTCCACCCCAGAGTCCTGTACGAGATCAGCACATTTGGCCTTCAGGAGCAGGCCGCCAAGGTAATGTCACTACTCACTCCCCCAGCTAACTACAATGTCCCGACTACACGTCACGCATAACAATAACACGACTCGTAAACAAGGACACGCTGAAGGGCTCTTTATGCTTTGTCTACAAACCCCAACTCCGATGAAGTTGGGACGTTTGGTAAACTGTGAATAAAATCAAAATGCTATCATTTTCAAAACATTCAATCTATTCATTAGATGGAGAATAGTGAAAAGACAACATATTAAGTGTTAAAACCGAGAAAAAATATTGTTTTGGGGGACATATGTACTCATTTCTAATTTGATAAATCCAACACGTCTCAAAAGAGTTGGGACGGGGACAATAAATGGCAGCAAATGTCGAGGAAGACTAAAAACAAAACAAAAGACAACACTTAACAGTTAAATACATTAGCCGATGAGATGATTTTATATAAAAAACAGTGTTAATTCCTATCTTGGACATGATTTCACCAGCTTAAATGGTGGGTGTATTCCTTGTCATGTTTTGCAATGTTTTCCTTTCTGTAGTGCTTACAGTGTGACAGGTCTTGACCAAAAACCCACCATTTTATCACCTGCTGGTCCTTATGATGGAGCCAAACTGTTAAAACATAGTAGAGAATGCAATTTGACCTTACTATGTGGCAGTAATCGAAGATCTCCCTTCAAAATATAATGTATGAGTGGCTTTTCATGCTGTTTAAAACCCATTTATACCATTCAGCACTGTATTTAACTCTACAGATGAGTGAGAACATCTTAACCAATGCACTACTGCATCCGCATGCCATCATGGAGGCTGACTTTTGAAGCTAGCACTAACACAAGTTGGATGGTCCATTTTCACTGTAGCACAGGATGTGCAATGCTCTATTATTGTCAAAAAGAATGGACTTCTACAACTTCTGCTGACTTCTGTAAGCAAAGGACAGTTTCCCATGTCTTCTGGGTCTATTTCAAGTGAGCTCAGGTGCTTAGGAGAATGTTAAACCCCTGTATCATTTTCATGCATTAAGCATTCTTAATATGGTCAATTTTCAATAGCTCTAGCACTCCAGGAATTAGAGTGAGACTACAGCCAATATATATTTCATGATGTCATGAACCTATACAATGATTTTATTAACAAAAATATGTCGTACATACACTCAATCGTGGTAAATCAAAAGGAATTCAAAAATGTATGTAATAACTATGGTAATTATTCCCATTGCATCTTTAATTCTGAGTGACTCAGCCTCTCTGTGATGATCTTATACCTGAACACCTATATTGTTCGTCAGTACAATTCATTTTGAAATGTTCTTCTTTGTTGTTTTATCTTATTTGGATGTTTACTAAATTTCACTGATCCCCGTCCCAACTCTTTTGAGACGTGTTGGATTTATCAAATTAGAAATGAGTACATATGTCCCCCAAAACAATATTTTTTTCTCGGTTTTAACACTTAATATGTTGTCTTTTCACTATTCTCCATCTAATGAATAGATTGAATGTTTTGAAAATGATAGCATTTTGATTTTATTCACTGTTTACCAAACGTCCCAACTTCATCGGAGTTGGGGTTTGTATTATATAAAAAAGGAGATAGCGAGAAAAAAAAACCGGGCAGCTATTGTCATGTTGAGGTCACTTTAAGCCAATGTTTGACATTGGGCCAACGGCGTACATATGCCGGCGCCGTGCGTGAGGCGAAGCCGGCGTGTGTCATCGGCATGACGGAGTGCCTGGGAAGCGCCATCCACTCCGCTCCACTCCACTCCACTCCCGCCCCATCCATCCCGCCCATCAATTTGCTTTTTTTTATATGCGGCGCCCACAGGTGAAAGCGGCTGCCAAGGATATCCTCCTGTACCTGCTCAAAGGGAGATTGATGATGACAGCCGCGACTTGGAGCAAACTTAATGAGGCTCTTTACCCGGTCATCCCTGTCTTACAGGTAAGGTGCCTGAGCTACGCTACGCTATGCTACGATACGCTCCCTCGCTCGGGGAGCTCTGCTGCTTGGGTACCCAGCCATGTGGGAGGACAGAGGGAGGGAGGAGGGTGGTATATCTCTGTATTAGCATACATTACTGTCCTGGGCCGGCCGTGGAAACACTGCATTTTAATTTAACGGCGCGTGCGATTGACGGGGAGGTGGGTGGCCGCCGTTCTTCAATTATATAAGTGACACGGACCTTGCCGGCTTGGAAGTTCATAAATTCCGGCTGAATTAGACTGAGTGTTTTCAATATAAATGGGCAAAAACATAAAAAAGAGAACCCCCCCCCCACCTCCCTCCCCTCCTAATAAAACCAAAAGGTCATCAAAATTGATTACATTTTGCCGAGTGCTCTCAGTTAATTGGCCCGTCATTATTATAGTCGGAATGCAGAGAAGCAGGCTTTTCACTGGCTCCCTATGCATATTTATTATTTAATGTTTAGCTCAGCCCCCAGCCCTCTGTGGTTTTCTCTGTTGTTTGGGGACACTCTAAATCAAGTGTGTGTGTGTGTGTGTGTGTGTGTGTGTGTGTGTGTGTGTGTGTGTGTGTGTGTGTGTGTGTGTGTGTGTGTGTGTGTGTGTGTGTGTGTGTGTGTGTGTGTGTGTGTTACTTTGTGTTATTGTGTCTGTGTGTTACTGTTGTGGGTGTGTGTGTATGTGTGTGGGTGTGTTTCTGTTCTTTGTGTGTGTTACTGTTCTCTGTGTGTGCGTGTGTGTGCGTGTGTTACTGTTGTACGTGTGTGTGCGTGTGTGTGTGTGTGTTTGTGTGTGTTACTGTTGTACATGTATGTGTGTGTCACTGTTGTGTGTGTATGTGTGTGTGTATGTGTGTTACTGTTCTGTGTGTGTGTGTGTTTATGTTGCAGAGTTATGCCGGCAGTGAGGATGCCTTGGGAAACTGTATCCTGCTGATAAGTGAGCCGTCAGGCGAGACGGACGTCGGGACGCCATCGCACACTGTCAAGCTACGCGCCGCGCTCCGATTGCTCTTCTCCAAGCAGCAGGAGTGAGTCTGTGTGTGTGTGTGTGCGCATGTGTGTGCGCGCGTGTGTGTGTGCGCGTGTGTGTGTGCGCGTGTGTGTGTGTGTGCGTGTTTGCGCGCGTGCGTGTGCACGGCTGTGCTTGCGTATGAAAATGTGTGTTAGTAAGAAGACATTCTTGGTGTGTCTGTATATATTTCCATAAACTTCTGTTTATGCGTATGTGCTGTGCCAAGTTCATTACTCGATAGAAAACACTTTAATTACGTTTAGTCGGCTGGTGTGAAATGCCTCCTGTGGTTGCTGTTAGTGCGAGTCGTTTGTGTTTTCCTTCTCAGAGCAGACTGGCACTGGTCTTGGAATAGCCTGGTATGAACGGGCCAAATCTCGCTGCCATTGATGGAGGCTCTGGCTGACAAGTGTCAGGTAGTGGGTGGGGTGCAGCAACAAATTTTAAAGGGTAACTCTTGGTGTGAATGCATTCAAGGGTGCTTTTGTGGAAGTGCCAAAAGTTTGATTCAAAAGATAAATTACGGTAATAGCTTGTTTAGGTTGATTGTTTTTTACAGCTAAATGCCTTTCAACAAGTGTTGCGAGGGCACTCAGACAAAGTGTCCAAGTTGGCTGTTTTGAAAAACACTGAGAGGGCTTGAGCACTGTATGGCGCAGTCTTCTTTTGTTCTACTGCAGCATTAAAACAATTGTTATTTTGGAGATACTGTAAAATTGTCCACTTCTAGTAAAATCGTCCAACCCTTTGAAATCTGACATTCTAGTTGCAACGATAGCATTGTGTATTTTTGTTTACTATTTACTGTGTTATTTACTTTATGCCCAAGAGAGCTGATGAGCAGTTTGGCCATCACTAATATTGACCCACTTCTCCTTTTTTACGGCCCAATCAGCTGACCATTTTGTCATATGCTGACCTACATGTTACATCCCTCTCATCTGATGTTATATGCCTGAATCAAATCAGTCAGGCTTTGGACAAATCTGGTTCAGACAGGATCACATAATATCGTAAATCTTTTGGATTTGTGCAACTAAGTGCTACGGTATGCACACATTATGGATATATACAAAGAGGTTATGAATATGTTGGAATATGTTTTGCTTTATAAAAAGCTCCCCATTGCTCAGAGAAGTTGTGCACTCAGCGGCTGCACCATCGTCTTCAGTAAAGGTCGCCTTGACAGCGATACGAGGCATAAAATAGTAACGCCTCCACGCAATTTGGATTATGCTCAGTATCGTGGCGAATAATAGGCTATTATTTGACACACTTCATGTTCATTGTCATTGACAATTCAATTCTTTAGAGTCAATCATTGCGTAAAAATGTACTCCTCCCAATACAAATTTGTAACGACTCATAAAAGTGAGGTTATTTATGATCTGAAGAATTCTGGCTGAAGCAGTGACTTGCTGTTCTAATAGATCCATTCGGTTTTTGGAGATTCATTCCCTCTACGCCGCTACCTTTGCTACGGGTTCCTAATAAAAATGTTATAGACCTGGAGCTATTGACTTCATGAATACAGTCGTAAACACAAGCATCCCTCTTGGAGCAGCGCGTTTTGGCTTTCAGGGAAGGAGATGAAGAACACTTGTCTGTAATAACTTGGTCAGCCCTGAAGTGTTAAACTATTGGAGAGTGTGTGTGTGTGTGTGTGTGTGTGTGTGTGTGTGCGCGTGTGTGCGTGTGCGTGTCTGTGTGTCTGTGTGTCTGTGTGTGTGCCTGTGTGCGCGTGTTTTGGCGTTTTGGCCTTCCTAAGGCAAGTGAGCCCTTCTTTAATCATTTGTCAATAACCCACTCTTTTGTATTTCTATTAAATCTGTAGCACTGGGAGCTCAATTCTCACTGGTTGTATATCTGAGCTACTGAGCTCCAGAGGGCTTCTGGCCAATTTAAACACAGTGTGTGTGTGTGTGTCTGTGTCTGTGTCTGTGTGTGTGTGTGTGTGTGTGTGTGTGTGTGTGTGTGTGTGTGTGTGTGTGTGTGCATGTGCGTGTCTATGTATGCATAAATGTGTGTGTGTGTGTGTGTGTGTGTGTTCAGAGTGCGAGTAGCAGCAGTGCGGCACCTGATCCCCCACCTGACGGGTGCGGAGGGGGCGAGCGACTGTCGTCCGGCTCTGGAGAGCGGCGTCATGGCCCAGCTGCCCTCCCTCTTCCTCCTCAACCAGGCCGTCGACCTCCAGCTGGACACCACCGACAAGTCCTTCCTCAAGGTGGGCCAAAAGGGGCTTGTGGAGTTGGCCAAAGGGGTATTCTTTTATAATTTAGACCTTGAGGAGCGACCAGAGTGGCAAAAAAAACATTTCTTCTGGCTGGCAGATTTGGCGAACAAAATTCTCTGCCGGTGAAGTGAATTGGGTGATCAAAGTGAAAAAGAAAAGTTAAAAGTCAGTGAAGTTCATGGTATTGAGCTATGATACGGTTCGCTGAAATCTGAACCTGAACCTGAGGTTGTGTCCTGATGCTCGCAGTGAGGGCAAGGGTTGAGGTGTTTGCACTACAAACCTAGAGAGCCCCAGCAGGTTCAGATCAGGTTGTGAGGTTATGTCCTGGTCCTTTTCATATCTCCTCTTCATTTCCTGTCATCTCTCAATTGTCTTATCTGGTTCAAAGGAGAGAAACGACCAAAAATGCTTGAATAGTCAGTCCTCACATCTCTCAGTAGTGGGCAATAGATGGAGTGGATAAGGTAGATCTAGTAGATTGCAGTGGTGCAATTCAGACTACACACTAACCAACTTTGTAATAGAACAAAGGAAAACATGTACTCCGTACACTCGCTTACTACGTAACGTACATATACTCTTATTTAGTTTTTTCTATTAATTTTCAATGCATTAGACCAGTGTTTCCCCTTTTTTGTCTCATATACCCCCTAAGTATATTCATTGTGCCATGAGTACCCCCCAAGTTAAGTTCTATACCGCTTTCTCTATCCCAATGTAACTAAGCCCCATACATTTGTTAAAATTCCATTTTCCAAGTACCCCCTGCAGTGTGCTCATGTACCCCTAGTGGTACACGTACCCCTGGTTGGGAAACACTGCATTAGACGACAAAAACGTCTTCATCAGAGTCACCAAAATGTCTTCCCTTTTAAAGTGTGCTGGGTGTCTAATATCCTTCCTGCCACAGGTGGAGTCTGTGAATAAACTGTACAACATATTCACATCTGAGACGGTTGACCTGGTGCTCAGGAGGTCGGCAGCAGAGCAGCTTGTGGTCGTGCTGCAGGGTAAGATAAAAGTTTGATTACACTTTGATCACAACGTCCCTATTATATGGCTCTCTGTAAGCTAAATGTAGAATGTTAGAATATTACTGGTTTAAAACTAGCCGTAATACTAATTTGTAGAGGTGCACTGAAAATCGGCCGCAGAAAATATTCGGCCGAAAACGCAAAAAAAGACACTTTCTGTTTTCGGCCGAGACTCAATTGAGTGGCCGAATCGGAGGCCAAATAGAAAATTAATTGAAAATGGGCAGTAACTAAGCTAATTTCAGTTCTACACTAACATTTGAAGACTTCAAATACACATTTATTTTCTTTCAAAATCATGTCAACAGATTTATTGTAACCCGTAATAGGGATGTAAATAAAATCGAAATGTATCGATGTATCGGAAGTATCAGCCGGCGATTTAATCGAATCGCATCGTATCGTGGGGCATTCTTAAGAATTGAAAAGAATCGAATCGCTGGCCCCTGTGCAATGCCCTAGCTCCATAACACAATAGTAGTGGAAAAGTAATTTGAATCCCTACTTTAAGAAATCGATACCATATCGTATCGTCATGAAGGCTGTGATTTACACCCCTAACCCGTAATATATCAAAATAGTGAAAAATCTTTTGACTGAATTGTAACATTCGGTTTCGGTTTCGGTATTCGACCAAGACATTCATTATTATTCGGTTTCGGTTTCGGCCACAAATGTTCATTTCGGTGCATCTCTACTAATTTGTATATAATCTCTTGAAATATGTAACTATACTCTATATACAGTACGTAGGCAGCAGCAGGGGAAGGTTTTGATTTAAAGGGTTTGATTTGAAATCTGTAACTATACTGTATATATAGCCAGTAGGCAATATCAGGGGAAGGGTTTGATTTAAATGGCGTGCATTGCTTGAAGATTGAGGATCAATGTTGGCAAACCATCGCTGTAGTGTCTGTAAACAAACTCTCGAACCAAAGTGTTCATTTAGCCTAGCAAAGCAAAGCAAAGCGCCTTTTCCTAGTGCCAAAGAAAAATGAGCTTAGTTAATGAGCTTTCCAAAATGCAATTCAAATTTAGAAGAGATGTTTTTGTGGTTGCAGACATGGCGATGCATTCTGTGCTAAAGAGCCTCGGAATTGCTGAGAAAGTGATCGGTGCAATCAGGGAGGTTGTAAACAACTCCATAAAGGTAAAACAACATAACTCCGCTGGTGTGTTTTTTATTATTATTCTTGTTGTGTCTTGTCGTTTTTATTATTATTTTATTGCTGCTTTCTGCTGATGTGTAAAAACTCCCTTCAACAGCTGTTGGGTGGAGTAGCTACTGTATCGGTCTGCATACTCCCACATTACTCAAATGAAAAATAAAGCGTTGGTGGGTGTACACTTGATTGTTCAAGACGTAAGCAAAACTGTGATTTCATTTCAACTTGCTGCGCTGAGCAATCCTCCATCATCATGGCTTTAGGGATTTTGAAAGAGAATGCCAAGCAGTGGGACAAAAAAAGTACTAAACAAAAAACATCAAAAAAACACCACCAAGTGAACAAAAGCTCTTTGCCCAGTTTTACAGGTAGACACCTTCTCTCTGCCTGCTTGGTGTAATAAGTGTTAATGGGGTCATGTTGGTCCTTTGGTTGTCCCCTGTCTGAGGGAGTGTCTCTGCTGGCCTGCAGTCTGATTTTGCTCTGTTAACACAAGCGAGGGGTGAAGCTGTTGGAGGGATTGTGGGGAGAGAGAGAGAGAGAGAGAGAGAGAGAGTGAGAGAGAGAGAGAGAGAGAGAGAGAGAGAGAGAGAGAGAGAGAGAGAGAGAGAGAGAGAGAGAGAGAGAGAGAGAGAGAGAGAGAGAGAGAGAGAGAGAGAGAGACTGTCGGCTAATTAACATTTTGTGAGACACAGGGGTCAGCTGGGGTGAATCGAGCAGAGTTTTGGGGTGTCATGCAGCATAGCTAATAATGAGAGTGGGCCTCCGTGTTTTCTTTGGTTTGTGCTGATTAGTGCCCCTCTCTTGGCATGTTTAGCACACCGGCAACTGGGTTGTGATCGCGACACAGCGCTGGCCAGGTTTAATTGCTCAAAACAATGTGTAATCATCATGTATTAACTGTGTCTGTGTGTGTGTCTATCTCTGTGTCTGTCTGTCTGTCTGTCTCTCTGTCTGTTTTGTGTGGTTGTGTTGGTAATTGAGGAAGTGTTAGTCTGTTGACACACACTATTGTGTTTTGACAAGTAAAGTCTTCAGTAGCCATAGAGTATGTGACAGCGTTGTCAACACTCTTAGTTCAGCGTGCACCTCCACTTTCAGTGGCACTGTTGCGGCAGAATAACAAACTGAGAGCTGAACGGTGAAGAGGGCGGTAAGCAATTCAGCCGCACTATATTACCAAAAGTCTGTGCTAACCTGTCTTGACTGACATATGAACGTAACTGCCATCCCATGGGTTTGGCATGAGATGGTAGTTAAGTTTATATGTGAGTCAGGGCAGGTTTGCGAACACTTTTGGTAATATAGTGTATTTAGGTTTCCAAAAACAGACATCTCCAGCACCTTCCCTGCCGTTCTCTGATTATTTTAGTGTACAAAAAGCTAATTTGCAGAACGGCATTCAGCAGTGATATTCTGAAAATGCTGATCTGTCATTGCGTTGGCAGGCGTATGCCTTTTCAGTCAGGATAGATTGTTTAGCCAAACGGTCGGTCATAAACACTAAAAATACATATTCAGAAATGCCCTTGTACTTATACCAACCCCCTGAACACACACAAACTCAGCATGCTGTACAGTCACATAAGACCTATTAAGCAACGAACATTTTATACCTGTTTTTGTATGGTGTGATTTATTAATCTGTTTGGACAGAACACGTGCACACACACACACACACACACACACACACACACACACACACACACACACACACACACACACACACACACACACACACACACACACACACACACACACACACACACACACACACACACACACACACACACACACAGACGGAAAGTCATCCAGCCCATTCTGACCTATGCCAATGACGTGTGTGTGTGTGTGTAGAACATGGACTGTCTGCTGGAGCCCTGCCTTGCGATGCTGAGGAAGCTGTTGTATGCTGACCCCACCCTGCGGCACAGCCTGGCACAGCAGCCTTCCTTCCTGCTCACACTCCTCAGAGGTACACGTGCACACACACACACACACACACACACACACACACACACACACACACACACACACACACACACACACACACACACACACACACACACACACACACACACACACACACACACACACACACACACACACACACACACACACACACTAGCAGCCCACCTTTCTGCTCATGCTCCTCAGAGGTAAGGTACACACGCACGCACGCAGGCACGCACACACACACACACTACAGGTACGACCACCCATGACACGGTTTATGTTACTGAACACAAAGTAAATACATACAGTCTTTTCGACAACTTTGCTTCATGGAACGCTGGAATGGAATTTGCTTCATTTAACTTGGCAAAATGTTCTCTGTGTTATTGAGCCCAGAGACTGACATCATTTAGTATGCAGCACCCCAAGAGATTAGTACTCTAGGGTAGATAAAATAACAGTTGAGCTTAATGCAATATAATGTGAAATACTCAAAAAAGTAAGGTCAGTATCTGACTGCATTACCATAAATACTGATGCAGCTGGTTGTATTACTGTGATGAGACCATGCAGAGTTCCAATGTAGACTCTGGCCCGATTTATATTTTTGTTGTACATCACAGAGTGCCACATGTTCAAACTAATTACAGCACGTGATGGGAAACATCCAACTCAAACATCTAACTGAACATCCAACTCAAACATCCAATTCAAAATGAGCTACACTCCAACCCTGAGGCCTTTTTGGCTTTAAAATAGGTCTCCATAGTGTGGTTAAAACTTGATAAAGTACCATGGAATGGGGATGGGTATATACTGTACATATTGATGTTGTTCTACCCCTCTGAAGTGGTTGGAGTTTCTCTCGGCTCGCGCTCCACTTGGCACTGTGGGGAGAAGCCTGGAGCACTCCTCTCTTCTCCCATGTCAACAGCGCTCAGCCGCCGCATCAGACAGAGGGAGAGCGCCGTTTAGAGACAGTCGACACACAGACGGAGCAATGGAAGGTGGCACATCACTCCACCTCTCACTGCCGAGTCTCTCGTGAAGTGTGCTCAAACACTGAAGCCTATTACACTGATACACTGTCTGATGGCGAGCGAACACAGGCGCGTGCGCTCACACGCGCACACACATACACTGACTTTATACTCACTGACACACACACACACACACACACACACACACACACACACACACACACACTGAGGGGGAGCCAGAGACAGACAGTTGAGTCAAGGCGAATGTGTCAGACGGTGATGCAAACTCTGCCTACTCAGAGGGGTGACTGTGGAGTACTCAGAACTCAAGCCCTAGATGGCTCTGAGTCAGACAGACCCATAAACAAACACATGAATAGAAAGCCATGGCAGAAGAAGTTCGAGGTAGTTTCACAGATAAAGATTCTGCTGAGCGAGGCACCTGGAAGAGACGGTATGTAGGCACGACATTTAAAGCCTGATGGCACATAAACGCAGAATGTGGATTTTTTTTTTTTTTTTTTTTTGTGGCACTTGAGGATGGATGGAGGTAAAAAGTGCATTTCAAAGACAAGGATGAGAAAAATGAGCAGTGTGAAAGGCAGTGTAATATGTATACACACAATAGCAAGTTAAGTCATTTCTGGTGCAGTTCACGCGGTAGGCCAACATTCCTATTCTATTTACGTTATTCTGTATATCTACAGTATGCCAACGTTTTAGTTCTGTTTGCGTTACCCTGTATGTCTAAGTGGGCAGATTTCAGCCAGATTGCATTATGTTTCCATCTGTCCATTTGGCATGCGTTAGCAGCTCAGCATCCTCTTCAGCTGCCCCCCAGGTGGACCTGGCAACATTACTTAACCTCCTAACACACATGAGTCCAACCGACTTGCCAGGGCCCCGTCATGGATAAATAAGATCAAACACACAAACAGCTCTCTTAGCGGTTTTTGATTAGCGGGCTTCCAAACGCCAACTCTACATCCCTTTTGTGTTTGTGTGTGTGTGTGTGTGTGTACCGTCAGCTGCTTAGGCCTAAATAGGACTGCTTTGATCATGGCGATGATGTGGAACCCCAATTCCTGGAAGGTTTCTTAATCTTTATGATTGAAGGTGATCAAGCAGCTGTGTGTTTCAGCAGATGTTTATCTACCTGGAGTCCCTGGGCGGACGTGTTCCAGGTAGCACCTGTGTCTCACTTGGGCAGCGCCCCGCCCCTCCTCTTCCGGACTGGCATCATGCAAAGGCGTATTCAGAGAGAGTAGAGAGAGAGAGGTTCCATTGGCCCATTGTTTCCGGGTTCTTTTATAGGGGGGGAAATCCCCCTTTAGGCAGACCTAGGCAGACCTGAGGACTGTTCTATTAAATGCTAGGAGCATTATGACACGCCCCTTTAGGCAGACCGGAACCTGGTCAAGTTAGGTGCCCATAGAAACCTATTATGTTGGCATATCTCTATACTTGAAGAATCTCTGGCGTATTTATTTCACGTTGGTGCATTCCGCGCTGAGGTGCGACGCTTTGCAAGTAAATTCGTGCCCCTCAATGCCGTTGGAACTCCTTGTGACCAGGGGCCTCATTTATCAAGCGTTCTTAGGCACAGATCTGTGCGTAAACAAGCTTACGATCATTCCTGGGCAAAGTGTGGGATTTATGAACATGTACTTGAACGTAGAAATGTGCCTAAATCTACGCACACCTCAGACCATGCGTGCGAGTGGAAGAAACATGCAATTGCAAATAATATTGACCGTGCAAGGTATAGTTTGCATTGAATGGCAATTGAGTATGACAGTGTGCCATTTTACAATGTTTTCATCCATGTGTGTCTCCTTCTTTGACTTATTTTGAAACACTGTCCTCCTGTCGAAAGCACCTCCACTTCTGCCGCGGAAATGTTTCTATCTCCGCACTTCCCGCCAGCGCTTTGTGTGGCGCGTGTGTTCATGTGTGTCCAAACAGGGTGATGCCTTCGAATTAACATGGCATTTAAATGTATTTTAATACCATATATGGTTACTAGGAGGCGTTTCGGGATGCAAATTACCCTGAATGCGCGCATGCACAGTGATTTGAAAGGTGGATTTATCATGGAGAGGTAATAAATCCCGATTTTTCTGTACTTGCGACCATTCTATATTTCACTCGTAGGACACAATTTAGAATGCATTCTACGAACTGATGATAAATGAGGCCCCTGGTTCGCACAGTTTTCCCGCCGTGTCGGACGATTTCTGTTGCTGCCACGAATTTCTACTGCTAAGTGCGAAAATACTCTGCTGTGCCCTTACCAAAACCATGCATAACCCTAACCTGTCAGTAAA
>NC_085865.1:18555780-18568280 GCF_034702125.1 Engraulis encrasicolus | reverse complement strand
TTTGTTTTCTCGGCTCTAACAAGTTGCGACCACAGTCGGCTATTTCATCATTACAAGGTTCCCTCAGTGTGAGATCAGCGTATTTGATCACAAAAAAACAAAGTCATGCGTTTGAAGGTTAATTACCGATGTTATAAAAGAATCCTTCCTGAGCTAGATGGCAGTTAACACGGAGAGTTTGACAGTATTTACTTTATTATATTGTGTGTTTTTGTGTCCCCCCCCCAAAAAAAAAGCCCCTTCAAATGTGTTGCTTCATGCAGCCTGTCAGCTTACGCAAAGCAGTGGCAACGGGAGACATCACTGCAGTGCTGGAACGCTCCCACACTAATTTGTTTGTTTGTTTGTTTGTTTGTTTGTTTGTCATTTCCTCATCTTCATCAGGACGAGCCGAGCAGACCGCGGCTCCGAGACGAGCCTGTCTACGTTCTCTCTCCCCGTCTCCGTTATCCGCAGGTAGAACTCCCTGTTCCTGTCCCCGTTCCTATCCTCCTCCTCCTCCTAGTGCTCTTGGGGTGTCTGTCTACTCAGCACCGATACAGTACCTCCACTCCTCCAAGACTCACTCTACACTATTGCATTTATTCTCTTTAAAGTCCTCTATGCATAAATGAAGCATGGCCACTGGCCAAGCAAAGTATCATTAGACACTGCATGCACTAAATACCGAGTCATTTGCATTTATTAGTTTTGCTGCTTAGCAAGAACGCCACTTCCCACGGCTGTAAAGTGATGCCAGATGCTGTGTATATTTTGCTGCTTGGTACATTGTTCTTTTTTATTGGAACACTGTGTCACGAGAGATGTCTTAAGAGTTGCTGACGTTTCATAACAATATACTTGACGCGTGCATTTAGGAGTTGCATAACAATATAGCGGTAATGGGATTTTAATGAGGCGTAATAAATGGAACGAATACTTTCGTCTTGTTAACCTGCAGAACAGCGTTGGTATAGGGAGTAATGACTGTCTTGCCATCTAAAAAATAAAAAGTTTTACTTATTTTGAGATAAGTTTAGAGTATACTGTACATGTATATCGCCGTGTCTTAAGTGTCAGCACGCCCAAATAACTTGTGCCATGCTCGTTATTTTCAGATGTTCAGATGCACCTAGTATGAGTAGCATGCTTTTGGTACACATTAGCCGTGTTATGACATATCGCTATCGGTGGGCAATGGGCATATGTTATGGCAAACTCATCACTTTGCTATTTTTAACCGTTCTGTTGTGTCAGCTGAGCTGGAGGGCTGTTCTGAGTCTGCAGCATAATCAAGTCAATGAATTAGTAACTACTCCTAAAATTAGTGCAGAATTTGAGATCCTCACGCTTCATTCTCCTAGTAAAGCAGGGGTGGGGAACCTATTTCATTTGAGGGGCCACTTCAAATTCCTCCAAGGGCCGTACAAGTCCTCTAAGGGCTGTACTATGAACACAAACCAGAATTTCCCCCCTGCACTTTAGGCCTACATTGAAGACAGCCACTTTTAAAACAGACCACGCCCTCCCTAGGTCCCCTGAAAATATAACTTAATTGTATTACAAATGCAATTTGTAAGATTCCTTTGCAAAATATGTCATATTTCATGTGAAGCTGAATAAGATGAAAAAATTATAATATTATATGCCCTGAAGAAGGTTGCACGCGACCGAAACGCATCGGCTATCAATGTCCATGTATCAATAAAGGACTTTTAACACGTACTTCAGAGTGCCTCGGACCCTCTCTCTCTCCACTACAAGACTAAAATTATACTGGGTATAAAACGGCCTCGAGACATAGGTCCCCCACCCCTGCAGTAAAGCTAAGTAGTACAGCCCCTTCATGACGGTTTACCACTTGTTCTGAGATACCATACCCAAGGAAAGAGATGTGCCATGATGTACCTCAGAAGAGATGTACCATGCGCTTTATGTGGAATGCCCTACATATGAGGCCTCATGTACCTGCTGTGTGTGTGTGCGTGTGTCTGCTGTGTGTGTGTGTGTGTGTCACGTGTGTAGGGATGCACCAATACCGATACTGGTACCAATACCGATATCGGCTCCCGATACTGCTCATTATACTCGTACTCGTACTCGTCAAGCACTTGCCGATACCAGCTACGAGTACAACTATTACTCAAAACAATGCAAAATCTTGTCATGTTCTGTGGACTTGAAATCAGCATGGAAAAAAGTGCCACCTCATACATTTACTAACATTTAAATCTACATGGAAAGGGACAATATACAAAAATATCACAGGCGGAAAAAAACAAAGCCATGCATTTTTTTTCATTGTATTTTGATGGTAAAAGGTATCGGTATCGGTACTCGGTATCGGCAAGTACACACATGAATGTACTCGTACTTGTATCGGTTTTCAAAAAAGTGGTATCGGTGCATCCCCCAGGTACAATCTTCCATTCCAGGTGGCCTCCCATCACGTGGTGAGCCCCTACTGCTGTGTCCTGCCACCCCATGCTGACCTGGTGAGCCTGAAGCCGGCCTGGCGCATGATGCAGCTGGCCTGGAACACCGCATGGCACTCTGGGATAGAGAACCTCCTGGCAGAGCTGGGTGGAGCCAAGCAACATGCACCCCAGTAAGTGAGGAAACTGTGTGTAAGTGAGTGCAGTACGTTTTGCAGCTAAAAAATGTTTATTTCTGGAAATTCAAAATGGTGGACATGGAGAATGAGTCCTTACAAACTGATCGTTTTGGCAAGTATTGGTGAAAAAGGTAACATTAGTGAAATGGCAGCATTCTTGAAATAAACTACTAAAGGTATTACACAGTGCACTTTTAAAGCTTTGTGTGTGTGTTTGTATTCATGAAATAAATGATAGAAGTCCGCAACACTGTTAATGCTCCCAGTGATTTATTTGCACGACGTTTCGGACCTTCGTCCTTTTTCAAGTGCAAAGGTATTAACAGTGTTGCGGACTTCAATCATTTATTTCAGTTACTCTATTTTGTCCAGCACCTGTACCACTGATGTGCGTGCATTCTCTACCTTCTTGTTTGTTTTCATGCCTGCTTGAATGTGATTGTATACGTCTGTTTCTCTGTGCGTGCCGTTGCGTTTCTTTGTACCCCGGTGCTAAAAGTTACCGGGTTGCAACTTCTGATCCATTGCGTACGGTTTGAAAGGACTGACATATGGCGGCCTTTGGCCACCGTCACCCATCCCGTGGGCCCACCTGTCTCTCCCGTCAGGTGGCTCCACAGCGGCGGTGCCTTCCCCAAAGCCTGGCGGGCGTAAATAGAGTCGTCATCGGGGGAGAAGCCTCATAAGAGCAGCATCTGCTCCTAATCCGTCTTCATTTGCCTCCGATGTGACGTAATGTAAACAGATGAGCCGCGCCAGAATCCACTTTTTAATGCAGTTATGCCAGCAGTATAGAGACCCCCAGCCGCAACAGAGTCTCTGCGCGACGGCCATTGTTTGCTGTCAGAAGTCATTAACGGCACTCCGACTGCGGTCTTGCGTTTTTTTTTTGTTCCCTTTTCTTTGTTTCAGTCCCTTCCCTCTCTATGCCTTTTCTTTCCCCCCTCTCATCCTCTCTTTTTTTTCTTCTCCTTCGCTCTCTTCCTCTCTTTCGCTCTAGTCTTTTTGGTTGGTGTATGAGAGGCACAATAGAGGCCTCCCTCGTCAGAGAGACCCTTTATTTTTTTGTTATTGTCTCGCATCGCATGCTAAAAGTTCAGTATATATCTCTTTTGAACCATATTTTCTTTTTTTTTCCCAGTCACGCATTTTTTTTGTTATTCACAAGGCTGCCTCTGTCGCAGGCACTGTCATTTTTGTTTTGGAACTGAATGTCTTTAAAAACAGAACGGAATTCTCGGGTGAAAAGCATCTCTGTCTCTTTCATGATGGTGTGTGTGTGAGTGTGTGTGCGTGCGTGCGTGTATGTTTCTGTGAAAGTGAGAGAGTAACCCAAAACCACTGGAGTTTGCAACTCTTCACAGTGGGAACTTTTCAAAAAGAGCTCAGTTTGGTGTCTATTTGACTCTATAAACATACTCACTCTCACATCCACACAATGGAAAAATGCACAAAAATAAAATATATTTACGTGAAGCGGACACTTACTGTCACACCATATTACATTATGATCCTGCTGTTAAAATAATAAAAACTGAGGTGATGTTTCCTCTTTCTCTTTCCTCTTTGTATCTATGGCATTAAAAAATGAGGCAGAAAGAGACATATTCCCTCTACTGTTGCTTTTTCTTGTTGCATTTAAAATTCTTAATACTGTATGTTTTTTTTGTTGGAACTTCTCAATGGTTGGGTAAAGTCCAAAGTCTTAAAGCGATGGTTCGGAGTAGAATCACCCTAATGCCATTTGAACCGTGACACCCATCCACCTTTACACCCGAAGTGTTTTCTGCCGCAGACTTACATCAACAGAGTTGCCGTGTTATTCGATGTTTATTCCGGTTAGCTTGACTCAAGCGCATATGGATACTGGGCACCGTCTCCAAACTTTCCCCACAAAAATAACATGTCATGACACCAAACTTCTGCAGTAGCACAAATATGGTCTGTACTCACGAAACGAAGCATTTGGAAGTTTGGAAATAGTCCAGGAGTTTATTATTATCAACACAAGCCGAATAGCTTCTCTGCTGCTAAAGCTGCGCCAACGTTACTTCCGTCATCTAAGACAAGCATGTAAGAGTCCTAAACGAAGCTCATAATATGCACAATGAAAAGTGAATTCAGCATCAGTATTGATAACGAAAATCCTTGTCTAATTGATAGTAGGTAAGATTTGAAATATCTTTTAAGTATTGCCTTGAAAATATAAGCCTTAATCACAATTCAATGAAAACTTTTTTAACACTCTCGTCTGGAAGTTTGTTGAAGACTTTTACGGGCTTGTCTCATAAGACGGAAGTAACGTTGGCACAGCTTTAGCAGCAGAGAAGCTATTCAGCTTGTGTTGATAATACTAAACTCCTGGACTATTTCCAAACTTCCAAATGCTTCGTTTCGTGAGTACAGACCATATTTGTGCTACTGCAGAAGTTTGGTGTAATGACATGTTATTTTTGTGGGGAAAGTTTGGAGACGGTGCCCAGTATCCATATGCGCTTGAGTCAAGCTAACCGGAATAAACATCGAATAACACGGCAACTCTGTTGATGTAAGTCTGCGGCAGAAAACACTTCGGGTGTAAAGGTGGATGGGTGTCACGGTTCAAATGGCATTAGGGCGATTCTACTCCGAACCATCGCTTTAACTTTCGAGTCCAAACGAGTTAAAAATCCCTAATCTTCCTTTGCAAACAGAACAAAGCCATTCGGCCATCATTTTCATGATCAGCATGAGTAGATAAACATTGGACACACTAGTGCAAGAGAGCGCTCTACACACTGGGAATATGATCCAAACATGTACGCCATTAACAAATGGCAACATTTTGATCCTCTGTCTAGTGGGATCTAAATCTGAGGAAGATCCCACCAAAGAATCAAAGCGTTGCCATCTTTTAAAGAATTTTACCGCTCATTGTGATCATTGAGTTATTTTCAGAAGAAACCGCACCATCCTTCCACCCTTATTGTCATGTCTACTTGATCTGTCATCCACCATTGGTTTCTGCCATTCCCCACTCCCATTCCGCCTTCTCCCTTTCGCGTCCCTCCAGGTTCCATGCTGACCTGGTGATGTCCCCAGCCCAGGGCGTGCTCCTCAGGGTGAGCCACGTCAGGCAGGGCCTGCAGGACTGCGTCCAGGCCGTGCTGAGCGCAGGCTGCCACGGTCAGGCGGGGCTGGCCCTGGCCAGGATGAGGCTGTACCTGCTCACCGACCGACTGGCCCTCAAGCAGGGAGCCCACAGCTGCAGGACTCTGCTCAGGGGGCTCGGCTGGCAACGTGCCCTGGAGAGGTGAGTTGGAACCTTTTGGGGAGGTTTCTTTATTGGAAGGATGGGGCAACAACCATTAGGGTTGTAAAATGTAAAGATTTTTTGAAGTTGGGGACTTTCCATGGTAAAAGCAGGAATGAATGAGGTTACATAGGAATTAGCTGGGAATTTGTTGACAAATGCAATGGTCAATGTCTAAAAAAAGAGATGGGAATTACGTTTTGCATTGTATGCTGTTGCAGTCCTCACTCACATGCACAGTAACTGTTGCTTGTTTACTGGGCTTAGTGTTAGTACACAGAAATAATACTCCTGAGAGCCAGCCAGTCATCTAATTGAAATTAGGCAAGAAATCCTTCACCATATGACATTTTCATAGAAATCTTTGTGGGAGATCGTAGTGCGAATCTGGGTTCATGCAAGGTTGAAGTCTCAATGGAAATCAATGCTTCATAAGGATTTTTCCTCTTCTCTTGTAGCACAAGCAGCCACCTATTGTGGATTAAGTGTTGTGGATGGGTGCTATGAAATGTAGTCGTAGAAACTTTGCTCAGCTCACATCCATATGTTACTTTGGACATTAATGAAGAATCTGCCCCTTTTCTATATTTTTAGGAAGCATTGAACTGTAATGTTGGCAGGAAATTGGCCATAAATAAATATGGCCATTCGGTCCGGGATGTTGTGGTGGAAATTTTGCGTTGATAAATATGCCTTGCTATACCTGTAGATATTTTACTTGCATTACTATATTATGCAGTTTTCTCCAACCCTTACCTGCTATTTATCTTAATAGATGGAAAAAGAGATATTCTTTATGTCCTAAATTCACTTTATGTGTATGGTTCTGTCTTATTTATCTTCCGAGATGACTTTTATTGCAGTATAGTTTTCATATAAGCACAAACAAAGCCAGATATATTCCCACAACTTGTTTTCATCTTAAACATTGTATTAATTAATTGATGGAAAATGCATTTCATAGAGCGCAAGTTTCATAGTCACAAAGATGGTTGCCTCTGCAAGATTCAGAGAAATTAAAATACCTACTTGAAAGAGAAGTGAGAGCCCACCAGGGAAACCCCCATTGTCAATGTGATACAGTACACAACGAAATGCACACATAATGCACACAACAAAACTGCATTTACGCCTCACCTGTGCAAAGGGGCTGCCCCAAACGGTGCCCCAAGGTAGCCGTGCGGCGGGGATGGTACCATGCTCAGGGCACCTCAGTCATGGAGGAGGATGGGTAAGAGCACTGGTTTATTACTCCCCCCATCATCATGGCGGGATGGGAGTCGAACCAGCAACCTTTTGGCTACAAGTCTGACGCCCTAACCTCTTAACCCTGACTGCCTTATCCGCAGGTTTCTGCAGGTGCAGCCTGCGTGTACGGATGACGAGAGACTTCTGCTGGAGATCGTGTCCTTCCTGGTCACCTTCTTCAGCCAGCACCGACCTGACACAGACACAGACGACCTTGACCTCCGCTGGATTCTACAGCTCCTCCTCAAACAGGTAAAATGCCACATCCTTCAGTGGCTATCCTACAATGACTGGTGCCCTGGGCAACGCCCACTCCGCCGCCCCACTCCTGGTGGGGAAAGAAATCACAAAATCGATGAAAAAAACGCTGATATCATGTTACTATAACTATAGTTTAGTAATAGTGCGGAAATAACATGTTAATAGCGATGATCGCCAATTTTCATGATGCCACTGGGGGCGGAATTTGCGATGGTGCCGTGGGAAATTCGGTCTGCCCCTAGGACAGCCCCTTAACACCTTCACCCTTTCACCCCTCATCGTTTTCATTCTATTGCTCCTCAAGCAGGTAACCACCGTCAAATCCTTCCTTTAATGACACCATATGCATTAGCTGTTACATCCCTTACCTCTTACCTTCTCATCTTAATTGTCCTCTCCTCTCGCATCTTAAAATGTCCATCCCCACATGTAGCACCTCAAACCTCCACTAATATCCGACCTCACTCATCCCACTAACTTAAACCTCACCCTTGTATTGCCCACCTCATGCCCACCATCCCAGCTGCCAACCTCAAAATGACCCTCTCCTTTTCCAATATCGTTACCTTACTCACGTTCACCACCTGCAACCCCCATTACCACAACCTCCACCACCCCAAAGACCCAGCTCCTCGTCCCCAACACCAGATGTACAAAGTACCTCACCACTCGCAGTCATCCCCCCCTTTACCCATACTGCCCTACAATATCAGAACGCAGTATCTTGAAAATGGTCGAAAATGGGTTTAGACCGTAAATTGGCTTTAAAATACCTTCTTTTTCTTTTGTTAAATTTTTTTGGTCCAACTTGGTCCCGTTTCAGAAAAAAACGCTAAAAACCGATTATACTGCGCTTTTTGGTTTTAAGAGGTTACGTCGTACTAGCCAAGAATGCTGTATAACGTGCATTATACTGCACTTCTCCATTGACACCGTGGTTTTGGTGTAGACAGTAATACCACAACAGAACGCGGTATAATGATTTTTCAGCTAAAAAAGTAATGAGAATGTTGTTTTTTTTGCTTTTTTTCTTGCGTGCATAAATTTCCACCATAAAAAAGTATTATATGGAAGTGTCATCATCACTTGACCTCCAACACAGTTGCGTGGCCAGAAAGGAAACTTTAAAGCCTTTTTTCTCAGTTTGCCATTTTAAATTATACTGCGTTCTGAAATTGTAGGGCAGCATACACCACCCCCCTCATCACTCTCATCGAAACCTTCAGCACCACCCTCAGAACGAGACTGAACCGCCATTCGCAATCACATTCACATCACATTCTGCCGCCACCACTCCCGGCCCCTCTCGGCATCCCACCCCACATCCTGACACAAAGAGGAGAGTGCCCGGTGTGCATTTTGATTACTCTGGGCCCACCCCGCCACCTTGAAACAATAAAGAGGCCGGTCTCTCTACCCTCCAGTAATCGGGTTTGGGTTTTATATCCTTCCCTCTCCCGTGCAGCCCAGTCAGTTTATTTAATTCACAGGGTGAATAAATCATGTTGTTGAGTCGCGCGAGCGCATTAACGCCCCATTACAACCCAGAGGAAAGGGAGCATGCAGAAACGTGAGTTACATGCAGTTTCATGTAATTTATTTATTTTCACTTTAATTATTTTTTTTCCCTCCCTGGTTTTGTTTATTGTCATTACTCTGCGTTATCTCGTTTCAGTTTTCATTTCCCTGTCCGACTCTCTCCTAGTCTGTCCGTCTCTCATTTTCTCTCCCTCCCCCCCACCGATGTTCATGGGTGTAATGAGAAGATGTCTCTCTCATTAGCGCAAGCTACACACACACACACGCATGCACAAACACACACACACACACGCGCACACACACACACACACACACACACACACACACACACACACACACACACACACACACACACACACACACACACACACACACACACACACACACACACACACACACACACACGCACACACACGCACAGGCAGATGTTTAAGCAACACTTGCAAAACAATGGGGAGAACACGAAAACATTCATCAGCATAATCCCTGCCAGGCTTTTTTTCCCCATCACCTGTGTGCCTCTGTGTGTGTCTGCCTGACTGACTGTGTGTGTGTGTGTGTCTGTGTGTGTGTGTGTGTGTGTGTTTGTGTGTGTTTGTCTGCCTGACTGTGTGCGTGTGTGTGTGTGTGTGTGTGTGTGTGTGTGTGTGTGTGTGTGTGTGTGTGTGTGTGTGTGTGTGTGTGTGTGTGTGTGTGTGTGTGTGTGCATGCATGTGTGTGTGTGCGAGTGTATGTGTTTGTATGCAGTATTTAACATGTGGCACTGAGTTTGCAAGTGTCTATGTGTCGGCAGGGGAATGTGTGTGTGTGTGTGTGTGTGTGTGTGTGTGTGTGTGTGTGTGTGTGTGTGTGTGTGTGTGTGTGTGTGTGTGTGTGTGTGTGTGTGTGTGTACGTGCGTGTGTGTGTTTTGGAAGGGTATTTATGTGTGAGTGGGAGAGCAAGAGACGCAGGGGTATGCATGCCTCATTGTGTTCCTGCACTGCTGCACAGAATCCAGTGAATACGGTTTCCTACTTTGGAAGCCTGAACAAGTGATAATGCAGCTAAACTTGTGGTACTGGCTCTGCCTGACTTACATATGCACACACGCACGCACATATGCATACGTACATGCATACGTACATGCACGCACACAGTGCAGCTGTTTTTCCCAATTTCTTTAAGCTATGTTCATTAGTTATCGTGCTTACCCATATGGTGGCCCTCTTGACATGACACGTTCATGGTGGATGTTGTCTTCAGGGGTCAATATCTTTCTACCATTTTCATTGAGACGGGAAGAGTAATAATTAAGCTGTGAAAAAGAATCGTCACGCGACCCTGATGCTTGTTGATAAGCTTACTTACATAATAGCGAACTAGCTATAGGGCTAGCCTGATTATCATCGACTTTCAAATCTCTTCGAGACTTGGTCTGACCAAGAGCATAACAATCAACATTTCCCAAACGGCATTTCCCAAATGGCCTCCCTTGGTTTGCTAATAATTGTTTGCTTCCCAACAAAGTGGGAGGAGTTCCCGTATTTGCGGGAACTCAGAAAGTATTTGCTTTGCTCTTGACCTGACTGGTAGCGACGCTGAAGCTGTTGCGTCACTAGGAGGGCACGGCCTGGCTACTATAGGGCATGCACAACGTTTTAAAATAAATGAATATGAACCCTGAACATGAGAATGCTATGCAGTTGACACATACTCCTACAAATATACATAAACAAAAGCATCTGTGAGCTGCGACTGACAGCCCATGTCATTAAACCTCTTTTCCAGCATATAATATTGTATTCCATTGTGGGATCCTGTATCCCTGTGGCTCACTATATATATTAGTGTTCACATGATTGTGCGTGTGTATGTGTATTGTGTGTGTGTGTGTGTTTCGTGGTGGGCTCCTGTATGCCTGTGGCACAATATATATATATATATTGTGTGTGTGTGTGTGTGTGTGTGTGTGTGTGTGTGTGTGTGTGTGTGTGTGTGTGTGTGTGTGTGTGTGTGTGTGTGTGTGTGTGTGTGTGTGTGTGTGTGTGTGTGTGTGTGTGTGTGTGTGCGCGCGCGCGCGCTCGTGTGCGTGTATGTATCTATCTTGCTTGTCTTCATTTTGCCATCTCCCTGTTCCAGGAGCCCAGCACGCTGCTGAATCTGCTGGTGCGGAGCGAGAGTTCGTCGCACAGGCAGCAGGCGCGCGGCGGTGGGCCCCCACACACGCGCTCGTCCGTGGGGGAGCAGAGAGGGGAGGAAGGGGGCCATGAGGAGGAGGAGGAGGTGCAAGAGCTGGTGTCCCAGAGACTACAGAGGGGGCTGACAGCACTCCTCGTCACCCTCATGCACTGCCTGCAGCGCACCTCTGACAGGTAAACCAGCGCTGCACTACACACATAGTACGCATGCGCGCATACATACACACACACACACACACTCACACACTCCATACCGCCCCTGACACATTCACAGCTGCCTGCGTGTCGCCCACCACAGACTCTACCCTGATTTACCCACACGTCAACATGCCTCTGGTTACTTTTTCATTATACGCAGGCACGCACACACACGCACACACACACACACACACATGCGCACAGACAGATCCCCCCATATACACATATGCACACACACACACACACACACACACACACACACACACACACACACACACACACACACACACACACACACACACACACACACACACACACACACACACACACACACACACACACACACACACACACACACCTACCCACCCTCATATTCTGTATGGTAATGTATGTGAGAAGCTATGGCCCTGGATGAACGCTGTACAGTAAGTACCACAAGAATAGACCTGTAGCAAATTAGTCATCTCATTGTCATTCCCTCTTCCTGATCCTGTATGTCTTTTTGTGGTGTTTTTTTTTCTTTTTCGGTTTATAATTCTGTATGTCTTGTCTTTCTATCTTTCCTCTTTTGTGATTTCATCTCTCCCTCATTCTGTCTTGTTGTTAACTCTTCTTCCTCGAAACCTTTGAGCACACTAAAGCTGTAACGACATTGGATCGAATCGAGAAAACGCGATGCTCAGAGTCACAATACTGTATCGTGATATAAGGAGACTATTGTGATACGTCGGTTTAAAGTTTTGTTATCCTTCAGTCCAGAAAACAATCATATGACTCGATGTGATAGTGCTGCCAAGCTTCAAATGAGATACATTTCCAAAATCGTAGGGTGTATCGGACCGTTGGTCAAAGATGGTGATTTTGCAGTGGTACAGCGATGTGTAGTACACATTACGTATTGACTTAAATTCACAAAAATGTTATTGGTTGCCCCTTCAGACGATCCAAAACACTGCGGACAGACAGACAGGCGGGCAGGCAGACAGACAGACAGGCGGGCAGGCAGACAGACAGACAGGCGGGCAGGCAGACAGACAGACAGGCGGGCCGGCAGACAGACAGACAGGCGGGCAGGGTCATTGAGGCCTAATCAGTCAGACCTTGTGTCGAGATTCAAACAGACCCTGGGTTGCTTTATTTTCCAAGCTTTCAAAATGACAGTTAATGTTAGTGGAGGAGATGGCAGATGGA
>NC_085865.1:18540780-18545780 GCF_034702125.1 Engraulis encrasicolus | reverse complement strand
GTGTACTTACAGTGCCCTCCATAATTATTGGCACCCCTGGTTGAGATGTGTTAAAAGCCTTAAAATAAATTCAGTGTTTATTGCAGAAGAATACTGTCACACTGAAAATTGTAGGAAAATGTAGCCTTCAACTCAAATGAATTGTAAGAAAATAAAAAAAATCCCTGACTAAAAAATAATTATTTTTCAATAAATCACCTGTTCCACAATTAACAATTCCCAGGAAATACATATAATTGAAGCATTTCTGTCATTTCTACAGTAGTTTACAAAGTTTACCAGAGTATGTAGGAACATTTAATTAGTAATTCATCACTTCCTGTTTCCCTGGGGTATAAATATGACGTGACACCGAGGCCATTTCTCTTATCCACTCTTAAACATGGGAAAGACAAAGGAACACAGCATACAAGTGAGGCAGATGTGCGTCGACCTTCACAGGTCAGGCAGAGGCTACAAGAAGATTGCCACTCAACTGCAGCTGCCCATATCCACTGTGAGAGGAATAATTAAGAAGTTCAAAACAACTGGAACAGAGGTAAACAAGCCTGGACGAGGACCCAAGTTTATTTTGCCACCACGCACAGTGAGGAGGATAGTAAGAGAAATCAAAAGATCTCCAAAGCTCACTGTTACAGAATTACAACAAATGGTAGCATCCTGGGGTCACAAAGTCTCCAAATCAACCATCAGGCACTGTCTACACGCCAACAAGCTGTTTGGGAGGCATGCACGGAGAAAACCTTTCCTCACTCACAATCATAAACACAAATGTCTGGAGTTCGCCAAGCGGTATTGGGGCTTCAACTGGGACCGTGTGCTTTGGTCAGATGAGACCAAGATTGAGCTTTTTGGCAACAAGCACTCTGAGTGGGTCTGGCGTGCCATGAAAGATGTGCATGCTGAAAAGCACCTCATACCCACTGTGAAGTATGGGGGTGGGTCAGTGATGCTGTGGGGCTGTTTCGCTTCCAAAGGCCCTGGGAACCTTGTTAGGGTGCATGGCATCATGAATGCTTTGAAATACCAGGACATTTTAAATCAAAATCTGTTGCCCTCTGCCCGAAAGCTGAAGATGGGTCGTCACTGGGTCTTTCAGCAAGACAATGACCCTAAACATATGGCCAAATCTACACAGAAATGGTTCACCAGACACAAAATCAAGCTCCTCCCATGGCCATCTCAGTCCCCAGACCTCAACCCCATTGAGAACCTGTGGGGTGAGCTGAAGAGGAGAGTACAGAGGAGAGGACCCAGGTCTCTGGATGATTTAGAGCGATTCTGCAAAGAGGAATGGCTGAAGATCCCTCTTTCTGTCTTTTCCCATCTTGTGAAACATTATAGGAGAAGATTAGGTGCTGTTTTGTTGGCAAAAGGGGGTTGTACAAAATATTAACACCAGGGGTGCTAATAATTGTGACACACATTATTTGATGTCAAATAATTATTTCTTTATGTGGGATTTTTTCCCCACTGAATAAATGCACTTGTATTGAAGGTTGGATTTTTCTCTTTTTTTCAATTAGGGTCATTCCACGCCAAATCAACAAGAGCCCGCGCACTTAGGTCTCAAACAATTCTGAAAATATTACCAAGTGTACCCATGGTACTTAAGAGAAGCACTGTAAATTTATTTGAATGCAAGATGTATACTCTCCGTGTTACAGCCAATTTTACTGGGGGAGGGGGGTGCCCATTTTGTTCACACTCTTTTTTTTGTCAAAGTTCACAAGCCCGTAGCTCAAGAACTAAACCATGTAGGACGCTCAAATTTGGCATGCTGGTACATAGATAGGAATAGTTTGTTGCGAAACTGTCAGTTTTGGTCTGTATGATCCTGCATCGTCATAGCATTCCCTCAAAAATGATACAAATTGTACTGGAGTTTTTGGCTGTGCTCCGTTTAGGCCTTCAGAAGACATATTTGCGCCCAACATAGCCTCATGATTTTTTCCCCTTGTAGATACAAGTAGAAACACTCCCATAAAAATCTATAAATAGAAAGTAAACCCCATCAGTGTTTGACCAGAAGACCTCTCAAGTCTGACAAATCATTTTGGGTGTCATTTTCAGAGCACCAGAACACCTTGTGGGATTGTCCACAGATTTTTATTTTATATTTTTCTTCATTCTCCATGAAGTCTTCTTTTTAAAAATGCCAATGAGACTTGTCTTATGTGATGTTTTCTTTTGTGTGTGCGCGCGCGCGCGTGCGTGTGCGTGTGTATGTGTGTGTACGTGTCAGCACCCCTGTGTGCATGACGAGGCGGCGGGCGTGTCCCTGGTGGGGCTGCCGGCTCTGCAGGCCCTGCTCTACCACTGCCAGTTCTTCCAGCACGCCGCACACATGGCCCAGACCTGCTACCGCGGCCGCCACGCCTTCGACCTCAACTTCCCCCAAGCGCCGGCTCGACCTGACGAGGCCTCGGAAGGTATGCCTTCTTTGTCACTGATGTGTCCTCTCTCTGTCTGTCTCATGCAATCGTATTTGAGAATTCTTTACTGTTACATTACCAACGGGAATTACGAAAGGCCTTTGTGTCGCTGGAGATGGCCTTTCAAGCCTCGCCTGCTAGGAAACTCTGGTTCTGTGATGGACCCAGTTTTGTGTGCAGTTGAATCCCTTAACTAGCCTGGGAAATCCCATGCTCCTTTGCACAATTGCTCCGTTCTGAAAGACAACATGGAAAATGTTTCCAACGTGCTAGCCTGGGTTAAGGAGCCAATCCGAGAGTGGGGAGGGGTGGAAAGATGACGACGTGTATTACTCAGGAAGTGGAAGCTTGCAGTTTGTTTGAATGCAACTGACACGATTGGCTATAGGCTACATATAAGGTCAGTTAATGGCCGCACACCTCCCCTTCGAGAAATTCAGTAGGCGGTCTCCAGACCATATCTCACTTCTGCACAATTAATCGAAAAATAATCAAAATCGTGATAAGATAGTGAAATCAAACTCATGATTTTAATCGTGATTTAATCGTGGCAATAGTGACCTACTTTTGAGAGCGTCCTTGAAGCCAGAACATACTGACAGGCTGGTGTTTCTGACCAGAAATCTGTCTACCTAAATGTCATGCTATTGCCTTTACATAATTATTACAATTCATTTTATTTTGCTTATGCCGTATGTAATTCATTCTTGGTTATATTTCATCTTGTTATAATTTTAAAAAAAAACAGCAAAAATCAATAATCGTGATTAATAATCATGATTATGATTTTGACCAAAATAATCGTGATTAGGATTTTTTCCATAATTGTGCAGCCCTAATATGGTCTGGTGTGAACCAGGCAACCCCTTTCCAAGGATTGATCGACATGTAGCTGCACATAAGCACTCCTCAAACCACACTTGGGATTATACTTATTGTCCCCAACCCTCATCACATGGAACTTGCACGCTTGACGATTAAACTATATCTAAACTCACCGGGTGTCTGATGCACTCCCTAAGCCTCTCTCACGGTGGTGTCCTAGCAGATATTGTACACCATATATGTTTTAAGCGTTTCCATGTGCTGACTGACCCCAAATAGTATGAGTTTAAGAACATAGTATGTGTATGGTACATGTATGTAGATGTAGTTTGACACTGTGCACCACTAGATGTGCTATATAAATGACATACTTACTTATTATCAGTCTTACATCTTACATTTAAGGTCACAATCACACTGACTGCAGTCTTAAGGTAGCCAAGAGATTGGCAGCTGATATTTAAGGCTGCTCGTTCTGATGGGCTTTGTGAAATTTCTCAACAAAACCGGTTATTTCCACACGTGCTCCAGTTTGAATATTTAATTAGACTCTGGTCATTATCGCGTGCCGTCAGTGGTGTGTGTGTTTTTATTTTTACCCGTAGTAAATTGCCGGCGTGCCGTCTCCGGCTATGCTGTCTGACAGGATAATGAGCAGAGCTAGTTATCGCACCCGCAGCCCCCTTTGACTGTTGTCACACTTGTCACAGCTCGTCGCCGCTCAATCAAAATTGTCATGTAAACATGCGCACCGCGTCGTCTGATTCAGCCACCCTGAGGGTAGCAGACACATACACATAGACACACCGCGTCAGGTTTGGTTTTTTTTAGTGATGTGTAGATAATGTGTTGTCGTGCGAGTGTTGTCGTGTTTTGTGTCTGCTGATTTGTGTCGTATAATAACCACACACATACAGACACACGCACGAACACACACACACACACACACACTAATTCACGTGTATGAGTTACGGCAGGCGTGTGTAGTGTGGCTATGTATTGTTTTGTGGCAGGTCTGAAGGTGTGTGTGTGTGTGTGTGTGTGTGTGTGTGCGTGTGCGTGTGCGTGTGCGTGTTGATTTGTAGCAGATATGAGCGACTCTCTGCGGCACTGGAGGGGCCCATCTGCTCAGCGAAGCCACAGCCAAACTTCAGGATCCCTCTCCACGTCAAGCACACTGGTGAGGACACACACACACACACACACACACACACACACACACACACACACACACACACACACACACACACACACACACACACACACACACACACACACACACACACACACAGCCAAGCCTCAGGATTCACATCCAACACACTGGTGAGGAGACACACACACACACACCCCCACACACACACACACACACACACACACACACACACACACACACACACACACACACACACACACACACACACACACACACACACACACACACACAGCAAAGCCACACTGGTGAGGACACAAACAAACCCCCCTTGCTCACATTTCCAAATTTTACGTAATATGTACAGTACACACACTCTTGTTACAGTTACACAGTTACAGTTACACAGTTTGAACACAGACTTACTCACTCAGGCTCATTGAACAATCATGCCACTGTCATTTTTTCTTTATAAAAAAATGTGGTCATGGGCAATTTGACTCATTTTCCTGAACATTTTCAATTGGAGGCGTGATTTCAAACGATCCAATCTGTGTTTAGTATGCTGAACTTTCATTGCTGACAGACTC
>NC_085865.1:18525780-18530780 GCF_034702125.1 Engraulis encrasicolus | reverse complement strand
GAGAGCATGCAGGAGACTATGTGAAAGTTTTGAACTGGCTGAAATTAAAGACTCAGCATGTGTGACTTGTGAAAGACAGTACAGTTGCTGCAATAGCTTTTTAATTACTGACAAAGCAGACTTGAAAGACTGTACAGTAATAGTAGAGAGTTCAAAGGATGTAGAATTCAGCCATTACAAATTTGAAATGTGTCCTTTAACTTGACAAGCTAAGCTACTTAGTTTAAGTTAGCTAGCTAGTTTGGTAGTTTTAAAGCTGTTTGTAAGACATTGAGTAGCTCATGCTGGCTTGTGTCCGTTGGCTGTGTTTGTTTGTTTATAAAGCCACACCACCCCAGGAGAAAACTAAATGTTAAAAGAATAAATAAGTAAAGAAAGCCACATAAATATTGTGGTGTTATTTGTGAGGGACCCCAGTTGCTCTTGCAGGCTTGTTGCTCATGCTGTTTTTTGTTTGCTGTTTTGCACAGGGGGTAGTAAGTCACCTCACTACAGGATAACATATCTAATGTGTGAATAGTAGAAAAGTAAAATATATAGGAAGTAAAGTAAGATGTATAAATATGTAATGAAGAAATTAATTGATATTGTTGTGGCTGTCTTCAGAGGTACGAGGCCACGCCACCGCAGGACCCCCTAAAGAAGCCCACTGCCGCTGCTCTCTCAGCTCTCCTCGCCAGCAGTCCCAGTGCACAGACCTACGCATGCAAAGGTACGTTCATGCACACACACACACACACACACACACACACACACACACACACACACACACACACACACACACACACACACACACACACACACACACACACACACACATACACACATACACAAAACACACACGCACAGCACCTAATGCGTGTGGGTGAAAACACCACCTAGAGTGTTTGGAGTGGCTATTTGAAAACAACATATGGTGGACTCGTCGTTCGTTAATTAGTTGTGGGAGAGTCAACGTGACAACCCAACTTAGTTAATACATTTATCCATCTACAAAGTATGAATCCCTCCATCAATCCATTCTTTCATCCGTGTTTCATTCATTTACTCACTTCATTATCTGCTTGCCAGATTGTTGGAAATGGAAGAACATGAGAAGAGCTCAGTATTATTCTGACTTCTTTGACTTCATAAAAAGCACTTCCTGTCATGCTGTGTAGATTTAAGTTTGATGCAGATGTTATGGAAGAGCCGTGTTGTTTGCATTTAACTTTCCTGCAGGTGTTCTGGAAATGTCATGGATCATGAGTAGAGCTGTGAACAAGAACATGGTCTCCATTATGATCACAAAGTGCCTATTGCATACAATACATTGCAACCTCTGCAGTGATGACCCCTGCTCTTAGGGAGCAATGTGAGGACAGGGCATATCAGATGGAGTAGGATGGAAGAGTTTGGGAGTCAGTCAGTCCCCTTCTTCATCTGTCAGCGTAGAGAGCCGCACCAGTGACCCATGCCCATGGCAGACTGGAAACATCATGAAAAAACTGAAAGAAAAGTCCGCGACACCAAGCTCCCGTTGCTCTTTTTTTAATGTGACGTTTCGGGCAGCATGCCCTTCATTGTCTGATGAAGGGCATGCTGCCCGAAACGTCACATTAAAAAAAGAGCAATGGGAGCTTGGTGTCGCGGACTTTTCTTTCAGTTTTTTTCATGGTATTTTTGCTGGTCCTGCACCCAATCTTTTTGAGACGGATGTGCGTGTTTTTCTCTCTAACTACTAGACTGGAAACATCATACAGTACATCCTGTAGGACCAGAAAAGGGAAGGTCATCCTGTAGGTTATGCATAGGTCATGAATAGGACTGGTGAGGTCATGGCGCTCTGAATAATGTGAAGTTATTTTTCTCCTCACTCCTTTCCTCGTGGCATGGTGTACCTAGTGGGACACCTTAATTTCCGTTTGGATTCATAAAGCATCTCTACTCTACCCTACTCTACTCTACTCTGTTCTGCTCTACTCTACTCTGTTCTACACTTCTGTACTCTGTTCTGAGCTTCTGGTACAGGCCATGGTCATCTTTCGCCTTGACTGCTGCAACTGCCTCTTGATTGGTCTTCCAGCCTGTGCAGTAAGGTCCGGAACGCGGTAACGTGTCTAGTGCTCACCTAACCCAAAAGGCAGCATATCACACCACTTTTTGTCAACCTGCATTGGCTACCGGTGTCCCCACTAATTAAGCACAGGGCCCTGACCTTTGCCTGCAAAGCTACAGCAGCTTCTGCTCCGGCTTACCTCCAGGTTGTGCTAAAGCCATGTGTTCCTCCCAGGGTGTTGTGTTCCTCCTGTAGCAACCGTTTAGCCTTGCCCTCTACTCACTAGGGCTGTAACGATACACTCAACTCACGATTCGGTTCGTATCACGATTTATGACCTACGGTTCGATACACCCCACGATTTCACATTTGCCAACATTATAAAGGGCGTATCACGATACTGCCTCCTTGTATCACGATACAGTATTTTGACTTTGTGTATCACGATTTCTTCGATACAATATCGTTACAGCCCTACTACTCACACAAGGCGATCCCAGTCCAAATGGTTTTCTGTTATTGTCACTCAATGGTAGAATAAGCTACCAACTGCAGAAAGAGCAGGGCCATCCCTCTCAACTTTCAAGAAGCTACACGTGAAGACTCACCTCTTCCAAAAAAGCTTCCTTGCGTACCATAACTAACTCACCTCTAATCATGAGCTGGGATGCTGACAGGGGGGGACAAAGGGGACAGTTGTCCCAGGCCCAGGGAGAGAGAGGGCCCAGAATTGGGTCCTCATTACATTGTATGCATTGGGGCGGGGGGCCCTTTCAGACACCTTTGTCCTGGGCCCAGACAAAGCTGTCAGCGGCCCTGATCATGAGCACTAACCTGTACTACATTTCATAGGTCCTCCACTATTCTTCTGCTCTCTATCTGTTCTACATGACTTGTATACTGCTGTTAGTCTGTGCTGACCCTTTACTCTGTACTTGCTTGAATGACCTCCTTGTAAGTCGCTGTGGTCAAAAGTGTCTGCTAAATGTAATGTAATGTAATACAATGTACTACTCTGCTCTACTCTACTGTACTGTAATCTGATCTCCTCCACTACTCTCAGAGATTCTTTAAGTAAGGTGCCCTATTATGCTATTTAGAATAACTTTCATTGCTAATATTTTGCTTTACTGTGGTTAGTGGAGATCATTTCCAATGACCACGTGTTTTCATGTCCATTATTTTTATCATTGTGTACATGTACCCTACGCCGCCTGTTTGAAACGCGTGGAAGTGCAGAATTTTAGACCGTCAACATTCTGAAATCTCAGCGCAGCATGGAGCGTTTCATCAAGCATTCTATTACAAATATTACGTCAGCAGCACAGCTGCTTTTGACCTGGAATCCAACTCTGTAGCCTATGTCTAAAGTTGAAAGCCAAATAGTCCACCCAATGTTCACAATTAATCTGAAAAGGACGCATCATAAGTCCCACGTAATGTTATTCCATTACTTTTGAGCGCCTTGCTGTGTTATTTGCTGAAGCCCATCCCTATCCAATGCGAGTCTTCCGTGCATGGTTCAGTTTGATTTCAAAATCGCTTGGGACAATTAGGCTAGGCCTACCATAAATCTGAGAAAGGTTTGAAAATAATACGCATTGCATATGATGCGTAATAACGCGATATTGTGGCCATTTTTTTTTTTTTTTAAAGCCATCTGCGCTGTCTTGTTTATTTCTGATATCCTGCGCCGAAGTCATCTTTGTCTTTTACATTATTAACATTATTAACGCAATAGAAGGGGCCTGATTGGTTAACCCGCTGTCTAGCCTTGCATACAGGCCTTGCATACAAGTTTGAGTTATCAGCCAAGCCAAGTGTCGCGCTGGTCGTTAGGTGGGAGTCTATATCTGCTGTTGACAGGTGGAAAGAACACAAAGAATATTCTCGGGGAGGATTGAAATCAGATCACCTTTCCTTGTTAATGGCAAGTTAACCTTCACAGAATGGGCTATCCAAGAAGCTAATCATCTGCAATTGCTGTACACAGTTCAAATGATAGCCTATTTATTCAGCGAAGTTGTGGATATTTCTTTTCTTCGCTCCCGCGCTCCCGCGGCAGTTCCTTGTGCTCTGTCTGGCTGTCGAAGACGCAATCCGAAATTGAAAGAGTGCGCCCAGTACAGGCCTATAAGACAAGCGGCACGACTTGTCGGACTCAAACCTATCAATTCAACGTCTTTCAGTGATATCGTGACACCCTATTTGTGATATGAACTCCGTGTTGAAATGCGTCCTGTGGTCTATTTGCAAGGCAGCCTGAATACTGAGCGCAGGCGTTGCTGTTGGGTTTTAAAGATTAGTTCTTGTTTGCTCGTTGTCTGTAGGCCTAATGCACAATGGCGATAGGCTATGCTTCATAAAAATAAATTTCAGACCTAGTATTTTCAGGTGCATGGTTTCATTTTAGTAACTGCATTTCTATTCAGTCCCCGGCAGAAATGACGCGTGGACTGGTTGCGCAATGGGCTGTCCTCGATGGATTGGTTTCATACTGGGTCTTATAATAACGCCTAGGCCTATCTCTGTTTCGTGGTTTTTCTGTTTGCATGTATCGACAGGACAGGAGTTTATTATTATTATTATTATTATTATTATTATTAGCCCATTATTATTTACAATATCCGTTTCCGTTTCAGTTTCATTAATTTCATGCCGCCCGACGACGCGAGCCTTTTTTAAACGACGTCAAGCCAATATCCACGTTGCTGTTGCAGATATGATGAACAAACTGCGTTGCATTTTAATTACTGAATTGTAGCCTATGCATAGCCTATACTAACTGGCTAAGCGTTGCCAACATTGCTGATGCAAACGGCTACTGGTCATGTCATGATATAGCCTACCTATTTGGATAAGCGCACGTCTTCTAATTAATGTTATGCTTCAAGAGGCAATACAAGTTTAGGGTTTTCACATCTTAACAAACAAAAGTCTTGTCAACAGCATATGCAAAACG
>NC_085865.1:18500780-18515780 GCF_034702125.1 Engraulis encrasicolus | reverse complement strand
TATGTACTGCACTGTGTTGGTCAGTCTGTCTGTCAGTCTGTCTAGTTGTTTTCTCACATAGTCTGAACACCATCCTTACTGGCCACATCACATGCTTTTTTACACACTGCCCCTTCATCTCTCTCTCCCTCTCTCTCTCTCTCTCTCTCTCTCTCTCTCTCTCTCTCTCTCTGTCTCTCTCTATATCTCTCTCTCTCTCTCTCTCTCTCTCTCTCTCTCTCTCTCTCCCACTGCCATGTCTCTCTCCATCTCTACCTCCCCCTTCTCTCTCCCACCTCCCTCCCTCCTCTCTCCCTCTGCTACTCTCCTTCACCCCATCCCCTGTTCTGTCTCCCTGCCCATCTGTCCTCCTGGCCTAACAGTATTGCCTTTGTCTCTGCTGCTCAGCCTTTGGCTGGTCTGGGCCAGGCTGGGCTGGCCTCTCTCTGGGGCCGTGCTCTGTCTGAGTCAGCTGCTGTAGTGTCCAATGAGGGAGGCGTGCATAGGTCGCCAACTCCAGAGCCATGGAATCCAGGCGTGCGTTTCTCAACACCATAGTGGTAGCAAACGGTGTTAGCTACTTTGTTGTTTGCAATGCAATTTCCCATTGGCAACTAGCCAAATGGCTAACAACTACGCTACGCAGAGTTGTGACAACCGGGGTACAGGAAGTCTGTTGGTGACATGATTCACATACAGTAGGTCAGGGGTCAGGAACCTATAGCTCTAGAGCCACATATAGCTCTTTTGGGAATTGTATCTGACTCTTACTTAGTTAGGGTTGCCAACCGTCCTTTGAAATACAGATTCGTCCCATATTTATAAATAAAAGTATGTGTTCCATATTGAGCTGAAACAGGACATGGGAGGTTAAAATGCATTAAACTGCAGGAAATTACATCTAAGAACTACAAACTACAGACCCTTGCCATAATGAAGTCGACAGTTGGCAACCCTATACTTACCTGTTATCAATAAAACTAATAACTGTACAGTACAGTCTAAAATTGTTGGGCTCAACTGAAATACACAATTGTATTCAGTGTTTTTAAAATGGTATGTTTTTTTTTTTTTTTAATTGGCGTTCATGGCTCTCTCCAGCAAAAAGGTTCCTGACCCCTGCAGTAGGTTCAAATAATTATAGGCAGCAGCTTTCTACAAAGAACACTGAAACACTACATAACAAGCAAAGATGAAGTAATTACGACATTTACCGCGCTTTCTCTGTTCGACATCCTGATACTATTTCGGATGTAAGTGAATGGCGATCTGTGTGTCTGTGAAAGGCTCCATGATCCGCCATTGTTGAATGAAAATGAAACACTTAGTTCAATGGGATTAGCCTAACTCTTACTGTACTTCCATAGCTCTGACTGTCTCCCTATTGCACCTGCAGACTGGCTGCCCATGAGCACCAACACCCTGACAGCTTTATGTGCCTGTGATGGCTTTGACTGAGCCGTCATAAACAAGCCAACCCCCACAAGTCAGCCAGCTTAATTTAATTCATTTTTCAAGTTTTATTTATGCCGGGGCATTTGAAATGTCCTCAAGACTCTTTCTTATAGGTAAAAGGTTGTTGCCCATACAGCAAGCAAACGGAATGCCAAATGTGGCAGGAAAATACTTCAGTCATAATGGCAGGACGCCTTGAGAGAGACATACTGTATGTCTGCTTTGGAATAAGCTAACATGGAGGCGGGAAGGCAGGTCAACAATACACATTCAGGGGGGGCTTTGGATCATGGCTTCAGCGCACGATACAGCTGATGGGGCGGAGGCACATTTCAATGCTATGGCTTTTAGATAAGGCAAGCTTTGACCAGCATTTAAAAGGACAAATTGTGATGTCTGATCATACAAGCCCATGAACGTACAACTGACATACTTGTCTTATCATCAGAGACCCACATTTACCTCTTGGGTTCCTCTTCCGCTTAACACAACGCTTTGAAATTGCTAGCACTTTGACATTTGAATGTCCACAAACCGCCATCTATCCTGCAATCTTTTTGACACGTGTGGGCAATGTCCGGTTCGGACGTAGAGGTTTGCAAACGTGGGTGTATGATGCATGAGAAGAATAACCAGCTCAACAGGATGCTTCAAAGGTGCTAAACCCACAGAGAACCAGACCCTCAGCCTTGTCACACAATGTTAGATGATTGATGACTACATCTAAGACACAGGACATGCATATAGCTTTTACTATATGACAGCATGCATCCTGTTTTTTGAAAGAGTGAAGCAGTTTCCATGTTCAGTAAATGAAAAGGTACAGCCAAAGTTCATTATAGTCTGTACATGAGCCCCCTCCCTTTCTGTTGCAGAGAAAGCGGTTGGTCTGTTTGTGTCGTGTCTGGACAGCGACTTCCTGGACATGAGAGCCATCGGGGCCTCAGCTCTCTGGGCTCTCATGCACAGCTACCAGAAGGTACATCTGTCTGTCTGTCTGTCTCTCTGTCTGTCTGTCTGTCTGTCTGTGTCTCTTTATGTGTCTGTCTTTCTGTCTGTCTGTGTCTCTTTATGTGTCTGTCTGTCTGTCTGTCTGTCTGTGTCTCTTTATGTGTCTGTCTGTCTGCCTTTGTCTCAGTCTATCTCTTATTGTATGTGCCTGTCTGTCTGCCTATCTTTTTAAGTATCTGTCTGTCTGTCTGTCTGCCTCTTTATGTATCTGTCTTTCTGGATGTCTGTGTTCTCCTGTTGGCCATGACCATGTTGCTAGGCTGCAGGAGATACAGTCCACTGTAGCCCATTACTGCATGTTCCTCTATTAGTCGCACTTATAAAACACACTTATCTAGAGTGGCATACGTAACCAACTAGAACAATGGCCCTGGACTAGGTTGATGGTCTTGCACAGAGGCCGTATAGAAACAGCCTTGAACTGAACACAATCACAGACACGCAACCTTTAAATGATCACATAACCTTGTGATGCTCCATTTGAAAGGCCCCACCAGATGACCCCAATAAACAGTCTAAGAAGCATAATAATCAGAAGAATTGTACGAAATGTGTCTCACGGTCCTCTAGCTCTCCATTAAATGTGTGCCCATGGTATTTTTTTTTATACAGGCCTGAATCTATAAGACCATGAGAAATTGTAGCCAGTCTGCATACAGAAATGGAAGAGAAGGGAGAGGAATGAAGGGCATGAACTTAGATGTTGAAGTCAAACAACAACCTTTTGCCCAAATCATGGACTGCATCTGTAATGACTTGAAAGAGGGGAAAATATTTCATCTGTGTAGAGAGTAACTTGGCAGTTGAGGAAAGTGCAGACTTAGACGTTATCTTGACTTGCTGTTAATGTTGAAGGCTGTATGTCTTGCGGAAACTTACACAGAATGTGTAATCTTTCAACAAAGGCAAAGGTGGCTTTGAAGTACCCCTCCTTCAGGCTTAAGGTTGATGAGGCATACTCAACAGCGAAAAAAGGTATGCATCTATTCGGTTTGATCATATATTTCCAAGTAGGCCTTACTTTCACAAGTTTCATATGCCCACTGGTAGTGTGTTATATTTTGAATTAATACCACATCACTCTTGAAAGCTTTTTTCGACATTT
Organism: Engraulis encrasicolus; assembly: GCF_034702125.1. Classification (NCBI taxonomy): domain Eukaryota; kingdom Metazoa; phylum Chordata; class Actinopteri; order Clupeiformes; family Engraulidae; genus Engraulis; species Engraulis encrasicolus. The sequence continues at coordinate 18,512,230 of NC_085865.1, read as the reverse complement.
ACTGTGTATTTATTTAACCTGTATGTCAGAATTGAACCATTTCAGTTTTACAGTTTTATGCATTTACCTTGTATCATTATGCTGATATTGTCTTTGTTTTTTACTTATTTACTTTCTGCTTTTTTTCTTTCAAAGATGCGGAGAAGAGAGGGAGTGAGCCCCTAAACTCATACCTCCTCAAGTGCCTGGAGAATCTCAAACATATATTGAGTTCTTAAAGTCTGTCATGTGTCATGTATCATGGATACATGTAAAAGCAATTATTTATGAATAACTTATTTCCTTGAATATGTCCATAGTTTTTTTTCACTGAGTGATTTATTTGTTCTTTGACAGAAATTTGTCATAAAAACAGTGGTCTGGCTAAAGTATTTTTGTATTCATTAATTTTGTCATTTTCAATAAAAAACGTAATTAATTGAGATACTTTTTGAGCTGTCTTGCATGTTTAATTAAATGTACAAACTAGTATTCATTTAACTGATAAAACTATTTCAGACAGGCTGTCGGAGGGTCTATTATGCTGATTCTTCTTTGAAAACTTTTTTCACACATTGAACATATCCAACAAAAGCGCCTGAATTCTTTCAAATAAGCAATGGAGATCAAGTGAATCATATATAGGCCCAGTCACTCAATCATTGCCTTTAATAACTTTATGATTCTTTTGTCCAAGAAAAAAAAAAAAACCAAACAAAGCAAAACAAAATGAATCTTGTCATACTTTACACTTTCCTTGCACTTTTTTGGATGAACTCTATTGTTGTCTTCACATTTTGAACTTCAGAGAAAATAACAATCACAGTAAATTCCAGTAAATCGAAAGTATCACATCTCACCTTTTATTTATTTTTTTCACTGTGCAAACTGAGTGCACTGAGTGGTGTTTGAGGTGAGCGAAGACCTAAGCACTCCCCCCACAGTAGAGGTTATTTCCCCCTGCAAGTGCCTGCAAACAGGAAGCCCTTGGTTGGTTGGAGGCTTGTCAGTCCTCTTCTCAATGCTGTATTCATTCCTGCTCAGAGGACTGAGATGGAGGCTGTACAAAAGGATAACTGGTACTCGCTGGCACTGTTGACTTTTCTCATTTTTCTTAAAGGTACTGTATTCTAATCCATTCTCATTGTTGTTTAAAAAAAAAAGAATACAGAAAGCCTGTAAGGCTTTTTTGTGTTCATCAATTACGTTTTGTCAGAGAGTTTTGCACAGCTCATTATCGAAGCGAATCACGCCCTATGCCCTAATGATAAATGCTGTATTACAAAGGAGTAAAACAAGTCAAAACTAAATGAGGTCAAAGCGCCAGACTGATTTATTTATTACATTGAAACCTACATATTTGGATGTATTATCTTTTAGGTGAACTTAATCTTTTTTGATGTTTATGTCAGAAGGACCAAATGAAGACTAAATGGTATCTTCTGTTTAAAGTAGTTTTACTTTAAAATGTGATGAGACTTTGTTTGTCTTCTAGATTTATGGATTCAACCTTTTTGACAGTACTGCTAACCATACTCGTAGTAGAGATTTATTAACCTTAATAGCCTTCATAAATATTAAAGCTACACATTCATATATTTTCTCCTCTAATAACTTCTACATTTTTTAACCTCACTTTTATACACGCTGGTGTTTTTAATGAGTTTAGTTATATAAAACTTTTTTAAAAAATCCGTTTCTTTTTTCACCTGTGGTTAACTCTGTAAAAACAGCATCACTTCAGGACCGAGGTGAGACCGTGACCCTTGCAGATGGGATGGTTTTGGACTGCATGTGTCCCTGGAATGGGAACCTTAGCATGGTGTCCTGGACCAAAGTGCCAGACAAGACAGCCTTGGCCATCTTCCATCCCAGCTACGGGACGACGTTCGGAGACGGCTACGACGAGAGGCTGATGTTCCTGAGGAAATCCACTATGGACGGAAGCATCTCTTTTGGCAATGTCACAGAGCAAGACGCCGGGCTGTACCGCTGCTCAATGCAGACCTTCCCTTTGGGAACGTGGACTAGGGATGTCAGAGTGATCAAAGAGAGTGAGTACCACCACCTCCTGTGGTTGATGAAATGATAAGCAGAACGCAGAAAGCAGTCTGATGCCTTCAAATGTTGGTTACTGGGTTGGGGAATCACTTGGTAACTGCCATTTGTTAAGGATTTGCCTGTGGATGTCAATAGAAGAAAAAAAATGTTTTGGCCTGTAGGCGTGTCACAGCTTTGACAATCTTAAGTCACTCTCACAGGTTGTGGTTGAAATAATTCTTATTTTTCAATAACAATGATTGAGCCACTTAGTAGAAGCAAAAAAATAACTGCGTTACAAAATGTGTCTCATTAAATGGGAAGGGGTATGCGTAATGGTAAAAGAAGGCAAACATCTGATGTCTTGAAACAACCAGTGATTTGCCAGTGGAGTCATTTTGTAAACCAATCTAGGGTAATGTGATGCTATGTGAGGTCAATGAAGGAAATCCCTGTGACTGTCATGACCCAGAAAATGGGTAAAAACCAGCCATGCAGTGTAAAACCACACACACTCAAACCCTAGCTTGGTGACTACTGAAATGAAACCAAAGTGTGTACCTGCAAAAAAAGAAAAAAGATGTGATGTTGCTGTACGTGTACTGTATGTTTGACCTATAGTAGGCATTCCCTAACATTTTTGAACCTTTATCGTCCTTAGTTTATCTACTCATAGGTACACTTATTTTTGTATTTTTGTAATAGGTATGTAGTTCCTTCAAATCATTGCATTAAGGTGAAGATATATGATATTATCAAGTTTTTGGAAATGGTTGAGCTGTGAAGTTTAACTGATAATACATAGGCTAAGAATATGCTTTGTTGTTGAATGTTTGTCAGTGTAAAGTTTGATTTTTTTTATGTCATATTCCGCAGAACATTGCTTCTGTACATCGGTTAAAATAAAACAATTAACATCTAGCACACAAGTGAGAGTCAATGGACATGTGTGTTCATTGTTTGTGACAATAACTACTCCTGGAGTACTTCACATGACTTGTGTGTTTTCTGATTCATTCTGGGGCCATGCTCTTGAAACTAATGCACATTATCTTGTTCTCACTCTTTTCGACATGATAACAGGCCATTCCCCCTACGTGGAGTTGGACTTCAGCGAGGGGGAAAATCTGACCATCGTCTGCCCCCACCACAACTACAGCGTAATGCACGCCCTCATCAAGAAGGATGAGAACGAGACCGTGGGCAGGTGTACCATGCAGGCCGGGGCCTTGGTGGCAGAGGACCTGCACGAGGGGATCCAGATGAACTGCGCCGACCCCATCCTGGGCGTGACCTTTGACCTGAACAACGTGGCCGAGTCCGACCAGGGCCTGTACCAGTGTCTGCTGACCACCGAGGACGGAGTGGAGATCACCAACTACCTGCTGACCGTCCGCCACGAAGGTGAGTGGACAGGTTTGCCTTGATGTCTCGTGGACACCGCATGGGCCCTTCAATGTTGGATTGGAGGCACCTATATGTTGAGAAGAACACGTTGCTTATAGCGGGAACATGTGATACAGTGTTTCATTAGTGTTTCATCAATACAATATTTCATTAAAGATTAGAGGGAGGGAATTGTTAAGGTTAACTGGTGGCAGAAAATGTTAACCGCTTAACGTTGATCCAGTCGGCTACCGGTTAAACGGCTACCGGTTAACATCCCTAGTCTCGACAGACTCAATGGAACTTCAGGTTGCCTTTTCACACTAACCTCCAGTCTTTTACTTTACCACATTCACCAATAATGTCTGTCTGTCGCTGGTCTTTTTGGACGCAATTTTCTCTTTCTCCCCATACTCTCCTCCAGTCTGTTGTCCACAGCCCCTGCTTTTCAAGCTCGAGCTTTGTGCATAGTGTACGCTGCTTCTTCACTGTGTGCCAGTGTTGATTAACAATACAGGGAATAACGGCTACCTGCATCTCATGTACTTAACGTTTCACTGCACATTATACAGTACTTATAGTATTTCTATGCATGTGACAATCCTACCATCCTTCTACATATTCACATAGTCATGCACTGGCAGTCCCAGGATCAATTGGTGAGTTCTGGTGTGGTGTTGCATTAGGTAGCCAATATATGAATTTGACTATTGAAAATGAAGAAACACGCTGGACCATAATGTCAGAAAAGACGCAAGAGTGGTGGAACCATCAGAAAAGTAAAGGTATGTCACTAGATTGTTATGATTTCCTTATGCATATGTAGTGTTGTCCTCTGGTTACAATATCTGTAGGATAAGAATGCTACGGACGTGTAGTTTATTGAGTCACTTCTGCAGTAAGTGAGATTGCCTGCATGTGGTCCCAAAAAAATCTGTATTATAGTATAGTACTTTCTGAAGCTATAGCTACAGTAGCAGCCAATAAATAACTACATCTAACAGTTCCATGTTAATTTTCTGTTTCTATCTCACATAATTTGTTTTGTTTCATTAATTTGTCATATACTAATTCATTAGTCATAACATACCATTTTCTTCTGGAGTGAATTAGAGTGTACATTAATTTGTCACTAATACAGTATGTCTAGATGATTCATTTGTTTATTCTTCCACATAATATCTTAACTAAGTATATTTATCATGTGACGTTTTAGCACTTTGGCATTTGGTCAATGCTACAACTTTAAATGTAGTTTGTTTATGGTTGATTAGTCCAAAACAATGGCATTGGTAGGGTATGTCAATCTCTAAGTTTCAGGCAAACCTGATGGTATGAGGTGGTATATGTTTATTTTCTCAGATGCATCTTACACACACCACCCAGAGGAAGCGGCTGTGTACCCGATACTGACACACGCACAGGTTTTAGAAGGTGTGTCCCTTTAGCATACCATTATACCATAACCCATTGTAGTCTAAGCCCCATTTGGGAAAAGGTGCCCTCTCCCTATTAAAACCTAAATATCTCAACCTCCGAAGCACATAACAACATGAAATAAGTTGCATTTAAAAGCTACTGTAGAACCTTCATTTTGCACTACAATGTGTTCATTCAGCTCTAATATACCCACATTTTTAATAAAACCGCTCAAATCTCAAGAATTTGAATGCAGCGTATTTGTCGCTCCAGGACACAATGGGTTAAGCAACGGGGCCATTGTGAGGGATCTTGATTGTTATTTTGTGTTGTGTACATATGAATTCAAACTAATTTGATTCTGTGGTTTAGATCCAGATCCAGCTGAGGCAACAGACATTACTGAAGCACCTCATTCAGATACTGAGGACAGTGAGCCTCCTTCTTCTGGCAAGTATAATTCATCATCATCATCATCATCCATCATCCAACATCCTCATCATCATCCATCACCATCATCATCATCTTCGGGTGCAGCGGTGTCATCTGCCTGTTTGGGGGGAAATGGAAAACAGATACATTATTTGTTGCAGATGACAGGACGCTTGAAAAGAAGGCACAAATTATAATTGCTTGCTAGGAAAGGCCTACTTCTACTTCTCTGTTAAATTAAGTGAGTTACAAGCCAAGAGGTAAGCATTTAAATATAATTTCTCTCATAGTCTGTAATACTCAATCTGTCTCACTCTTCGAGTAGAGAGAGTTGTCCATAAGCTATTGAAGGATGAAGAGCAAACACGGGTGTCTAAATAATTTTAAAAAGTAATCAATTACTGAAAGATCTCTAATAATCTGTAATATGTAATAATAGAATTAAGTAAGCATTCTAGTTTGATCTCCGCTTCTGTTTCACCACCAAAGCATTTTGTCACCACCTAGACATTTCTTCAAACATCATCAAACACGGCTATTCTCATCATCATCATCATCATCATCATCATCATCATCATCATCATCATCATCGTGATCGTGATCGTCATTGTCACCATAATTGTCATCATCAGCAGTCAGCCTCGACTGGAGTAATTCTTCTCGTCCCCCTGTCCTCCATCACATTATGGTTCCTTAATCCATCCTTTGTTATGCTGCGCCTAACCATTGTTCACAAGGATGTGATATGAATATGCAGACTACTGTCATTTTTACCCCTTGGAAATCCAGCTCCAACTGGGAGAATGCTTACCACTGATTCAGTGTCCTCAGACACCACTAACTCGTTGCATCATCCTTCAGGTATTATTATTATTATTATTATTATTATTATTATTATTATTGCTAATATTAATGGAATACTACTATTTTTAATGGTAAAAGCATTCTTGCTAATGGTAAATTATTAAATGAGTTGTAAATACATTAAAAAGCTATTGATAATGTATAAAATAAATATAAAATAATTTTGTATAGCCTGGTCTTACTATCTGAGTCTGGCTCAGGAGCTCCTTAGTGGAGCACAAATTTTAGGTGGGAGGGGTGAACTCTGTTGAAGCGTGAAATGATTGGATCTTGTTTTTACCAGTGGCTAACGTTTGGCTTTGATATATGTAATTTGCCGTTTATAATGCACCATCATTTAACGCCCTCCCCCATCCGTTTACTGATTGGCTAGGTTGGCATGCAACTGATGTAGCCTCCAATATCATATAACATCACATAATATAGGAAAATTTGAATTGGGTGGAAGCTTACGGATGGCTAAGACCAGGCTAAATCATGCATTATATAACAATGTAATATATTATACCTAATTGTATTACTTTGAATAATATTAGTAGTAGTAATAGTAGGATATAAATAGTATTCGTTAATGATTGAAGCAGTATAAATAATGATAAATTATTAAATAAACTATGTAAATGTAAACGAATATATATGTATATTGTGTAAAATATGTTTGTAAAATAAATTAATCTGTCCATGCCTCATGTGAGTGTAGCTCCAAATGAGGGAGAGCCAACTGAAGTAGCTCCAGCCATAGCCACCTCTCTGCCTCATCCACCTGGTCAGTGCTCTTGGGCGGGGATCGTTTCTGTTTTTGTGGTAATAGTGGGTTCAAGTTGAATGAATATGTAATGTGCTGTTAATCTGTTCGCCAATCCAGCTTCTACTGAGGGAATAGCTACCACTGAAGTGGCTCACTCAGTCGTAGAGACCAGTGTGTCTCATACACAAGGTTAGTTGAAGCTAAAAGTAGGGGACACTTAAACTGTCGTCTAAATGTACTGTTTAATGAAATATGCATCTGTAGAATGAGGTTTTCACACATTTTAACATGTAGCCAAAGTAATATGTTTCCCTAATGATTCCCCCCAATGTAAATCCAGCTCCTATTGAAGAGGTATCTACACATGACACGATCCCCCCAGTCGTAGTGACCACAGGGGTCCATCATCCAGGTTAGCAGTGTCAATAACAGCACTAGAACTAGCCGTGTCTTACTTTCTTTGTATAATGTGGAGATGGAAACTAATCTCTTTGTGATGTACTGTAGATCCATCTGAGAATGAGGACTCCACTGAGATGGCTCCAGCAGTCATAGCCACCACTGCGCTCCATCTACCGGGTGAGTAGTCGTAGGGGGATAAGCTACAAATCATCTGCAAACAAGGGTGGCTCATTAGTGGGGGCTAGGCAGAAAAGCTAATTAGATACCCATAGTGTTCCTCTTGTCTTGCACTTGGAAGCCAAGCAGAAAACTCGTATACATTTTGCAGTGTCTTCGCTTCTTGCAGAGGGCCCACGCTGTTTGAAGCTGAACTCTTGTTTTGGCACGGGTAATTGTCGATGCTTCAAACGGGGACGCAGTTAGAAATTACAGGACCTTTGGAAGGACCTCAGGAAATAGCAGCAGGTCCACCCTCCCATTTATGATAACAGCTCTAGAGTCCACAAAGGCCCTGTGTAAATGCTTTTATACTCATGAAGTGTTCTTGCTCACCCTTGTTCCTCTAGCCCCATTTATGAACAACAATTACTGTACATCTGAAAAGAGATTTGGTGGAGAACTGCAAGGTGCCAAGTGCTACGTTTTCTGTACCACCCCTCCTGTGTGAGCGGTACCTTATGCTACCTACAGTAATCATGCATTGCAATGAAGGACAGAGCTAATCAAACTATTTTTGCCTTTTAAGGTTGTGTTCATTTGAAAACATTAACGTAATTATTAGCATTCTATGACCGCAGGGATGGCTGAGTATCCACAGCCTGAGTGGTTGTTAGGTGAATTATAATCTAAAATTGAACAAGAGAACAAGAAGTGCTCCCTTCAGCAATCATCTTTGTGCTAATTTGTTCATTACGCCTCAAAGTACAGTGCAATTTGGCCCTAACAAGGATGGGAGGAGAAAATCACTTGCATATCATAGACAGAGGCCTCTTAAGGCTTACAAATGATTATTACCTCCACCAAGGAGGTTATGTTTACGGTCGCGTTTGTCTGCCTATTTGTTTGTCAGCAGGAAAACTCAAAAAGTTATTAACAGATTTTGATGAAATTTTGTGGGGTTGTTAGAAATGACAAAATGGGAAAGTAATAACATTTTGTTGGTGATCCGGATTCGAATTTTTTTTTTTTTTTAATTGTTGGATAGGGTGAATTTTGACATTTCAGTTTCTAACTGAAAAAAACTTAGAGACTTGAAGATAATTAGGGTGTAACAGTCAAATTTTCTATCAAACAGCTTCCTTGGCGGAGGTCTGCATTCTCTGAGTGCATTTCTAGTTTATATTGTAATAATACAAAACTTTATCTCAAATGGGTAAAGGGCCCTGTGATGATGGTGAACAAATGCCAGTGAGGCTTAAAGCAATCATTTTCAGTAGTAGACGGAAAGAGATCATTGGGGGGCATTTGTGTTTGGATTTGGGATCAGAGGTGCGTTTCTTGACTGTGTCGTTGCTAACTAAGTTAGCAACTTACTTGGTTGCAATGCAATGTCCCATTGGAAACCTTGTAAGCTGCTAACCGGTTTGCAACTATGTTTTCGAGAAACGGGGTCCAGGTCAGGTGTCTGTCTCTGCTTCTTAGAGGAATGCAGCATCCCGGTGGAGGTTGGACCCTGCAGGGGGGAGTTCCCCCGCTTCTACTATAATACCACCAGTCACAGCTGTGAGGGCTTTGCCTTTGGTGGGTGTCGGGGCAATGTAAACAACTTCCTGTCCCGAGAGGAGTGTGAGTCAACATGCGGAGTTGGTACTGGTGAGTGTCTATGTGGAGACCAATACTGTAGTGGACTGTATGTTTTCCCTATAATCAGATTATTTGAATTCTTAGGGGGAAATTGTCCCGTATGCAAACGTGCTTGATCTAGTATTCTGGCTATTCCAACGGGCTGTATTCAGAGTTCGGAGCGTGATTGTCCTCTGAGTTCGTCCTGACGACGGTTGTCAAGGGAGGTGCAAGGGGTCTATTGGAAATGTTGGATTAATATGTTTTAGTGCTTAAGTTTGGTTGATTTGAGCCAAGGCAGGACATGGGTATGTGTGATTACAGTTCATGGATTTAATGGACAGAGTTAGTTTGTGAGAATAAAACCTAGTCGATAGGTTTTTCTTATTTCAATAAGTGTTAAAGGTTCAGGCTCAGGATTTTTTTCTACTACCAGGCCTATAAATGTGGGACGTGCAGACTCATGCAGTGCAGTCAATGGTGTTTACATTTTTGTCCATTTAAAAATTGCACAGTGGTGGAACAAGTTGATCTGAGCCCAGGTAATATTTCAATGCGTCCTTGTAATAGAACATTTAAAAATAAGGCAAGTTAATGGTTAGAAAATCTCTACATGCACTGGATGAAAAAGCACTTGGAACGATGTCAGACGTTGTCTATTCATTCTGAGCTATGACATGTCCATGGTCTCTAAGCCTTTTTGTTGTGCCATGAGTACCCCCTCACGTATGCTATATAAATATCTTTTCCTCTCCAATGTGACTATGTTCCATAAACTTGTAAATATTACATTTCCCCTCGTACCCTCTGCAGTGTGCTCGTATACCCCTTGTGGTACACGTACCCCTGGTTGGGAAACAGTGTTCTAATAACCTGTGGTGAAGGCTGGGTTGTTCTTTATACTTGCTGGTTGGAGCAGCTCTGCTGAATGGGTGTACCAGAATGTCGTGATGTTGGTCACAGCCTGCACAAGGCTGTTAGCCTGCAACTGAAGATGTACTCAAAGCTGCCCTTTGTTTGGCATGGATGATTGGACAAACTGTTTGTTGAGGTCCAGCTGTACAAGTTAGCTGGACCTTGGACAACACCGTTGCATGAGGATTTTGATGTTTTGTAATTGAGGAGGCTTGAGGAAGATGCAGCAACGGTGCATTTTGATCTTTCTGGACTACTTGACAATTCATAGGTTCAGACATTTCTGGACCTTCATCACTTGATGCCAAATAATTATGAATTCTTGAATAGTCTTGACAGTGTCGTTACTGATCCCACATCTTTAAATGTGTGTAAATCACATTCAACCAGAGCATCTTCTCCCCCAAAATGCTGTTCTGTCTTTCTGTTTTGTTGTAGGGATTCAAGATGTTGGTTAATTTTGGTGGGTTCTAAATCCAACCCCTCTTCTACTTGACCACAGTTTATAGTCAGTAGTGCAAGGATCTGCTCCACATTAGTTTAGATGTTCCCACTGATGCTGTCTGCTGTGTATGTTCTGCATTGACCTAGGTGCCTGTAGTGACATACAGTAGACACCGCATTCAGGCATTTTTCAATTAAAAATGTGGGTATGTCAGAGCTGAATGAACACATTCTTATGCAAGAGGATTCGCATTTAAATGCAACTCATTTCATGTTTTTATGTTCTTTGGAGGCTGAGATATTTAGATTTTTATAGGCTGAGGGCACCTTTTCCCAAAAAGGCCATAGGCGTTTAGCAGGCGTTTTTGGCAGGTGCCTTAGGCAGAAATGGGTTAAGAAGCAGGTGCTGTTTGGTGGATCATTCCTCCTTTCTGCTGTAGATCATGTGAAAAACAAAAAGAAATTTGGCATAGTGAATGACTTGCCATAATAGTACTTTGCCACATCCCATATGATGACAAGCCTCCATTAACACTGCACCCTGAATGGTCTTCTCTTTGTGGGCAGTTGTTGCTGATGTAATGTTTTAAGTGATGAGTAGCTTGTGTGACTCACTCTCGTGACTAGCTCTCTCCTGATGACTGTGGCCCTCTCGAATTACTGTTACCACATATCTAGTATACACTAATGTGTTTTCCTCATTTAAACCCCAGGTGCAACTGAGGCTATGTCTACCACTGAGTCTACCCACTCTGTTGTAGCCACAACAGACTCTCAGCCTACAGGTCATCAGTGTTTGTCCTGCAGTGTTTGTTTGTGTTTGAGCACTGACACTAGTTGCTGCTGTTGTTGTTTGTCTTGTTTTTAATCATCATGTTGTCACCTATCTGTCGTCTTTGTCACAATCAGTGGTGTTGTCTACAGTGTGGCATTGTTTTGTCACTATCGGCCTTACAGTGGCTATTTGAGGCATACGAAATTAAGTAAATACCTTCATAGAAACAACATAATTTCCATTTCCCCATGTAGATCCATTGCC
>NC_085865.1:18460780-18495780 GCF_034702125.1 Engraulis encrasicolus | reverse complement strand
TGTTAATATTCAGACGAAAAGGTTAGGTTAAAAAAAAATCCACCCCAGCCCAAGTTACCGGTATGCCACTGCATTATTCACACCGTGACGAGAAAACTACCTGTAAAAGCAGCTGGGCCTGATTACAGAGGGTCTCTGGGTCCAAAATGTCATGGTCGTCATCATGATGAGTGTGGCCTGCATCATCAGAATGGGGCTGCAAAGTCACGGTGGCATTTGAGGGCTGCAAGTGGTGATTTTTTTAAAGACAATTTTACTTATTTGTTGCCTGCACATAAATAACTTTATTAATGATTGTGTGTGTGTGTGTGTGTGTGTGTGTGTGTGTGCGCGCGTGTGTGAGCGCTTTGTGCCTGTTTGGGTGTGTGTGTGTGCGCCGGCGGGCAGGCGGGCGGGCGGAACTGTGGATCTGTGTCCATACAGAATGCTTGACATTAACTTTTAATCACTGTCCACAGTGGCTAGTGATTCTCCAGAGTTGCTAGCCACTCGTGCTTTCTACTAGCCACGGTTTTGTTATCAGTTATTTTTATTTACCTTGATATTATACATCTAAGCTCAGGAGACAGCAAATACATCCTGAGTAACTGAGAATCCAAAACAATTAATGCACCATTAATGCACAATTAATGCTCCAAGTGGAGGAATAGTCTACAATTAATAGTAATAGACTACTCTGATATACTCTACCTCTCATAATGGCTAGTGGCACTGAAGTTATTACTAACCACTACAAAGTTTTTACCAATATTTGGCTGTTTGCCAGGTATCAATGCCTATATCTGAACAAAAAGTATACCTGCCCCACAGATTGCTTTCTAAACATTCTCTATAGTGTGCCACTACCACTACCAAAACTTACTGTATTTTTATTAAACGTCCACAGCAGGTGTTCAGATTGCTTTTCAGAAAGTGCAAGATCCTGGGCCTTTTTTTTCTTCTTTTGCACATCCTCCTCACATCGGTCTTCCGTGGCACAGGATTTTACTAAACGTCCTGTGATGCCTCACGCTGTAAAAATGACACGGCGACGCTGAAAAGCCATCTCTCTCTCCACAGGCGGAGGCGGAGGAGGAGACGCGAGGCGCTCAGGGTCAGGACGCACCCTGGGAAGAGATGGGTAAACAAACAACAAATTTGCCTACCTTACCACCCCAGATAGATAAATAAAGCAGATGAATGTGCGAGAGCCAGACAGCTTGACTCCAGGTAGCTTGCCAAAGCGCTCAGTGGGGTCGTGACACCAAGTCTGACAGCCTCTCTCCCCCCCAACACACACACACACACACACACACACACACACACACACACACACACACACACACACACACACACACACACACACACACACACACACACACACACACACACACACACACACACACACACACACACAGTCAAGTGTAACAAATCACTTTTCAGCTTTTCATATTCATCTCCCTGAGGCTAGACAACAATACTGTAGGCAGATCCACTTTCTTACAGACACAAACAGGTGTAGCAGCACATTTCTGATCCCCTAGCCAGGGTAAAGCAGGAACTATTCTATTGCAACAATTATATTGTGATTAGACAGTGTGAAGTGGACAGTGTGTAGCCTGAATACTGCATGAAGATTATAGATGAAAAAAGATGGTGTGGCAAACATCACATAAAAGGTTCTCAGAGCCAAGGGCCAACTGTCATCTATGACATGTCATTGTATGGGAGAGAGAGAGCACCAAAACAATATGACCAGTAATTTTATGCCATTATGGACTTTTTGAATAGACACATGTGAATAGACCTGTGAATAGACACATTTGCCAGACTGACGTGAACGAAAATGTAATGTAGCACCAATAGCAGTACAGACCAACCTACACTGTAGGCTTCGGCTTGAGGTAAACTGAAAAGAAAACACCTTAAAATGTTGCTGATTTGTTCATGTGAGTTTCTTCTTGTGATCTGTGGTGTGTGTGTGTGTGTGTGTGTGTGTGTGTGTGTGTGTGTGTGTGTGTGTGTGTGTGTGTGTGTGTGTGTGTGTGTGTGTGTGTGTGTGTTCGTGTGTGTGTGTGTTCGTGTGTGTGTGTGTGTGTGTGCAGCGTGACTCAGAGATGGGGGGATTCTACGACCGGCTGCGGAGGGGAACGCGCTTCGGGAGGCAGGAGCCCGTCTACGCCAACGTTCGCACGGGACCCAAGAGTAAGCACAAGCCCAAGACAAAGAGGAGGAGATGAATTCAGTACCACACTTAAACTCCAGGCCAACACCCTCCTGAACACACACACACCTCACACACACACACACACACACACACATACACACACACACACACACACACACACACACACACACACCTCACACACACAGTGGCAAGGCAAGACAAGCATGTAAACACACAAAAGAGACCATGTTTGCTGTACAGCAAGGGCAAGTGAGAGAGGTTAGGACAGTGGGTTTCTTGTGAGGCAAGAACAATAGATGAATTAATCCAGAGCTAACAGTGATGTAACTAACCATGATGTGAACACAACAACACAAGTCCACCTACAAAGGATAACCAACAATCACACAAAGTCCCCCCCAAAAAAATCTGTCGCTACTTTAAGCTCTAGCCAACTCTATTTCACTTAACTAATGATGTCTAATCATGCATTTTAATGTGATAGTGTTGCCCATGTAACAGAATAGCATTTATTATTATTGTTTAAGCACCAAAGGGTCTTTATAGATTATTTTTCTAGTTAAATGGTGCATGTAGACTTGGAACTTGGAAACCCCTGGATGCATGTGTCTCTCGCTGATACGTTGAGGTAGACACTGAAAGAACACTTCATCCAGGCATTCTTAGCCCTTTCTGAAAAGGTCCATTCTGGCATCCGAGCCATCAGTGGTTCTGGATCTCCATTTAATGAACAGTTCTCTGTAAAGAAGGAATGACAGCTAACTGCAACGAGGGTTCCTCACTAGGTCGTCCGAACCATGAGGCCCAATCAGGACTGGACCACATTCCTCTAGAAACGAACTGATTGGCTACTCGTCCCTCAGTGGTTTTATTGTTTGAGTGTGTTGCTCTTGACAGTGAATGCCAGTTCTGTGGTAACGCAAGGCACTAGACATGTATGACACAACTCTTCCCTGCCATTGTAGCCTGAATGAGGTAAGAACTGCCCAGCCTGCTCTCTCTAAGCTGTGCATGAAACGAGCTACAGAGGCTGTAGCAATGAGCTGGCTGCATGGTACGAGAGGAGACGAGAAGGTTGACAATGTTTCATTTGAGTTCTCTCCTTTTTTTGTTTTGCATTGATTTTGTTATTTATTTATTAAAGCTATTTGACATAAATGATCAGTGCTCATGAGAAAATGTCTCTTTCTGTTCAACTTGAAATGAAATAAAATGCAAAACTGGAACAAAAAGCAGAATGTGACCTATTGTGCAATGGTGTGACAGACTTGCGTAATGACGGGTAAAGAGATGGAGCAATAATTACGCAAGGCTGTTGTCTTCACTTGGAAACAAGAGCAGTTAAACAGCCATTTGACTTAGTCCTGTGATGGAAAGGTCGCTAGCAGCTTTGTAGGTATTTGTGAACACACACGTGTACTTTATAGTGTGCTGTATAAAGGGCTCCCAGTGCAGCTAAAAATAGATTTGCACTTACAACTGAACAGGAGAATGTGTTGCATTTGCAAAATGTATAGAGATGTGCCCTGCTATGTGGGCTGCATTAAGTGCTGGAGTAGAGGAGTTGGGTAGCTGTACTCTACAGAATGTGCAAGCACTATATCAGAATACTGAAGCTGAAGTGTTCTTTACATGCTACGCTTAAATGGAAATATAAGGTATTTAAAATGTTTTTCTTATACACATTTGTTTAAAAAAAGACAATATTGAAGTACTGAAAGTCAAAAGATTCAATATTATATTGCTGATATAACTTCAAATGTTGGTGATGTGCCAGGGGGCTTCCTCCATCTCGAAAGAGCTAAATGTATGCGGGTAGCAGTGCAAACAGTGGGCGCATGCTGTCTAATCGTACAGTTTGGTCACAGGAATGGCCCAATGATGAGCCAGCTCCATCAAACCTGATGCAGAGCTATCCACTGCTCTGGCATTGGTACGATTTGTGAGATTGTGAGAACGAGAAACTATTTAGCACATGTAAAATGTATAAGACATAAGGTATTCGATTCATTAAATATATGCAGTTCTTCAGCGTTTTCACTTTTTTGCTTTACATCTATGGTCCTTTGCACCAAACACAGGACTTCACTTACTTTTAAATATAGAAAAAAAATGTCCAATATAATAAGAATTTGTAGAGGAATGTGTTACTTCAAATTCACTCAAACCATTATTCTAGCACATCATTTGGTGGAAAAGTATTCTTTTTTTAATATATGAACGACTACATTACACGTGATTCCATACCCTGGAACCGGGTACATTATGCGCAATTGTGTGTGCAAAGATATTATATATGTTACCATTTGCGCTCGGTGTCCCTTTTTCTAATGAACAGAATAACAAAACATAATGTATACAATCCACTTCATTTATTCCACTCCATAGAGCTGACACTTGTCTGAAAATGAGTCCAACGTCCACATATTGGATATGCTCGAACAGAGAGAGAACATGACAAACAAATGTAAGAACACAACACATGAATGAACACGATAACAATGCAGGTACACAATAATGACAACAAAAACAAACAATATTCAGTGTATCGTACACTAATTTTCTCTTCTTCCAAAAATAAGCTATCCATTGTATAAATAATTACTTTACAATTTCGAACCACAACGGTATGAAGACAGTTATTTGTCACTGATGACGGTTATTTTAATTAGGTTTTTTTTCTTTCTTTCATTGGGTCACTCGCCCTTCTGCCCACAGTCAATTTTGAATTTGATTCAATTACATACTGTGTCAATTCAATAGTAAATTGTGCAAACACAAAGCAAAGCAAATGGCCCAACACTGCCTGCTGTTCACAGAGCCTGGGACACCTTAAATGGTGTGTGTGTGTGTGTGTGTGTGTGTGTGTGTGTGTGTGTGTGTGTGTGTGTGTGTGTGTGTGTGTGTGTGTGTGTGTGTGTGTGTGTGTGTGTGTGTGTGTCTCTCTCTCTCTCTGTAGGGGTAGTGTGTTTGTGTGTGTTTGCATGATGGTTGGTGTGTGTGTGTGTGTGTGTGTGTGTGTGTCTGTGTAGAGGTAGTGTGTTTGTGTGTGTTTGCATGAGGGTTGGTGTGTGTGTGTGTGGGGGGGGGGGGTAACAGCTATGATTAAAGGTCACAACATAACATTTTCATTTCTGCCTTAAGAGCATAATGGTTGTAACCTTCAAGCTCCTCTTGTGCCAGCCCGCACAAACGCTCCCATCAAACACAACTCCCTGGTTGCCATGGTGTCTTAATGACTTCCCCTTGCTCTTTCGCCCTACAAGGACACAAAGCACACACACACACACACACACACACACACACACACACACACACACACACACACACACACACACACACGTACTCCCAGATATGGCCCCAATCAGACATGGAGCCCCTCTACGTGTCAGTCCTGATAACACACACACACACACACACACACACACACACACACACACACACACACACACACACACACACACTTAGAATAGATGGCTGATGTCTCTCTCCAATTCCAGACAGACAGTGAAGGGAACGTGACAGACACGCAGACTGCCAAGCGAATCTCAAGGTGTTTGTTTATCCTGATTGTCTTTTGTAGGTAAAAAGGAAGGCGGCGTGTCAGCCTCATTAGTTTTCGCTGCCTTATCACTTTCAAACAACACCCGACAGCTTGGTTTCGGCACATATATAGAGAGTGAAAGAATTTTTAACATCATTGTTTTTTTTCCCTTTTCCCTGGTATTTGATGAAAGGCTGGTAGACAAAAGTAAAATTTGTACGTACGCACGAACGATGGAGACAAAACTCAAGTCAGCTACGAGACGCGCTCTAATCTGATGTGTTAAGACCAACAAAGCATCAGAAGGCACTTTATACAGCAGTTCATAGGTGAGTAGCCGTGTAAAGAGAGCTACACAATCATCGCGGGCTTAGCCCCACCTCGTGCCTCACCCGTTTTTCAAGAAGCTACACTCAATTTGAACTTTTTAAGTTCATTCTTCACAGCACGAAGATGTGGACGCTGACAGACACAGACACAATCACAGGGCCCCATCATAGACAGAGGTGTACAAAGTAGAAGTGTAAATAAATAAATGACCAGGAGCCGCATCTGTGTAATACAAGCTTTAAGACCAACTGTAGCATCTATGCTATCTCTATGTACCTTTAACAGTGTTGACAGTTGTGTTTGATTTTTTGACCGGTTAAGTCTTCGTGGGTACAACACTTGTTCATTATTTTACCGGTAAATACGTAGGTGTACCTTGTGAGTACCGAATGGGGGGTTTCTTTTCTTGTACTTTTACTTTATACACCTCTGATGATGGGTATCTACTTTATACACAGGAGGTTGCACAACTGCACAACCTGTGACGCCATCATGGACTTGTTAAGCAACATTCTGCAGAGAAAGGAAAACACACATAAGAAAGAACATGATGGTGCTACAGTATGTACGAAAAAAGTCAAAAGACCAAAAAGACTTGTGCAATGGAACAAGTGGAGGAAAACAAGTAACTATGTGTCATCAACATATAACTGCAGAAAAATAAATCTGTATTTTCAATCTACAAGAGAAAAAAGTTTTTTTGGTGCCACTTCCACCCTACTGTTGTTTTACAACAGGTAGCCTACAAAAGGTACTTCTTTCGTCTTTATATTAACTGCTCTACAAATCACTATTGTCATTTTTTTAAATACAATAATATATATAATTCATTTATTTATATCACAGAATCCTATACGCGCCCCTACAGGTTCGCGAAAGCAAAGGAATGTCCCGTTTTGGCTTCATGGGGGGGTTGATATAGCATCTATGCAGTGCTTGTCATTGCAAAGTCGCCGTGCTGTAGTTTGTGTCATAGTCACTAGAGGGCGACAGAGCTTGCTCTTCGCTCGGAGATGATGAGCACGCTGCATCCTCGTTCTGCTCGGACAGGAAACTTGGGAACGTCTGTGCCCGGGGAATCTGCGTCAGAGTCAGGCTGCTCCCTGCAGAAAGAGGAGGCAAGAAGAAGAAAAGGGACGTAATTAGCATCGTTACCATTCGTCTTGCTCATATGTTACCCCCGAGGCGAGAAAAAAAGAAGGGAGCGGAGGGAAAGGAGATTAGTACCATCTATTAAGTTCTATTCTGCGAGGATGGCAACAAAAAGAGCGAAGCCTCAAATGATCAGGAGACCACTGGAGGGCCCAGTTAAGACCTTAAAAGCTTTAATTATAAGGGAAATTCTTCAAGAAAAAAAAATCCCCTTCACCATATTATGGGGTTTGTTTTAATAAACACTGTATTCCCCCCTTGGAGTAAGTCCATGTAAAAACCATGACAAGTTTGCCTTGGCGGTGTTTCGCATTAATTGCAGGGAATGTTGGTGTCAGCATTGATTAGGATCCATTAGTTTGTGTTTCACTTGGCTTGGTTGAGATTAATTAATAAGCCAATCTGGTGGCTCCCTAATGTAAAGGCTGCTTAGCTGAGCGGGGAGATGGATACCTGGTCTGGAAGCTACTGGACTGTTTTAATTAATTAGAGGAGAGAGTTGAACGAGACCCGAGAAACACTACACGGGTGAGGCGAGGATACAATCATTAGCAATAGGTGCTTAGCATTTAGCATCTCTCTCTCTCTCTCTCTCTCTCTCTCTCTCTCTCTCTCTCTCTCTCTCTCTCTCTCTCTCTCTCTGTCTCTCTCTCTCTCTCTCTCTCTCTCTCTCTCTCTCTCTCTCCCTCTCTCTCTCTCTCTCTTTCACACGCGCACACACACACACACACACACACACACACACACACACACACACACACACACACACACGGGCATCTCTCACTGACTCCCATTCATATTATCTCTAACCTTAATGTACCTCAAGAATGCTAAACTATAGGCCCACCCAGACCGCAACAATCCATAATCCTAACCTGTGCATAAATAAATGATAAATGTCTTGGCAACTTGTTTTTTTACAACTATGTTTCTCAATGCAACTATGCTGCCCATTCCCAAATTTGATCTTTACATGAATACGTACAAAGTAATAAACTAATGATATGATCTGACCAAAATACAGTATCCTCTCATTCCTTTTTGTGTATGAAAAGTGTGATTTTGTCAGTTATAATGAATACTTAGAAAGTGATGGTGGTGGAAAACACTTAACATTTGTGAATGGGCAGCATAAATTCTGGAAGTTAACTACTAAAAATATATTACATCTTCTACTTCAATCAAAAAAACAAGGAGAGCTGTGATTTGCTGGGCCAACATTTTTGTCCCCACAAAGACACACACACACACACACACACACACACACACACACACACACACACAGACAAAGTGTGTGTGGGTGCTTGTGCAGTATGCAGTATCTGGACAACAGCGTAAGCAGGCAACACAGGAAATTACAGTTATTAGTAGCACTCTCCTCTGCCTCCAAGATTCCCACAGACTGCTGTGTGTGTGTGTGTGTGTGCGTGTGCGTGTGCGCGCGTGCGTGCGTGTGTGCGCGCGCGCGTGTGCGTGTGTGTGTACACGTGTGTGGGTGTGTTTGTGCAAGTGTGTGTGTGTGTGTTGTTGGGGTTTTTTTTGCTTCCATGTTGGCTGTCCAGTTTCCCCCTCCTCACTCAGACTGACTTTGCCTCCAGTCAGAGGCGGTGATGATGGAGGAGTCCAATCTATTCTGGGCCAATCCCCTGCTTTTCCTCCTCACACACTCAAGCACCTCACACAAACCCAAGACTCCCTAACATGAGCTAAGCAGGCCACCGTAGACCAGGGATGGACGTGTAAGGCAAGGAAGAAGGTGGATGTGGGTTGGGATGTTAGGGGGGATCGGGCTCCACGCCACAGAGAGCAGAGTGTGCTCCAGTCACCTTGGAAATTGCTGTCAAGCTGCAGCTCTGGCGGAGTGTGGTGGGACGCCCCAGGTGGCGGATAGTCCTGCCTGGCTAGCTGATTAGCCGGCTGGGGTGCGACTGTCTGCCTGCCTGCCTGCCTCCATGGCATGGCTGGATGGCTGGCTGGATGCCCGTATGGATGGAGGACGAGGGAGGGGGCGAGGCAGAGAGGGTAGAAGAGGGAGAGAGGAGCTACTCTCTGTCTCTCTACAGTACACACACATGCAACCACATTCTCACTGCCAGTCCTAGTCCGTATGTCTGTCCCCCACTCTCTAAACACACATACAGATGGAATGAGAGAGAGAGAGCTAGAGAAAGAGTTTAAAAGAGTGAGTCTATTTCAACCTACATGCTGCTTGCCAGGGGCGGAGCTGTAGGGGGGAGTTGGGGGGCACCCTCCCATATTGTTGGTGGGGGCCCTATTATGAACTTTGCAGGCCATATAGGGGGCCCTGTCAGTGTTTTGCCCCGGGGCCCTGTGTGCAATTGTTCCGCCCCTGACGCTTGCCCAACAACGCCATGCCACACACACACACACATACACACACACACACACACACACACACACACACACACATACACACACACACACAGTTAAAGTCTTCCAAAGCAGTCCATTCTAACTTACATGCCTGCCCAAACACACACCCACACACACCCACACGGCATGCCAAGAGGTATTGGAGAGCCAAAGTCTCATCTGGTCCATTCCAGAGGAGCCCATTAAGAAATCTATTATCATAATAATAATTAGGACATGTCTCCGATGGAGGAAAGAGTGTGCATGTGCGTGAGTGCGTATGTTGGCATACCAAAGTGGCAGACCGAAACTGCGCTCACTTTCACTTTTGCATTTGTTAATTACATGCAGGCGATGAGAGGCTCTCGTAGTCCCAATGACTGTGTGGCGCTGTCACCTTGACAACTAAGGCAATCAGAATGTCGCAGAAGGGGCTCGTTCTCTTCAGTTTCAACGGTAACTGACTGTGTCAGAAGGCACTTTTTACTGTCTTTTTCTTGTGGCATCGGAAGTTGACTGTTTTACGGAGCCCAGGAAGGGTCATGCTGAAAAGAATATAGATATTTATGAATTCGTCAGTTTTGTGCTCCCACAATGTGACCCTCCCAGTGTTCCATACTATTACATCACTTTTACTGTACTGTATTTTTCTCAACATGAAATTAGCTACAACCTCCCTGCTATACCATACCTTTTTGTTTTTGTAATATAATGCCTGTTTGCCTTTGTCTGTCTGTCCATCTGTCCTTGTACTTATCTGTCTGATCTTGTACGTCTACTGATTTGATCTTGTATGTATTGCTCTTGGAGAAAATGTGTGTTTCGGGCATGTGATTAAGTTATACTTCAGGAGAACGCACACATGCACTAACACACACCACATACAGACAGACAGACAGAAAATGGAGTGGTTGGTGCTGCAGGCTGTAAACAAGCCCATTTGCTGAGCTGGGAAGACGCCTGGAAGGAATGACTGCTGCCTGGGGCATCTGAATCATCACAGGCCCATTGGACACTACCGTCACCATCACCACCACCATCATCATCAGCAGCAGCAGCAACAGTAGACCCCCCAGAGTGAGCCACCAGAGGTGGCGAGGGCCAGGAAAGTCATGGATGTGTCACCACCGCCTTGCCATTACAGAGCCGCCTGTTGCGTCACTCCACCTGCTGCCTCAGCTGCTCACACAGTAAGTAATGATACAGGGAAGTCTACTGGGTAACGGGTGTATGGACAAAGAAATACGCCGGTAGGTACCTTAGAGCCACTTATTAGTGTGTGTGGGAACAGAGAGAGAGAGAGAGAGAAAGGAAGGGAGAGGGAGTGATAAAGACAAGTAGAGAGAGATAGAGATACAAAAGAGGAGAACACAATAATTAATAAAGAAGAGCTGTGTGTATGTCTGTGTCAGTGTGTGTGTGTGTGTGTTCATCTTTTCTATTGGGGACACCTGTTATAGCAACACATACATATTACCAGTCCTTTGTGATGATTCACCAGAAGTAGGCAACTCCATCAGGTAGGCAGATGTTAGCAGTAGCGTTCCGCTCGCTACCTCCCTCCCTCCCTCCCTCCCTCCCGCAGGGACCCCAGTCCCCCCTCAAAGTCTCTCTCACCTCCGCAGCCCCCGCCTTCCTCTCCTCTACTTTACTGCTGCCAGCCACCCGATCGACCTTCGTCCACTCCTGTCCCTCCATTCATCACCCCTCCACACACACACACACACGCTGCATTGCCCACCCACCCCCAACATTCCCACAGGATCGCAACGAGACAGCGCTGACGCAGGTTCCATTAGAATTGCTAATGCAAAAAAAAGGCTGTTGAATACTTCTGTAAAAAAACACATCTCGCCCCAAAGCGACGGCACGGAATTACTTTGAAAGTTTTGCAGGTGGAAAATAAAAGCTGTATCCTTGTACTTTTCCATTTCGATATAACAGGTTGTAATTGATCCATTTGAGAGAAGAGTATGGGGGGTGGGGGGTAGCTCTTTTCCCTGGTAACTTTAAAGTGCACTTATTTCTTCGCATCAGCAATCCTTGCATCGAACAAAGCGCTGAAGACATCCGTCTCTTTTCCGCCATCTTTCGCTCTCCCTCTGGTATGTAAAAAAACCTTGCATACCTTTCGGGGACGGGTGTCATTTTTCTCAAAATTTAAAGTAAGACCCCCATCACCATCATCCCTAACTTTACCTTTCATTACTCCAGCCTGTTGCTCATTCTGCTTGAAAACACAGAGACATCTGAGCATATCTAACATCCCATTTTCAAACGGAAAATGGCTACACCAGCAGTGGGACCCTAAAAGAACCTGAATAGTCCATGCTGCATCAGGGTGTCTTTTTTTCTTCAAAAAGTCTAAGAAAGACTCCCATCATCACCATCATCCGTAACTTAACCGTTCATTGCTCCAGCCTGTTGCTCGTTCTGCTTGAAAACACAGAGACGCCTGAGCATACAGTATCTAACGTCCCATTTTCAAGCGGAAAATGGCTACACCAGCAGTGGACCGGACCCTAAAAGACACGGAACAGTCCATGCCGTATCAGGACTGGGGCAAGGTCGCAGGGGTGTCATTTTTCTACAAAAAATAAAAGAAAGACCCCCATCACCATCATCCCTAACTTTACCGTTCATTGCTCCGGCCTGTTGCTCATTCTGCTTGAAAACGCCGCAACATCTGAGCATAGTATCTAATATACCATTTTCAAACGGAAAATGGCTGCACTAGCAACAGTAGACCCTGTCAAAAAAAGAAGTCTGTGCCGGATCCGGCCCAGGTCAAGGCCACTTGTAGGCCACATGACACTCATTAGCTACGGTTACGATTCAAGAGGCGAGAGCTGACCAAAGGAGCAGACCAATCTTTTTTTTATTATGCTTGATGTACGGAAATAAATCTGATGGGCTGCGTTTCATTTCCACACTCCCACTGTCGCCACCGTCGCTGCTGCTGCTGCTGCTGCTGCTCCTCGGCTGCAAATGTCAAAGCCCGAGACCGAGCCCGAAAGCCGCAGAAACGAGAAATGAGAAATTCAACCAGCCCCCTGCTGCTACAAGTTATACTCTCCACTCTGTAGAGGCCCGACATCCAAGGATCGCCCGCCAGCCTGCCTCTCCGCTCGCAGAATCGCTCTCAATCTTTCTCCCCCTGCTCTTTTCGTCTCGGCTTCGGCTTCGTCTTTTGTTCATTTGTCGGTCCTGAGAGTTGCACCGAGGGAGGTTGTCATAAGCAACGCCTGCCCCCACCACCACTACCACCCACTACCTCCAAAACAACCCCCATCACACCAACACCCCCCCCAACACCCCCCCCCCGCAGAGTTGCTGATCAAACCCCCAGAAGACTGTTGAGGAGGCAGGTGCACAGAAGGACACACCTGGGACCAAGGCAGCCAATCAGGCCTCGGAGGGCTCTTGTAGCAGCTAACGAGCTCAATCTCCACCTGAGAACACTTCCTGTCTGTCTGCCTGACAGCTTTATTCACAGCTAACTTTCGTAGAAGAAAAGACAAAAAAAACATATCCTTCATCACATGCTTCTCCCATAGTCTGCTGCTGCTGTTGCAACCATTACGAATGCTGTACCCCCCATGGTCCTCTAGTGGTGCTGGCAGTTGTTAGAAGTGCTCATCGGGGGAAGCGCAACAACAGCGAGTTAGTAGCCTACAAACTGCGGCACTGCACTGCCAGAGCCGTGATTCATCCTGGGCTGGCGTGAGATCACACACACTGGTGCAATGTTGAATCATAAGACACGTGGATGGATGGATGAACGGATGGACGAAAGTGGATGGATGGATGAACGGACGAGTGAGGGAGGGCCAGAATGAAGCTTTTTAGCTCATCTCTGCTTAGTTAGCTTAGAAGAGTCAATGGCAGACAGCGTCACCTCGCAGTCATCTCCCACGGCTCCATGCTGTGGGAGGGGAGGGCTGCATACGCGATGAGGGATTCTCCGCCACGCCGCAACTACAGATGCAGTTTAATAATTAACGGCCAGGGTGCGAGACGAGACGGAGCGAGCTAAAAATATGTCTTTTGCTGAGATTTTTTTTTTTTGAAGCGGCACGGGGGTTTAACAGAAGGTAAAGTGGCCTCGTGGGCATACTGCAAAAGAGCAAAACAAGCTGCCCAGAGCGCTCCTCTCTACGTGGAGAGGAGATGTTTAATGATTGGCAAGGGGAAAGGTGGGTGGGTGGTTAGCTGCGAGTTGTCAATGAGGTTGACTGAGGTGCTGTTTCCACGTAGCAGGATATTTTTTTAGTAGGGTATTTTTTTCTCCTGCTACGTGGAAACGCAACATGTGGATTAAAAAAAATCCTCCATTGTAACAAATGCGTTTCAGACCCCTAAACAGGATATTTTTTTCTCCTGCTATTTTTTTCTCCTGCACCTGGATTTTTAAATATCTGCTACGTGGAAACGGAAGGCCAAAACCAATGCAAAACCAATACAAGCAGGAGAAAAAAATATCCACATATAAAAATATCCTGCTACGTGGAAACGGCACCTGAGGCCCTGTCATCCACAGTAATGAGCGAGGGGGGGGGGGTGGAATGGGGATTGGAGTTTTAGGGGGAGGTTTACTTGAGGCCCTGTTACTAGCCCCGTACGACTTTGTTGCTGTCGACCAACGTTGACGGAAGCATGTGAGCGAGAACTTGTTGTCACGATGTGGGTGTTATTAAATACAGCGCATTTAAAGTCGGCCACAAATATGAACGAGACGATGAGCTCGCACCGGTTTGCTCTACTAACACACCACATGTGAGGAGTGGGGGGACTATGGCGTCATTATGTGGACAAAAGGTCCACGAGCGCCACTTACTGCACACGCGAGGTATTTTATTCTGCGCGCGCGCGTAGACACTGTCGCGCGCGCGATTTTGCTCTGCGCGCGCGCGCAAACGCTGCCACGTGCGCGCAAACACCGTCTCACGCGCGAGAGGTGACATGAATTTCCTCACGCGCGCGAGCAGAAATATGAATATTTAAATAATCTCCTCCCACTGATTAGCATAACCAACGAGGCGGAAGTTTGTTTAGTCTGAAATAATCAGACACAGATCTCAAGAGCAATTGTTGATATCGTTGCTACGGTAACTGCAGCTGGCGTTTACTGACGAGTGGAATGACTGAAGGTTGCTGACAACTCTATTGCTTACCCATTTTTATGAAAACATTGTTTTTAATTGTTTATTTCATGGGCGAACTTGTTGAGATTCGCAGACAGCAGATGAGGAATAAAGTGAGTAGACATTTCATCAAATATGCTATGGTTCGTGTCCTGTCGAGTGCGTTTTAAGAGCTTGAAGTTAGCAGGCTAGGCATTTGGCATGATGACAAAGTTGTTTTGCAAAGAAGACCAAAATACACGTTTACAGAGACCTTAACATGTTGTAAGTGCAATGTTTCACTGAAATCCAGCTCCGTGTGCTGCATGACTGAGAGACATACCGGTACAAACCTGTTTCCTACGATGGTCCAGTCAGATATTTGTAATGTAGGCTATAAGGATTCAAGTGTGTTTGATACTTTTGCTGGTAAGCATTGCAATAAAAGAGGGAGCCGGATAGTCAATTCAAGCGGTCAGATCAGAGAACCTTTATTGAAATCGGTTGGAACAATCATTCATTTTGCCACTGTCGTGTTCTCCATAGCTGGTGACGACAGTAGGCAAGACGGCCGCAGTTGACTTGAGACCGGAGACCGAAATATGGATTTTGTAGGCTATGTATTCAGCGATCCACAACGGGTATACACAAGGAGGTCTACATAAGTCATTGGATATACACAACTAGAGCTCTAGGTGAATTTAGCCTACATTGCATCAAAGAGCTCACTCGCTTTGGAATGAAATGATGAAGTGGCTAGAAAATGAACCGTGCGCTGAGTATCCAGTAGATGGCGTCGACACACTGTAAATAAACAATGACACTACAATACTGACACAAGCACAATGAATGATTAGGCTAGAAAGATCACTTTCTCAAAGTACTGCAATTACTCCCAGGAAGTTGACTGGTTCGTGGAAAATGGTAGAGCAATACCGGCCTCTTCGAATATAGAGTTGAATAATTGAATCTTTAAGAAGTGACATAAATGGTACAGATCAATACACTGTATTTACCTGCTCTCTGTGTCACTTGGCTAGTACATTTAATGCAATGTGATACCAGTGCAATGCAATACATTTAATAAAAAAGGTGCAGACATTAAAAAAAAAAAAAAAAAAATCTGCCTTCAGTTGCTGATCGGCGGCCCTTGTACGGAGGTTGTCACACACAGCCAACAAAACCACATGGGCAACATGGAAGAGGTCAGTGTGCAGCCCAGCTTGTCTGACCCAAGCCATTTAAGTGGTTAAAGAATTTAGTGAATCCATCTACACATGCCATATCTGCAGGGGCCTAATCTGTCTACCTTATTTACATGTTGCAGCAATTGCCAAAGCTTTTGGGCCTTTGCCTGGATTTCATCACACAGCAGCAATAGGTCTCTAGGACTCTGGTTAGGTAGCCTGTATACACTTTATTTCTGGAAGGTGATGTGGGTGTCATGTTACTTCAGCAAGCAGCACAACGCATACAGTTCATAACATTTCATCCAGGCAAGTTTTTCTCATTTTCATTTAGGGAGCTGCCAATCCCAATAGTGGTAACACAAGTGCAGAGATTTCATGTAGACTATGGAACTCAACTAAAGGGGTCACTAGTAACATAATAATAACAGCAATAGCAACACCACACGCACAAAGTAAATTGAATAATTGTTGTGATTCCAAATGACCTATTCTTGATGAAGGCACAATCTCTACATTTCTTTGCTGTACAGGAAAAATCAGGCATACTGCATATCGGCAGTTGGTGAGATGGCGTGGGAGTTCGTAGGCTATGTTTGGGTTCCACTGCAATCCTGTGCCGTCACAAAGATCTGGCAGATCTTTAAATCCACACATCGTACAGGTTTCCAGGATGTGATTTATTTGTGGCAAATAAAAGACAGTACACCTGAATCAGATGTATTTGTCATAATGCATTTCTTAACCTCAGCTATGGTTTTTAAACAAACCCACAAATGTATATGTATACACTGTATAGTATAAAAGAAGGACTGAAGTGTTACAATATCATACATCACACACACACACGCACACACCACACACACATCGTCGGATCATCTCCTCTTTTGGGGGTTACACATAGCCGCTGCTCAACGGTGGGGGTGATGGTTGCCTCTAACGTGGAGAAGTGTCAAAGTCTTGCTGTAGTGTAGGTCCGCTTTACTTGTCCTTGCCCGCTCTCTCTCACTGTTGCACAGTAGTGTAGTGCTGCCTATTGAAACATGTGGTAGAAATTATGGGAAGTGATAATTTTGTTTATTCTGTTAATACATTCTGAGGTTACTGAGAGGTATGAAATTACCTGCTTAGGATGCCATGGTATGTGAACGGCTTCATTTTTGGCGCAAAATGGTTGATGATGTTGTGGATTATGAGCTGATGTCTGGTGACCTGATGCCATTTTGTTGATGTCCTTCACCTAGCCAGTGTCATTGAGGTCATCAAAGTTTCCGGCCGCCTTGTCTGTAATGACAGGATATAACAGTATTAAGAACATGACATATCACTGTCGCTCAGTAGTATTCTACATCTTGTCCAGACAGTGTACAATAATTCTAATTGTAAAGTGTAGAGTGTAAAGGGTTAACAAACTGGCCACACCCTTGGATGCCAGGCATGTTCTAATCACCACTCAGACTGTGTTCGTAGAGAATCTGATGAAGACTGTTAAGGTACGTTATCCTGCCATGAAAAAATAAAACGCAACAAAAACGATTTTAAGTGTGCAGACTCCTCACTCTGAAAACTACAGTTGACCTTCGTACTGCACCTGTGTGCACAATCCTCTCCTTCAAGTAAAAGTATTCAAACTACACGGTGACTGTGGTACACTTTTTAGGTACATGTGTGTAGAAAATTTAATTCAGACTTGCGCTTTGCATACGATGTGGTTGTGTTTGGGTATCCGTACACCTGGTAGGAACCCATGTCTGGGTACAGACAAGGGTTTGACATTAATGTTTTGCTCTCCGGCCACAGTTGGGTTTTCCCAAGTCACTAGCCACTCTGGTTTTCTGCTTGCCACATTTTTGCTCACAGTTCTTTTCATTATCATGCTAAACCAAGAGGGTTAGAGATATGAACACATAATTTCTACATGTACAGTGGCTCCCAAAAGTCTACACACCCCTCTTCAAATGTCAGGTTTTTGTGATGTAAAAAAAAATAGAAAGACAAATAAATTCACAGCTTTTCCCTCCTTCAATCGAAACTATTAATCAATGCAATGCAATGCAAAAATGTACACGCCCTTAACCCTCTACTGCATAGGGTTGCCATATGGCAACCGTTAACTTTTTCCAGTTTTTCTAGTAAATGATACACTATAACCTATTTATTTAGACTTATTAGTGATAAGACAGCCTTTTACTTTGAAACCAAAAAAACTTTTCAGGTCACATGATTAAGAAATAAACACAGGAAGCCCTTTTTCATCACCTACTTTGGTGTGTGGAGGTCATCGCTCAAGGCCTCCATAAACCAAGGTATTACCAACATTTCAGCCCAAAATATTGTTATAAAAAAATCAAAACACTATCTGTAATATGTAAACTCTTATTTTTCATCATTAAAACAGCTTTAAATGCAAAGGTTTTTTTGTAAAATGGTAAAATGTTATGGTTGCCATATGGCAACTTCATGCAGTTATGGAACAACATTTTGGCCATTCACCCCAATCAACCCCATTGGAATGACTTAGAATTAGATTAGTATGAGGCTATTTTTACAGATATTTCTTGTAATTCTTGTGCCAAATGAATCATTTGCACTTATAATTTGTACATTTTAGACATGTTTACTGTAAAAATGCATTGTACATGTTTGCAAATAGGTGTAAACAACCTTTTCGGAAGCTTTTTTGTAAATGTGTGTACATGTCTATGGGCCGAATTGTTGACCATATTTTGCTATCTTACCAAAAATAATTCCACTAAATACTAAAAATATATATTTTAATTTATGTAATTTAATGAGTTTTAACATTTGGAAAGTAATATATTGGAGTTTTATCAAGGAAAAATTCTCTTTTTGAGGAAAAACCTGATTTTACACAAGATTCCACGACTGCATGAAGTTGCCATATGGCAACCATAAGCTAAAATCTTAATAAAAAATAAAAAATACAATTTTTTTTTGGAAATCTATTATTTAACTCAGTTTAACACTAAAAAAGCACTGAAACATTTTTTACATTGTAAATATAATAATTCATGCAGTAGAGGGTTAAATTAATACTTAGTTGCAGCACCTTTGGCCTTCATTACAGCACAATCTTTTGTGGGTAAGAGTCTCAGCATGGCACACATTAATATGGCAATATTCGTTCACCCCTCTTTGCAAAGCCCTCCAAATCAGAAAGACTGCGAGTGCAATCTCCCACAGTCAGTCCTCCTCAGATCACCCAACAAGGCTCCCTTCACTTAAAGTATGGTGTTGTTGGGGTGATGTTTTGTGCCAAATATACCCTTTCGAATTATGACAAAAAAGTTAAATCTCGGTGGAGTACATTTTGCAAAAAATACTTCTGTAATCTCCCAAATGCATGTGGGAAGATGTATTATGGTCAGGTGAAACCGAGGTTTAACATTTTGGACATAATTACAAAAGGTAACAACACCTCATTGCCAAGGTAACACCAAGCGTAAAGTGAAGCATGAAGGTGACAGCATCATGCTATGTGATTATCGTTCTTCAGTTGTAACCGGGGCTTAAGTCATGGAGGTTGTTATTTAGAACAGTTCCACAGGGGCCATTGTAGTGGCATAAAGGGGGAGGGGATGGGCCAGTGAAGTTAAAGTCCATATGCCTCTGTGAATAGATGTGATTTCAACGTAGCCAGTGTGGGGGCCTGGCGTATGTTGGGAGGTAGACTGTTCCAGAGCGTGGGGGCAGCAACACAAAAAGCTCTGTCACCAACAGTACGGAGTCTGGCTCGGGGGATGATGACATTGTCCTTTTCAGAAGACCGCAGAGACCTGGACTGGGAGTGGGAGAGTTCATTCCTGTATGACACGGAACATCTGTTGGGCAATCTGAGCAGGACTGTGCAGATGAGATGCATTCGCAATCTGTCAGATTTGGAGTACTTTTTGCAAAGATACGTGTACAAATATTGTCACTTCTATGTTTGCCATGCTGATAGACTCTTACCCAAAAGACTGAGTGCGGTGATAGAAGCCAAAGGTGCTGCAACAAGGTATTAGTTTAAGGGTGTGCATATTTATGCAACAATGTTAATAGAAGTTTTATTTTCTATTCTTCCCTTTTAAAGCTTTAAGTTTGTTTTCTGTCATTTTTTACGTAACAAAAACCTGGAATTTGAACAGGGGTGTGTAGATGTTTACCTCAATCTAACTGCTTCATCCCGTTTCATCTTCCGTCTCGGATTGATGTTGAGGAGCCTGGTCGGTAGCATACCTGCAAGTGCTTCTTCCACCGCCTGAAAATAAATAATGCAAGAGGGAATAATATAGACCGATTGGTAAGAGTATGCACCAAGCAGCTGAGCTGTCTGCTCATTTCGAGAGCTGTAAACGATTACATTACGGCCATAGAAAGAAGGCTGGCTGCACTGCTGACAAGTTCATGAATCTTGATGTAACAGTGCACGTAATTTTAGCATCAACAGGATGTGACGCAAAAATGTACATCCATTCAACAGGGCAAATATTTGATGATGTTATTACCATCTTATAACAATGACGACTTGGCCTGTATTATAGTTCTCAGAGTCGCCAAGAATGCCCAGCTTCCTGCTTGTTTAGCATGACACAGTAGGTCATGCTCGCATTAATTAGTTAGCCTACTAGCCTACTAAAGGACTTGTATTTATAATCAACATAAATCCACCGCCAACAACTGAACTAGCCTAGTGGTCTATTTACATGTCAAACATGTCCCACACAGCACAGAAAGAAAAGAAAAGAGAAGAGAAATCATTGTAAGCTGGTCTTTGTCATTCACACACTTTGACAGTGTTTCCTAAATTGTGGCAGACAAGTGTCTTGAGAGCAAATACCTACCTAGGCTCTTAAACAGCACCTTCCTGCATTCTGGCGTCCAACTTCAGGAATGGTTCATCATCTCTGTATGACAGCATGCACAGAATTAGTGGTCAATATACAACATTTTTATAAAAGTAAGAGTATGCACATCCCACCTCGCTGAGGCCAGGTGCAGGACAAAGGCGCGTCTAATAGTGGAACAGAGTAGAAGCCCGCATCCTGTGGCTCCGCTTTGAAAATGTATTCAGGTCATACAACCATGAAGACCCTGTTGGGGGTCAGCTGCTCTATGTTCCCACAGCCCATTGGTCCCACAGCTTATTCTTGCTGCTCCATGTTCCCACAGTTATTCCCACAACTATTCAAATATAGGCCATATGTTCCACACCTGTTTATTCTTAACACTACTACATAAGCTTGAGGCAGTTTTGAAAACTATCTCTGAACTACAGGAAGCCACATCTTGAGCAGTCACCTATAGCAGAAATTACAAGATCTGAAATGAACTGACTAATTTGAAAGAAAGGGCCCAGTGCATTAAAAAAGAGAATGCAGACAGCCTATTTCAGGGTACTCAGAAATACTAGGCAGGGCACAGCATAGAGAGAGATCCAGGAGCGGTGGCGTTTAAACGTGACAGAAATCCAAGTTAAAACTTTAGAAAAGTGAGTTATTAAAAAGTCACTGGACTCGGAGGGAGGAGCAGGCGTGTTTTTCTCTGCCTTTCACACTGACAGCGTCGGCGTGCGCGACCAGTCCTGTTCAAAACCCTCCCCACAGCCAAAGCTAGCATGCTACTTTGCCATTCATTTGAAGGAGACACCGCGGAACGGTGCAATTATCTCCAGCACATACATTAATTCTCCAGTCTTGTCTAAATTTAAATGTAGGCTATACCTATGGCGAACTATTCTCAGTTTATTATTATTATTAGAGGGTTGCTAAACACATGTCAGTTGAATATTGACTGAACAAACTAACCTCGGTCTGCGAATGATGATTCTCCTCTTTGGCCTCTCTGAAGTCCAGGCGAAAGTTGGCACAGCATCCTTTATAAGCTTTGTGATAACACGGGTGGTCTTTACAAAACACTGCTTCTCAAAGTGCTCAGAGCAAACCTTGGTCTCAGCGTTGATCTGTAACCATAAATACCAGGGTATGCATTTTAGTTCGTTAGCAAAACAACTTGATTTTGGCACAAGTAGGCCTATGCTACTGGTTCTGGCTTACCACACAATTAAAAGCCTAATCTTGACATAGCGATCTGGAAATATCATATAAATGTAGCGTTGTGTAATTACACATTCATATGTTTTATTTCACCGAGGCATTCGCGTCATTAGGCTACATGAGTCATGACAAGTTTGGCGAGCTAGCTTATTTGTGCTAGCTAATGCGTATGATTGAACATAATTTTGCATCTTACCTTGAAATATGGACCAGGACCCCTCTTGATGTGATTTATACATCCACGGCGAAGTGCCTGCTCTTTGGGGAAACGGTGGAAAGTCTGTCCACGGTAGGATTTTTTTTCTCTTTGAGGACGAACATTTGGGCACACAACAGTGAGGCGGCATGACAGCTGGTGCGTTGCCGAATGTACCCCTGAAGTGTACCCCTCAACGTCTTTAGAACGTTCCGGGTGAATAAGGCGAACATAGACATAGCATATTGACACAATGTTTTCATCCACCAAAAAATAAAATGGTTTTACGAATAAATATGTGAATGCCCTTGTCAGCAGCAGCCGTGAGTTGCGTTTCAGTTGTGTTTCAAAGGTGGTCGGTTGCAGTCACCGTAGCAACGATAGTCTATCAACAATTGAGATCTGAGCTCTCTGTGTTTGACTATTATGGACTAAACAAACTTCCGCTTCATTTGTTATGCTAACCAGTGGGAGGAGATAATTTAAATATTCATATTTCTGCTCGCGCGCGTGAGGAAATGCATGTCACCTCTCGCGCGTGAGACGGTGTTTGCTCGCGCGTGGCAGCGTTTGCGCGCGCGCGCAGAGCAAACTCGCGCGTGAGACGTGTTTGCGCGCGCGCGCAGAATAAAATACCTTGCGTGTGCAGTAAGTGCCGCTCGTGGACGTTTTGTCCCGATTATAACACCATGGGGACAGGCAGTGAGGAGGAGCTGAAGTGGGGACCTGCGCAAACTTGTGTAGAGGTGTGAGACAAGACCCATATACACACGTGAGTGAGTTGTTGACCAACCAGTTCATGGGCGCGTGACCTCGGAGGCAGTCCGCCGACGAGCGTTGAAGGGGATAAGCAACTGCAGAGGTTGCAAGATCTGACTGCAGCCGCATTCATCCCGCGATAGTTTTACACCATGTGACATGTCACCTCGTCAACGCAACGTCGACGAAATTTCGAAGTTTGACAGGAAATCTAACCGTCATGCAGCATTTTCATCCAGGGTGCATTGCTGTCTAAATGCGCATGCATGCGTTGATGTCATGTCGAATGCACTTATTATCCACAGTAATGATCCTGCAAGGGGGAGGGTGGAATGGGGATTGGGTGTTTTGGGGGGAGGTTTACTTGAGGCCCTGTTATTATCCACAGCAATGATTCTGCAAGGGACTACTGCCTTTGTCAGTTGTGCAGAACCAGTGTCAGGATTGAGTGTATTTTTTCCTACATGAGAGGGTACCGTATGTTGCCTAACTCTAGATATGCAAGGGGAAAGGTTAGCTGTTTTTTTTTAGGGGAGGGGGGAGGGGGGGCACAGAGACCCTGTCATATACGGTAATGAGTCTGTGGGGGATGTACAATGGATAATTTGCCTCCATCTCCTCCCATCTCCATTTTCTAGCATTTCCAACTGAGGCTCCAGCTCCGGTTACAAACCATCTGAACCTGATACCCAGAAACACTTAAGTTCAGGCCCCTCGAATAGCTGATCGTTAAATAACCCACCCCATGACTTCCCTTCCCACCCGGATTTTAGTTACTGGAACGAGCTTTTAAAGCAGCCTTACAGTGGAGGGTTGTGTTGTGTTTTCACAGTTTGGCGACTAGCTAAATGAAATAAACAAATAAGCACTTTACTCTGGGAGCCTCTGCAGTGCTACGGACCGGCGAGCAGCGTGTGCTCCCTTAATTATACCTGCGGACCAGAGGGCATTTAATCTTAAACGTACCATAACTCAGGAAATTGAGCATGCTGATTGCAAATTCATCTTGTGTGCAATCAGTGGGGGGGTTGAGGATAGGGGGTAGAGTACAGTGGAAGAGCAGAGTGGTAAGCAATGGAAGAGGGCAGATGGAGATTGGTGCAAATGTTCCATTTCCTTGCCCAACTTTTTTTAGGGCCAGTTGCAATCTAACGTCCACATTAGGCAAAAGTGGAGAGGAGGGGACGCCGTATACTATACGGCATCCACCAACCGAGAACAAATGGCAAAACACTTGGACTTGAAAATGAGTGGAATGAGCAGAGCAGTTTCCACCGAGCCCATTATCCACTCCCTCCAAAGTAACCGCAACGCCATATGTGAGCTGCGCCGCGCCACAGAAACCGCATTTAGCACAACAAGAGAGATAAAAACGATGCACAGCTGATGACTGGGCCGTGTAAAACAGTGCCAGGGAAAAGAGCGCTCATCACCCACATAACCATTTCCATCCACCTGCACTTGTGCCAGCATCCATCCACAGGAAACTAAAAAAAGACTTTAAAAAAGTGAAGTTACACAGCAGTGTTAATAGGTGGATCCGGAGGCACCATGTGCAAAAAAAGAAAAGAAAAAACCTACAGTATTCCAAAACTTTTTGCAAAAGTGTGCAGAAGTGTAACTGCTGAAACTAACCTTTCATACGCCGCCACACTAACCTGGATAGGTGGAGATGAGGGCTATTAATCTACTGTGAGGTCACCACCCCCCCGTGTGGGCAGCTGCCTCAGGGTGGACCCGGGCCAGTGGCGGCCCACGCATGGCAGCCAGGCCCAGAGAGCAGCGCTGTCAAGATAATGTATGCATCAGCATCAGTATGGAACTCCCTCCACCCCTACAGCAACACAACAACCACCACCTCACCTCACCATTCAGAAGCTATTCAGGCCATCCTCAGTCATGGACACACATTCAGCTCAGTCACCGGGAGGGAGAGAGAGCGAGAGAGCAAGAGAGAGAAAGAAAGAAAGAAGAAAAAGAAAGAAAGGAGGAGAGAGGGGGGAGAGAGAAAGAAAGGAAGGAAGAAAGAAAGGAAGAGACAGAGAGAAAGAGAACTATTAGAGTAAAAGGGCATGTGGAAAAAGAGAACGAGCCCCCAAAAAACAACATTCTGCTGAATTTGTGTTTCTGAGGCACATAAAGGAGATGGACGAATGCTCTCTACATCACACCTCAACATCTCTGAAAGCAACAATAGGAATGCCATCATGATAAATGAGAACCCACTTTTACCCCCACCCCACCTCTCACACACACACACACACACACACACACACACACACACACACACACACACACACCAACAAATAAACTTAAAGGGCCACTCCTATACCGGCACCAAACCCACAAACAAACACCCCTATCACATTTAATCAGGCCAGCATATTTCCAACACTGCAGATAAACAACACGTGGCGATATCAAAGCAACTTTGCACATAAAGCCGCTCTTTGAACGCGCTTCAGATTTTTTCAAACGCAAATAATTAGCTTTTTCGTGATTAAGATGACAGACGAGACAAATTTCTTCAAAGGCTTTGAGGAACTAATCGCTAAGGAAGACAAAGAGCGTGTTTTCTTTTTTTTCTCCCCATTATTTTTCTGCTTTGGCTACCTGACAAACTCATCAAAAATGCATTACTTAATTAGAGAAAACACAATGTGGCAGCACCTCAAAGACAGAAAGAAACGACAGAATGAGAGAGGGAATTGGAGGAGGGAGGGAGGGGTGGATGGAGGGATGTGTGGGGATACACATCTCACATGTCATAGATATTTATTCAATTTCTCCCATCATGGATATCTGCTTTGTTTGCAATACAACCTCCCCAAACACCTTAATCCTTAGATTAGGATCTCACTAAACATGGAGATTTAGATCAAGATGGAGAAACAGACAGAGGAAACTGAGAGAGAGTGAGAGACAGAAAGAGGTGGGGGTGGCAGAGAGAGAGAGAGAGAGAGAGAGAGAGAGAGAGAGAGAGAGAGAGAGAGAGAGAGAGAGAGAGAGAGAGAGAGAGAGAACAAGGGAGAGATTAAGAAAAAGCAGAAAGCAGAGCGAGATGAAGATACAAAGAGAACACAAGAATGAATAAGGATGAGTATGTGTGTGCAATGGAGACAGACAAAAACTAGCACGGGGAAAAGAGAAAGAACGAGAGCGAGCCTGCTGCCTGCCACCCCCACCCCATGCTAACAGCTCAATCAGCTGAAAGACAGTAATCCCCTGGTCGCTGTAGCACCAGAGATTCTTTAAGTATATAGAGATATGCCAATGTAATAGGTTGCTATGGGCACCTAAAGTGGCCAGGTTCCGGTCTGCCTAAAGGGGCGTGTCATAATGCTCCTACAATGAATAGAACAGTCCTTAGGTCTGCCTAAAGGGGGATCCCCCCCCCCCTTGCAACAGTAGAACCCGGAGACAATAGGCCAATGGAACCTCTCTCTTATCTACTCTCTCTGGTAGCACTGTAGCGCTGGCGGCATGGTGTGGTGGGACTGCGGACGCAGCAGGGAGGGGGACAGCTGGCCTTGGGCTGCCTGCCCCCCCCGGCCCCGCACACACGGATCCCTCTGCACCAGCCAGGTGTCCCCTGCCTCCTGCCTCCTGCCTCCTGGCTGTGCCTGCACACTACTGCTGCACGACACACACACTCAAACACTGCCAACATCACTGATGAAATTCTACCTAGGGTTATTGCCTCGGGTGCGTGTGTGTTCGTGTGTGCGTGTGTGTGTGTGTGTGTGTGTGTTCGTGTGTTCGTGTGTGTGTGTGTGTGTGTGTGTGTGTGTGTGTGTGTGTGTGTGTGTGTGTGTGTGTGTGTGTGTGTGTGTGTGTGTGTGTGTGTGTGTGTGTGTGTGTGTTCGTGTGTGTGTGTGTTCGTGTGTGTGTGTGTGTGTGTTTCCATGCGTGTGCAGAAATGCTTGTGTGAGCTGTGTCTCTGTGTGTGTGTATATACAAGTATATGTGTGTCTGTGTTAATGTGTATATGTGTATTACACAGCATGTGGGCACCTTGTGCATGCTTTACCCTCCAAACACCAACAGCCCCCCATGTCCTGAACACCATTAACCCCCCTCCCTGCTCCTCAGGAACAGTGTCAACAAAGAGGGTAAGCAAAAAAGTAAAAATGAGCTGCCCTTCCACACACAGGGGATGACTACGACATGTACACACACATACATAGCCTGGCCAATTGCAGCCTATCAGCTTCTTCTCAATTATCAGTTCCCTGCACGTATAAGAAATCTGGGTGAATGGGTAAAATCAGATCCAATAGTTTCGAACTTCAACAGAATCCGTGCTCTGAAGCCTGTGCTCAAATATACAGGTCCAGACCCCTCAGCACAACATTATGTACAAGGGTATGAAGTAAGACCAGGCCACATACACAGTGTTTTCTGCTAAATAAGTAAAGTAACACCAGTACTGGCAGTCTGGTTCCCATTTTACATAGGTGATCCTATAGGCAGTGTTAAAGATTAAAACATGAATCAGAAAATCAGTTCAAAAACCAAAAGCTTCAATGTACGGTAGGTGGTTCTGGAACCCTTATGGCTTCAGCCTGAAGAGAAGTAAATAAGATGGAAAGCTTCATGTTGGAATAGCTGCTCTATTTAGCCCATGGAGGTGAGCACATCTTTTGTGAGGGGAGCTGAAGTAGTTGCGTCATGCCCCTAACCTGTACACAGGAAGTGCAGCACTGGATGAAATAAAATGGGAGATTTAAAAAACCCTAACAGAAACCAAACACAAAGTCGAACTCATTAGACTTCCAGCAGGCACGGTCTCTCGCCTGTCAGTTTGCAGTAAAAAAAAAAAAAAGAAACTGCAAAAAAATATACTTTTCCACACTCACACACACAGCAGATCTTTTTATAACCCCTGTATGAGCGCCTCTGCTCAGCTGCGCTCTGTTAATTACTACCTACAGCTTACCTTGACAACTGTAGATATCTCCGACGCTGTTCTGACGTATGATGTGTTGCCAGTAGACGCTCCGCGGTAAGGATATTGACTTTGTTAATGAGGCTTCTTTGGAGAGCATCTGGGAGAAGAAGCAAAATCATTACCACGGTGTCAATTACGTCTTTGCTCATACCATGCGGCGGCGGGGCCCGTTTGCCGCCCTTTCGGAGCCCATTCGCCAGCGTTTTCGGCCAATGAGTTCCACTATACACAAAATCACCTCCATTAACGAAACAATTCATCAGTTGGATATATGGACGTGCCCCACACCTCCATTACGCTCCTAGGCTTTGTGTTAACAGTAAAGTGCTGTAAATGGCACCGTCACACTGGAGGTGGAGAGGCAGTGCTACATTCAGACGATGATGACTAACACTGTATGATGGTGGAACATATTGAAGCATTCAAATGTTCTGGAACGTTTTAATCTTCTGAAACATTCTTATAAAAGCATTCTGACTCATGTTTTATACACCAGGACAGGCAAGCATGGAAGGGGATATAGCATAAATGTTTTGGTAACCTGTAATGCATTTACACTGTCAAACCTTTTTTCAAAGCAACGTTTTCGAACTATAACAACCCCATATGGAAAGAGCTAAAAAAAAAGATACTAGGCTCCACGTACTGTAAGGATTTTTCATCAGTGCAGATCTAGTCCTGAGTAGATCTAGCAGGTGTAGCAGCTGTCAGTTACATCATTTGTTTTTCTGGTGGTTGTCAGTGAGGATAGAAATCTCTAGGATTAGGCAAGAGTAATCTCATTGCGCAATTGTTCTACCTGTACACTGCCCATGATGATTTGTATAGCATAAAGGTCATTTGCTTTCCAGTGAAATATGTTACTGTACTGTTGTTTTTTTGGGGTTACAACAACAACAATTATATCATCATCATTATCATCATCATAATGTCATAGATTTTGTTCCACCACCACCACTATCGCGATCATCATCATCATCATCATCTATCAGGGTCTGTCTATCAGGGTGATAGTGTGTCTGCGTTACCTGTGAGTTCTTCTCCATCTCCATCATCATGCGTTCATGCTGCTCGGCGATGGACAGCGTGGCTGAGTGCACACGCTGGTAGATCATCTCCCCCTCACGCGTCTGGAACGTGAATAACCCCTCACCCGTGTCACACATCCTGGAGTGGCGAGAAGAGCAGAGTTGTTATTTCCTCCTTCTGTCTCTCTCTCTCCCTCTCTCTCTCTCTCTCTCTCTCTCTCTCTCTCTCTCTCTCTCTCTCTCTCCCTCTCTCTCTCTCTCTCTCTCTCTCTCTCAAAGTCCAATGCAAATATTCTTTATTGGTATGCCTGTTCGTATCAGTGTTGCCAAAGCTTACAGATGACATCAAAATGGGTAACAGAACATTACGGTCATTACGCTCCTATGGTCAAGAACATTACAAGTACAACATTACATGCGTTGAGAATACTAAACACACACGCACACACATACACACGTTTGTTAAGAACGTTACACACTCTCTCTCTCTCTCTCTCTCTCTCTCTCTCTCTCACTCTCTCTCTCTCTCTCTCTCTCTCTCTCTCTCTCTCTACTGTGTGTGTGTGTGTGTGTGTGTGTGTGTGTGTGTGTGTGTGTGTGTGTGTGTGTGTGTGTGTGTGTGTGTGTGTGTGTGTGTGTGTGTGTGTGTGTGTGCTACAATTCTGACTTTATCCGGAAAATGGTTATCTGGAATATGTTCACCATGAAAGTAGGTTACCTGTTTTCAGTCAACCGCAAGGTCACAAACTTAGGCAGGCCCTGATGTTTATACCTTTTCATCTTTCACCAGCTATGCCAGGGGGTTTTATTTGGATGGTAATGTTTTTTCATTTTGTTATAAATATTCTGCAAATATTACAATATATGTGTATTTCCCCAAAGTTACATCAGAAATGCAACAGACTGGCAACTTATTCTGTTTTGACTGCTTTCAGCAGGGTGCCAAGACTTGACAAGTGTTCTGTCGTTGGAATGAGAGAAGAGTAGAAGGAGATGGGAAAATGAGGTCATGGAATGCATTTGGTCTGAAACTGATACAAATTGATTCACAAGATATTCCACATTGACTTCTGTATCTGAGTTTTAAAAAGTTTTCACAGTACAACTTCAGTATTCACCAGTGCATGATAATGGCAAAAAGATTAATATTGAACAAAAAAGATCTAGCTGGTGAGCAGCCGTGGCATAATGGCTAGGGAATAGTCTTAGGTTTTAAAGGGACACTGTGCAGGAAATGGTCAAAAAAGGTACTGCAACTATGCTGCTCCTTGAAACTGGGCTGCCTATTGCCAAATTTGATCTTTACATGAAAGTTTACTAAGTAATAAACAAATGAAGAGTTCAGATGCAAAACCCCCTAAGTGCCTTTTCAGAAAATAATCTTAAGTCATTTTTATTTAATACAAGGCTATCAAAATTGCATATTTATTTTTTTTATTTTTTTGTAATATAACTATTTATATGTATTATCAAGTACACGAATGTAAACAAAACCAACAGCAGGGTTCTCTAAAACTATAGAAGTGCAGGTCTTCAGACATGGAGTTAGGGGGTTTTGCATCTGAACTCTTCAAATATTTCCGGGTGTGGTCAAAGTACAGTCATTTTTGCGGCTAAAAATGGCTATTTTTGGAAATTCAAAATGGCGGACCATGGAGAAGATTCCCCTTTTCATGTATGAAAAGTGCAATTTTTCCCGTCATAGTGAATACTTAGAATTTGATGCTGGTGGTAAGTATTCATGAAAAAGGTAACATTAGTAAATGGGCAGCATGAATTCTGGAAATAAACAACAAAAAATCTCACACAGTGTCCCTTTAAAGTTTTGTAGATTCAAATGCCACAATAGAAGGGAAAGTTTGGATGGATTCCTATTCCATCCATGGTTGAAATGGCCCTTGAGCAAAGCATCTAAGCATACATTACTCTCCAGGTACCTAAAACAGCCGTACGTTTAGTTAAATTAAGTGCAATGTGATAGTGTAATGTGATGCAATTCAAGTCTGCATACTGAAGAGTTTCATATATGACATGACAGTTTCAAGCATTTTCAATCCTTTTTCTCAGGAAAATAACTTTCATTGGACTTGAGATTTTCTTTTACTTCAGATTTGCAAAAGTTCTATCCCCTACCTGACATGCCTCAACCTCCGTCTTCATCAGAGGGTCCCTCTGAAGACGGAGGTTGTAGGCCTACCGTTGAGGCATGTCAGGTAGGGGATAGTGTGATTTAAAGTGTGATTCAAACAGTTAGACATAGTGAACGTTATATATATATAACTTTAATTGGAGCTAATTGTTGAGTTTTCCGGTTCAGTTTTTCATTGTCCAAAGTTCTCCTGTACCGAGTCCTGCATCCTGTTCATAGTACCATGCACATGGTTTCATCCTAACCATTTCAATAGATATAATTCATTAAACCATGCAGTGCATTTTTCGTGTGAATCATTCATATCAAAAGCACAGGCCACTGTGAAGTACAGTATCGACAAGAGTGGAAGTCACACGGCCAGTGGAACAGGTTAGCCTGGGCGTGCCATCTCGTGACCCTGCACAAAATGTCCCAACCAACGCTCATACTGTACGGCCAGAATGTATAGAGAGGTTATAGTATTTAATCATTTTGCTTTTCCATACTAGTGTATCAACATGTACTATTGTGTACTTACAGCACTAGGGTACAGTGCAAGTAGGCTACCTACATGTAACATATTCCTACATATTAGTGT
Organism: Engraulis encrasicolus; assembly: GCF_034702125.1. NCBI lineage: Eukaryota > Metazoa > Chordata > Actinopteri > Clupeiformes > Engraulidae > Engraulis > Engraulis encrasicolus. Next base: position 18,464,185 of record NC_085865.1, on the reverse strand, counting down.
TTGTTAAACTGTATCTAATTTATGTAGCAGGGCCCTTAATACAGTATAAATGGTAACCCACAAGGCTTGTGGAGCACCTACTGTACAGTACGTACCTTCCGGCCTCGAACGTGAACCATGTGGAGTCTCGTCCGTAGCGTCGCAGCGAGCTCAGGGGCCACATGAGCAGCTTGACGCGGGCGTTGTGGATGTCCCACAGGTAGATGTTCTCGTGTGTGATCTGCATGGTGCACTCCCCGTAGATGTCCAGGTTCGGGGTGGGCATCAGGTACACGTTGAACCGCTCTGAGAGAAACACCAGAATCAGAATCTGTGTCAGTAAGCTGTGTTTATGCACCATGTCTGTAAAGATCTCAGTTCTGAAGGATTGGTCTTGGGGCAAGGGCTATAGTTCCGGACAGCACAAAATATAAAACACGAAGATAAAAGTGCATAATACTGGTAGTTCGATTCAAGAGGCAATGGTATGTGGCAGGCAACAGTTTTAGAAACAGGAAGTTACACATGGTTTGAGACAACTGCATTGTATCTTTTCCACAGTCAGTAAACTTGAGCGAAGGACAGCCAAAAAAAAACAGAGCAGAACTGCAAACATTCTTCTTGCTGACTCACATATCATGTTTTAGGTTGTTATACATATATAACTAAGTATCTATTCTTCTGCCTGTATGCCATGTACTTGATGTGTGTCCCATTTACATACAGGTCTAAGGGATCCTCTGTCTCTGTCAAAATAAATAAATTAGACCTGTCAGCACATGTTTTTTCACAAATCTAGCAATGCTGATGGCAGTTGTAGTGTGGCCTTTTTTCACACAAATTTTACTATTTTGCAGACATCTGTGACCGAGGTGTCCCGTTCTCTGCACAATTTCTTTAACTAGTTGTCCAGCACAATTTAGGAATAGCGCTGAGGATGGTAACATTGTGGCTTCAGTATCAACACAATTCTAGTACTTGGTAGACGTCTCTAACCAAAGTGTCCCGTGTTTTGGCAAAATCTCAAACTGCTTGCACAGTTACGGTTGTAAATCTTACCGCTTGGCAAACAACGACGTTAATCATGGTGTCGTGACCTTTCTAGAAGCGCAAACTGTTTACACAGCGTCTTTGTTTTCACCCTCTCATGTCTCTCGTTGTCTGCACTCAGTAGGCCCATTTTGCTTTTTACTCATCAACAACAAGGTTTTATACTGTGCATACATGTAGCTTAATTTCTTATAAGCCATTTTCATCACCCCAAAAATCTCCACATTAGTCATGGCACAACTGCGTTATGAAAAAAATATGTGTTGCTGTGCGTTGGTGGTGTGTAGTTTTCCTGTAGACCCCGGGGATAAGGCTTCCAGTCTTTTCAACAAGTTCCTCGCAACCCAGAACTAGCTTTCTTGTATCCTCCCTGGTGTATGAACCTGATGTAACTTTTGACTGAATCTGATGTAGTTGTTGACTTAAACATCAGTTGCATACAACCTGGCTTTTCTATTCCAATCCCAAACTAGATGAAAGAAAATCTTCACAAACAGATTTTCTAGTAGTACCGCAGAACATACAGTCAGAGAGTACAAACAAGAGATAAAACTAAACCACCAATTGCATTGCATCAGAAGATGAATGTCCCCCACTATCACTGACTGTGGATCTGTGAGAAAGGAGCTTCTTATCCTTTAGAGACAGATCAAATGCATTGGTCTTTATTTTTTTGTTTCACATCAGGTGCAGACATTTCTTAATAAAAAAAATGCCTCAAGGATGATATTTCAAACTCGTAAAATAAAAGGATAGGGTCACCAGAGCATGGCATAATAAACTTTTTTCATTGTTGGCACACCCTTTTTTTCAGGAATCAGATAGTAAGTGATAGCCAGTGGAAGCTCGGATTTATGCAAGCATAAAAAAGTGAGGTGCCTTGGGCAGTATTGTTTGCTTTTGGTCTCCTCTTTTTTTATTGGCTTCCATTTGTCATAATCTTCTATGTACCAAAGGAAAACAAAAAACACAAAGTTTGGAAAAGATGTGTCACTATAAAATAAGTGATGAACAAGGATGGTTATGGATGGATGGGGTGAATGAAACGAAATTGCCACCAAAATTCTTGATTTTGAGCATAATATTTTTCCATGGAAACTGAAATACACTGCTCCTACTGTATACTCCAGTGCTATTTCACTATATTCCTCAAACATAAAATCAAACCAAGACAAAAGGATCATGGCAAAAACATTAAATAACTATACATGTGTTTTGTAATGCTGTGACAGCTGGCATTTAAATCACAGTATTTTGTCTTCTGTTGAACTAAATGGGAAACTATGTAAAGGTCACTTTTCAAAGATAAAAAGGGACATATACCACTAGTACATATAAAACTATATACGAAATATGTACAGTATAAGAATAGGCTAACTGACAATGCTATTTACTCGGTGCAGGATAACGGGAGACTAAACAGTAAGCAGTGCAACTATTCCATTTACTGCAAAAGACACTGGAGACCCAGACTGGAAAATTCATTTCATCATCATCAAAATGAAAACAAAACATGAAGGTCAAAAAAAACAGTTGCTATGGAGTTATAAAACAGGCGATGAAAAAGGATGACTATGCATGGATGGAGTGGGGTGGGGTGGGGGGGAGTGGTTCAAAACCCGGCAGCTATTTCATTGGTGGTGCTGGCTAACTTGCGGAGACAGGGGCAGTTCAGCCCGATTTCCAATTACTGCAAAAGAGACTGGAGACATAGGACTCGGAGATGCACTTCATAATCAAAATGAATAGTGGATAATTATCTCCAATGTTTCAAAATAAGCTATGTGTCTTGGGCTGGAGGAAGTGTGCAGGGTAATACGCCAGCTATTCTGGGATTGTGGAAATGAGACTGTGATTTAATTAGCGCTGGGCCTGCTGAGATGGGATGGGATTCAGCAGTGCGGCGCAAAATACGCAGCGTTTCCCCTCCGTTATCGTTCCCCCGACGCGGAGACGAGAGCGAGATGGGGGGGAAGTTGATCGCAGAGTTGACCTCCAGCTGATTGACTGCCGGACACACCGCCGGGTCTGCTGTCGTGAAAACAAGTAAATATTTTTTTTCCCGCCACTGGTTTGCCTAAAGCAATTTGGCTGATTTGTGCCCCTGTCATCATCTGTGTGTGTTAATAAACAGTTTTGTTAGTTTGATTACTGTTAAATGTCAAGTAATGTTTTAGTGCGGAAGCGGGGAGGGTGGGATCAATAACTGATCATCAATAACCATGGGGCAGTCAAGCTGAAACCGGAGTTACTGCGGAGGCCGGCAATCTACACCTTCCTGTCCCACACTTGACTCACCTCTTCTGTGTCCCAAGAGAAGAGCTGGACATTATGTTTTCAATAGCAATGGATCTTTACAAAGTTTGAGATTTCAAA
>NC_085865.1:18420780-18450780 GCF_034702125.1 Engraulis encrasicolus | reverse complement strand
GGCATGTGTGTGTGTGTGTGTGTGTGTGTGTGTGTGTGTGTGTGTGTGTGTGTGTGTGTGTGTGTGTGTGCGTGTGAGTTAGAGAGAGAGGAGGAGAGAGAGAGAGAGAGAGAGAGAGAGAGAGAGAGAGAGAGAGAGAGAGAGCGTCAGAATATTTTTCATCTTCTTTCTATATGTGTTTTCAGGTATTGCATGGTTTGTCTCCGCAAATCAATGACCTTTTCGCTGTGTCTGGATTCACACTCACTTTTAGGCCCACCGAGTGGAAAATTGGATAAACAAACACTTCATCAGCAGGGACGGCCATGCCACCTAACATGGGGGACAGGACAGGCTCACTCGCACAAACAAAAACCACAGCACACTCTCTGGATTACACACTTTTTACCCATTTTTTGTCACTTCACCACAAACTTTCATTGTTATTTGCTGTTGTTGTTGTTGTTGTTATTCCGTGATGGCACTGGCAAAGCAAGTAAACCCAATAAAGCTCCAGTATGGTCAATGGGATAGAGCTCTGGGATAGGGACAATAAAAATAACAAACCCCAGAATAATGGAAGAGAAAAATTCAAAGTCATTTCACCTAGAGAAACATCTGTCTTAGACGTCACGGGCCGTGGAGGAACAGAAGTGGGAAGAGAAAGATGGAGGTGAGGAGGAGGAGGAGGAAGAGAAAGATGGTAGTGAGGAGGAAGAGGAGGAGGAGGAGGATAGATGGAACAGGAGGAGGAGGAGGAGGAGGAAGATGAGGAGGAGGAGGAGGAGGATAGATGGAACAGGAGGAAGAGGAGGAAGATGAGGAGGATAGATGGAATAGGAGGAAGAGGAGAAGGAGGAGGATAGATGGAACAGGAGGAAGAGGAGGAGGAAGAGGAGGAGGAGGAGGAGGAAGAGAGAGATGGTAGTGAGGAGGAAGAGGAGGAGGAGGATAGATGTAACAGGAGGAGGAAGAGGAAGAGGAGGATAGATGGAACAGGAGGAAGAGGAGGAGGAGAAGGATAGATGGAACAGGAGGAAGAGGAGGAAGATGAGGAGGATAGATGGAACAGGAGGAAGAGGAGGAAGAGGAGGAAGAGGAGGAGGAGGAAGAAAAGACGGTGGAGGACGGCTGTGGTGTCCAGGGAACACCTGAGCCTGCTGAGCGGCATCCGCCAAGGAAGGAGGAGAGCGAACGAACAGCTTTACCAACACACTCATGTGGCCAACAACACCAACTCCATGGGGGAGACAGGAGGGAGAAGAAGAGGGGGAGGCAGGGAGAGAAGACGGGGAGGCAGGGAGGGAGAAGAAGAGGGGGAGGAGGCAGGGAGGGAGAAGAGGGGGAGAAATGGAGGAGGGAGAAAATGAGGAGAGTGAAAGATAGAGAGAAAGATAGACACATAGAGATAGAAAGACTCACATAGACGGAGATAGAGGTAGAGAATAGAGTAGACTTTGTTGTTATGCAAGCATGAAATTTGTCTTTGGTCTCAATGTATATAAACATAAATGGACATTTATTCCATTGCTCAAAACATCCAGTAAATACATGCAGACATCATTGCACACATCCTCTCCCTCTAGCCAGCTTTCCCACCATACACATCATATGCAAGTCAGGTGCAAGATCCAGTCTCTTGTTTTTCGTTACACCTGTCTAGGAGCGACAGACAGACAGACAGACAGACAGACAGACAGACAGACAGACAGACAGACAGACAGACAGACAGACAGACAAACAGGTAAGCGGGAGGTGTGATGAAGCTAAATAAAGAGGAAAATGAGGGGAAAGTGAGCACCCAAAGACAGACAGAAACTGACCAGGGATGGCGAAGGAATGAGGAAAGGTGGCAGTGTGATGCAACAATCAAACCAATGATTCCAATGATTCGCTACTATCAAACTTAGCAGACTACTAAGAATATGTCCCTTATATTTCTCCCGTTGACTTTGCAGTTATGTGTTGCTGACTTGAACAACATGACTAAAGCTGTTACACTACTTACATTTCGTACAGGAAATAAGTAATGTGAAGAAAGATGAAGAAAGAAAGAAAGGCGTGCATAAAGAAACAGCTGGGAAAAGAGGAAAGACAAAAAGGGATAGAAAAGAAAGAGAGAATTGCTAAAAATTGAGAGTAAACAAAGAGAAACAGACAAAAAGAAAGTAATCAAAGAGAAAGAGAAAGAAATAGCTCATGGAGCAAGAAAAAAAAGGAACAAGATCATAATTCAAAGAAAAAATTAAAAGAAGATGCTGAAAACCGTAACAGAGGAAGAGGTGGAAAGAACAGATAGAAATGTTTAAAAAGTAAGAAAATAAAGAGAAAATGAATGAAAGAAAAAGAATAGAAATAAGAGAGTGAGTGAAAAATAGAGAAAAAAGAAAAAAGCAGGGGTCTGCAGGGAGGTCAGCGCCCCGCGTGGGACATACACACCAGTGTGAGCAGCCCATATGGCAAGGGATTATGGGAACAGGGAGGTGTGATTGTGTGTGCACTCATGTGTGTGTGTGTGTGTGTGTGTGTGTGTGTGTGTGTGTGTGTGTGTGTGTGTGTGTGTGTGTGTGTGTGTGTGCGTGCGTGCGCGTGCGTGCGTGCGTGCGTGCGTGCGTGCGTGCGTGTGTGTGTGTGTCAGCTGGGCAGGGAGGGGCACCTGATTCAGGAAGTGGCACTTAGAGAAGGGGGGTGGGGGGGGAGTGTGGGGTCACCACTGTGCAGGATGGCACCTCAGCATGCCCACAGCGGATGTGCTTTAGGCTGTCGGTGTGTGTGTGTGTGTGTGTGTGTGTGTGTGTGTGTGTGTGTGTGTGTGTGTGTGTGTGTGTGTGTGTGTCTCTGTGTGTGTGTGTCTGTGTGTGTCTGTGTGTGAGTGTTTGTGTTTATTTATATATTTGTGAATGTTTGTACGTGTGTGCATGTGTGCTTGTTTGTTTATTTGTGAGTGTGTGTGGGTCAGTGTGTGTGTACATGCGTGCATGCGTGCGTTTGTGTGTGTATTTGTGTGTGTGTGTGTGCATGCATGAGTTTTTGGGTGTGGTGTATGTGTATCTGTGTGTGAGCACAATCAAACCAAGAGGAAAATACATCCCTTATATTTCTTTCTTGTTTACTTGCACAACTATGCACTGTATTACCGACGTCCGTTGCAAAAAATAAAGATGTTATGTAAGTGTCATATCGGAAATAAGTTTCTATTTGCAAAGTGTGACTACCACGCAAATGAGGGGAAAAAAACATCTTTTCACTTTCAGTTGTGTTGCTGCCTACCTAATTAACATGTGGGAAAAATTTAAGTTTGTATGCCATGTGTGAGACAGAAAGGAAAAAAGAAAGGGAGGAATACACAAACATAAATGGAAAAGAAAGAAAAGGGGGAAAAATCTACTTCTGTTGCAGTAAATCAGATGGAAACGTCTATTCTGTGGGTAATCTGTACTCTGCATCTGTATATTATCTGATGTGAATACAGAGAGGAAGAGGAAAAGAAAAAGAAGACAGACATGCACAAACTGAGAGAAGAGAACATAAAAGAGAAATTATTATAAGGGAATATTTGAGAGAGGGGGGTAAGTGAAAGAGATAGAGAGGGAAAGAAAGAGAAAGCGCAGGTATAGAGGGAGATGCAAGACAGAGAGAAACAAGGAGCGAGAGAAAGAGAGAGAAGAGAAAGAAAGGAAGAAAGGTAAAGAAAGTCAGAGAGGCAGAGACAGAGAGAGATAGATAGATAGAGAGAGAGAGAGAGAGAGAGAGAGAGAGAGAGAGAGAGAGAGACAGAGACAGAGACAGAGACAGAGACAGAGACAGAGACAGAGAACTGTGAGTTGAGGCAGCAGTGCTAGCTGGTAAGGTGTTAATGATATCACAGCGGGGGTTTTGCTGGTTACCCCCTGCCTCCATGCCTGCCCGTCTGCCTTGACTGCCTGTCTGCCTGCCTGCCTGCCTGCCTGCCTGCCTGCCTGCCCTGCCTGCCTGCCTGCCTGCCTGCCTGCCTGCCTGCCTGCCTGCCTGCCTGCCTGCCTGCCTTGCCTGCCTGCCTGCCTGACTGCTTGCCTGCCGTGCTTGCCTGCCTGCCTCCATGCCTGCCCGTCTGCCTTGACTGCCTGCCTGCATGCCTGTCTGCCTGCCAGCCTGCCTGCCTTTTTGCATGCCTGCCTGCCTGCATGCCTGTCTGCCTGCCTGCCTTTTTGCGTGCCTGCCTGACTGCCTGCCTGCCTGCCTGCCTGACTGCCTGCATGACTTGACTGCCTGCCTGCCTGCCTGCCTGCCTGCCGAACGGCATGACTGCCTGCCTGCCTGCCTGCCTGCCTGCCTGCCTGCCTGCCTGACTGCCTGCCTTGCTTGACTGCCTGCCTGCCTGCCTGCCCGTGTGTGCTGAGCGCTCCCCCTGGCTCCACAGCCATTCTGCCAGAACAGCCAACACACACACACACACACACACACACACACACACACACACACACACACACACACACACACACACACACACACACACACACACACACACACACACACACCAGGGTGAAGAACAGACCAAAGGAAGTCCAAGGCATTTACATTTCATTACATTTCACTTCTTCTTAGATGTGTTGTGCTGCTGCCACAGAGAGAGAGAGAGAGAGAGAGAGAGAGAGAGAGAGAGAGAGAGAGAGAGAGAGAGAGAGAGAGACAGAGAGAGACAGAGACAGAGACAGACAGACAGACAGACAGACAGACAGAGCGAGCGGAACTGTGTGTGTGTGTGTGAGAAAGAGAGAGAGGGAGAGAGAGAGAGAGAGAGAGAGAGAGAGAGAGAGAGAGAGAGAGAGAGAGATAGAGAGACAGAGAGAGACAGAGAGAGACAGAGACAGAGAGACAGACAGACAGACAGACAGACAGACAGAGCGAGCGGAACTGTGTGTGTGTGTGTGAGAAAGAGAGAGAGAGAGAGAGAGAGAGAGAGAGAGAGACAGAGAGAGACAGAGAGAGACAGAGACAGACAGACAGACAGACAGACAGACAGAGCGAGCGGAACTGTGTGTGTGTGTGTGAGAAAGAGAGAGAGAGAGAGAGAGAGAGAGAGAGAGAGAGAGAGAGAGAGAGAGAGAGAGATAGACAGACAGAGAGAGAGAGAGAGAGAGACAGACAGACAGACAGACAGACAGACAGACAGAGCGAGAGCGAGCGGAACTGTGTGTGTGTGTAAGAGAGAGAGAGAGAGAGAGAGAGAGAGAGAGAGAGAGAGAGAGAGAGAGAGAGAGAGAGAGAGAGAGGGAGAGAGAGAGAGAGAGAGACCACATCTCTGGGTGTGCACGTGTGTTAAATAAAATCATAACTTTCTATAAACCCCCCCATTATTCCCAGGCTGTTGTCAGGCCCCGTCAGGTGGGGAGGCAGGCAGGAGTCTAAGGCCCCATCAGGTGGGGAGGCAGGCAGGAGTCTAAGCGTTCGCATAGCCCACTGTGCTAACCCACTGTAATGCCTACGCCACGGCACATCCAGACTGTATTTACAGCTTATAAGGGAAGTTAATGGCTGGGAAAGATAGCTTCTTTCCATTTTCAACCCCGTGGGTGATTTGTTTGTGCTTTCTATTTATTTCCTTTCTTCTCCCCACCGCCGCCCAACTGATGCACTGTTCCTGGCCATTGCCCTTAGATATATATTTGTTTGAAGACCCATGTCACAAACCAATGCTTTCCAGATGGCGGGCGTGGGGGGGCGGGGAGATGGTGTGGCGATTATTTCTGGTCCCCCTGCCTCTAGGGTTTGTATAAAGCTGGTGCCGCACGCACACACACACATATTTGCCCACGGTAAGTGGGACTGAATTGCATCATAGGCTCATATACAGAGCCATTGGATGAATAAAAATCAATGTGATTGGCCCTCCCGACCTCCATTGGATATGAAAATCAATTGTGATTGGCCCCCTCCCCACCTCCGGACCCATCCCATTGGTTTGCATGGAGATGAATGGCTCATGTGCTGGCCCCCCTCCAGCTGGGCAGATCTAGTGCTGTCAATCTGGGTTACAGTATTTCCTGATAGCTGACACACAATAATGGGATACCTCAGCCAAACAAAAATCGATCGGGGCCCTGCTACGTTAGGCCCTCCAAAGCCACACACACGCAGGCACACACACACACACACATGCATGCACGCCAGCACGCACGCAAGCACACACAAACGCATGCACGATAGCACCATGCACACACACACACACACCCTCCTGGCTTGCTTAACAGTAAACACAATTCACGTTTTTTTTCCTTTCTTTTTTTCTCCGCTAAGCAAAAATTTACGCTCATGCACATGCGATCAATACTGCACTACGTAACAACCACAACAACTTCAAACTCAAAGACGCACCTTAGAAAGTCAATGAACACACTTCTTTTTAATGTTGGAAAGAGTGACCCACAAAATTATTAACATCACTCACACCGTAGAATCGATAGCAATACATTTTTTGAAGTTTTTTATGAACCTGTTTACAAATAAAAGCCTTTATATATTGCCCAGCTTATATGACACCGTTCCCTTGCACTACAAAAACCGGGACCAAATCTGTAAACTAAAACCAACAGCAATTTCCTCGCTTTTCACTGACTTAATAAGCACAACGACTTGTTTTGAAAAGCATAACATAGTGAGGACACAAAGATCAGACCTTGAACACCACAATCACCGTCAGCCCACTATTAAGATGCAAAACACATAGAGCAATTCCAAAAAGCAGGACACACAGGTTGTGAGGTGGAAAAGTTGCTGTGCCCAGAAGAGCCAAGACAGGAGCCTGATTACAGCCACATCGTCTCATTACATTACATTAAACTTAGCAGAAGCTTTTATCTAAAGCGACAGGCAACAGAGAAACTACAGTCAAGCTGTAAATTAGGAACCATGGGACCATAACGACCCATCCTGGAAACTAACTCTTCCAGGGACACAAGAGAAGGAGGCAGAACATACAGTAGAAGCTGTATACAGTTAGCCAGGCTTACGTCCTCCTAGTGACGCAACACCTTCGACGTTGCTTCTAGTCAGGCCCGGAGCCATACAAATATCATTTTTGAGCTCCGGAAAAATCGGGAACCACCCATTTTGTCAGGAGCAATCACCTTTGAGCAGCTCCAACGGCCCTGGGTAGAGGCGTGTTCAAGGCAGTGATGTGGTTTGAGCAGAGACGTTCTATTGGGACTAAGAAAATGTTTAAACTTCGGCACAGCCTTTTCTGGCCTTGACCAGGAGGTGGGTTAATCAGGCTGTTTTGGAAAACGTTATTCGTTATCTTCTAGGTCAGACCAACACCTCGGTACGAGATTTGAAAGTCGATGATAATCAGACAAGTAAACAGTACTGTACACATAACAAGCAACAGGCAGGGATAGTAGATCATAGCCGTCAATCAATCATTGAAAGGGTGATTTGTTGTGAAACGTGTCATGCCCTGATGGCGTACTGTTTTGAGTTGTTTCCACACTGTATGCCTCAATACTAGCCATTTTGGTATTGGTCTGCTGTGTCCTCTAAAATACTATCAGTCAATAATGCAAAAACACCACACTGAAATATGCTAACATGCATGTGTTGTTCAGTGTAATAATTACAAATGAAAAGAGACCAGACAGAGGAGGACGGGTACAAGCGACGATGACGAATAGAAAGGCCAGAGCAGCACAGACAGGGAGGTTCAGCTGAAACTGGTGATCATTAATCATCGTGCGCTCATAGATGGGTGACTATGATGAAGCTGGACAATGAGTACGGCCAACACAGAGCGCGCCACGCATTCATTCTCAAAGTCATTTCAATAGATTGTGACTGTATAATGCCTTCTCTGCCACAGACGAGGCAGTCTTATTTCCTATTGTGTGCACCAAGCCTTGCCATCTCATTTTCCACCACTTGTAAATGTGCACAAGTGTTCAAGATCTTGTAAATGTGCTTTCATTTTTATTATTTTCTTCCTCACAACATAGATTTGTTTTTGTCCTTGGCGTTTCATATCTTGTAAAAAAAAAGGTTTTTACTCTTCCTGTCCAACAGTTCTGATATGTAAACATGTGTTCTTTTCTTCTGCTGTAAAACTACCAGATTTATTTTCGGTTCTATTTACAGTCAACCCAAAGATCAAAAGGTTGCTGGATTAAAATTGGGCACGTCTTGGGTACACAAATTGGGCACTTCTTACTATCAGGATGATGCCTTTTAAAACTATAGTGCTGTTTTTTACATGCTGTGTTCCTAGAATGGTGGTCTGCTTTCCAAATAATGTGAATCATCCTAAAAGTTGACTTCTTGGAAGTCCAAGTGTGTGTTCATGACTGGTTTTGTATTCGCGATAACGGCACAGTATGATTTTGACTTGGTGGTGTAACAGTTGTTTTGAGAAAGTGGATGCTGTCTTTCTAAAATAGCCAATGTTTTTTTTTTTTTAAATTAACAATTTGGAAGACTGCCTTATCCAAGAGATGTCTTTTCCGTGACAAATGCTTGTTCATGATTGACTGTGTACATATGTGTGATGTAACAACACAGCTTGACTTTGACCTGGTGGTTAGGCACTCAGAGCTGTTTGGAGAAATGGTGTTCTGTTTGTCAAAAATGGCAGATGACTCAGGAAAATGGGCAGGACATTTTGGAGGACTGGCTGAACCCACTTATCCAAAAGAAAGTGTTGTGTCATTATGAAACTACCCACAAGCTGAGGTACCAAGGTATTACAAAGCTCTAGGCCTAAGTACTAGGCTTGGGGGGGTTAATATTATTTTTTTATTAAATTATTATATGTTTCGTTTTTTGGCTTTCGCTAAGCTATTATTTTAATATATTTGCTTTAAGAGTAGGCCTAAGTCAAATATATTAACAGTTTTTAAATTCTTACAAAAAAAAATGTTTAAACCTCCTTCAGCTGCGCTACTCTGTCTGCAACAGAGATGGTCCCTCTGCTGTCTGTGAGAGCGACTCTCCCCCGCCGACCCCTCCCCATCGCCCTTCTTGTCTCTCGTGTCACCATCAGCTGCTTCAAGCCCGCTCTTCCAAACTCCACCGCGTGGAAACTTATTTTCAATACATTTCACGTTGCAGCCTACTGCAGGCTGCTACTAGAGTGTGTTATTTAACGGTGTAGTTCTATTTCAAGACGAGCTGTGTCACGGCGTTTTTGCATAGGCCTACATAACTTTAGCTATGCAGGGAAGCCCAGAACGTTTGTCAAATGGAAGAGATGAGAACCCACGCGTGCCCTCTCGAGGTTTTGCAATGGATTTTAGCCCGAGTTAGCAAATTACCCGACGCGAATGTTTCTAAAGCACATAGCGAGACTTTTTAATTCATCAATGGAAACAATTGCGGTGAAGCCACGAAGACGTGGGCAGACATGGAATCGCTTGCGCTCCCTCTTGACAGTGGGCTAATCAGAAGTGTAGCCTACAATCTTGTGTGGCTACTTCACAAGACATCTCCTTCGCGGAGAGATTAAACATTTTGAGTCGAATTTCCGTTAAACATGAAATGGTAAACTGGCACAATTGCTGAACGATTTGTTGCTTTCACTTTAGGCTACTCCGGAGGGAGAACCAATGCCTCATGACCCTCCGTTGTAGAAACTTGGGTCACATAAATAAATGTAGGCAATTGGACACTTACTTGAACTCATATGCAGCAAACAATAGTAGGGCTTAGTTCACAAGGTTTTTTTTATTTCATTGCGGGTTTTTTCGTAGCTATTAAATCCACTCTGCTTGAGGCTTGTGTTGACAACCTCGGTCAGTTCAGTCCTGCTACCTGCGCAGTCCGCTGCTACTAAGGATTTTACGGTAATGTTTCAGTTTAAAGATCGCCTCTCAACGTAATTTAATTAATATTGCCGTGTTCCCAATTGTTATTGAATGTGTTACGCGTTGGTCCTGTTTTAAAAAACGTTCTGGTTGCTTTGTTTCAAGACGTTTTTGCAAGCTGGCAAGGTGGCTTGTGGAGAAACGAGAGAGTGTTCCGTGTTTCTCGTGGAAATGCGTCTCTGATTGGCTCACTCCTCCTGCTCTCAAAGAAACGCGTCTCTGATTGGCTCAGTCCTCCAGCCTTGGGAGAGAATGTAATGGGAAACAGAGTCGCCACTTCCCCGGATGGTACTGCACTATAGGGGCGCCAACGGAGGCGTGCAGGCTCCATTCAGGGCTGTGCTCTTTCGACAGCGACCCCTAGGCGAGCTGTAGGCACGGAGCAACCGGAGTGAGCAGGCTTTATGTATGAGGCTTTGTGCTGTGTGTGTACCTGAGAGTAGCAACCAGCTGATAGCTAAGCTAAGCTATGTTTCGGACCACCAGACGTTGCTTGTTTTGAAAACAAGCAGAAAAAAATTACTCGACATGTTTTTAGATAAATGGGTCGATATAAACCTTTGTGGGCAACGCCTTCTTTCGACGTGACGAAACACAGAAAGGCTTTCGTGATTCGCTCGTTTCTCTGCATTATTGATGTAAATTGGGAAACACCGGGAAACACAGCCAGGAGAGTTGACGCACCGCTATGAGAGCCTTGCAAGTGAGTTTAACTTGGGGTGACCGTCCGATCTTCGAAAGGAGTGAGTAAAACTGAGTTTTATCGGAAGTTGGCCTTTAATTCAATGCCAAGCACCGTAATGATGACAATAGCAGCGGCTTCAAAAATACAAAGGTAGATGATTCATTGGCATCACGATGTTGGCGTCCATCGTGATGCCAGCTGTCCATCGCCGATGGACGATGACATCGTCTATCGGCACAACCTTACTAAGTACCGTACCAAACGGTTATGATTAGGGTTAGGGTTTGGGTTAGATAAACAGTCTTAGAAGAGAGAGTTCTTTTTTATTATTATTTTTTGGTCTTTAAATTGTTTATTTTATGACAGGACAGTGAAAGATTGGACTGGAAGGAGTGAGGAGAGAGATGGGGAAGGTTCGGAAAAAATGACCCAGGCCGGAATCAAACCCAGATTGACGGCGTAGTCGCCCAGTGCCCTACCGTTAGAGCCACTGTAGGGCCAGAACAGAGTGTTCTTTTGTGACGGGCTGCTTCATCGAGATGAGGTACGAGCTGTGGAAACAGCCAATTCCCAAACTCCAACCAAAACCCTAAAGCTAAACCCAAGGGAAACTACTGCAGTGTGTTGTAGTAACGGCTTGGTGCTGTATCTCAGCTCAACAGGGAGCTCATGGCAACAAAGATCCCTGCTCCTCACCTGACTCGCAGGCGAACGTCTTGGAGGACTCGTCGTGGAAGATGATGGCCACCGCATGCTTCTTGGTCTCTCTGGGTATCCTGGTGATGTTCTTGATGTTGTGAAGTTCCGTAATCTGTTGAGGGACATGAAATAGACCAAAACAAAAAACCTGTTATTTGGTAGCCTGTTGAAATGATTTGAGGCAAACACTGCTGTATTTGAGCTATTTAATCTCAACTTTAATGAGCAAGCATTGGAAATTAGTCCGAACCACAGAGCAGAACCGTTTGGGGGAAAACACAGTTTGAAAAGAGTGGCTTTGTTTGCAAATTGGAATAGACCTAGGACTGACTATGAGAGTTGTGTTGGTTGGGGGATATGATAGCGCAAAGGTGGGTTTCGGGGGGGAATGCATATATGTACTGCAGCCATAGACAGCCAGACTAATGCAGTTAGCACTAATCTCATGGCCAACAGAACCGATACAACCAGCGAAATGGAACGGCCAACTTGTGCTGCCTGGGGATTTAGGATTGGATGGCGTCCACGTAGAATGCAAAAAAACCACACACACACACACACACACACACACACACACACACACACACACACACACACACACACGTTCATTCAAAATGTCTCTTTGTGGATATAATCTTCTTACAAAAGCACACTAGATGCAAAACAATGCCATGTGATTGCACAAAAAGGGCTCTTTTGTCCCCTGACTAATTGTGAATTTGATGTGGTGCTGAATCTACTTTGGAGGGATGCTTTGGGGATTACACACACGCTCGTCATTGGCACACAATCAATGTCTACTTCTAACACGACCACAATGGGGTTAAAAAGGGCCTTTCATATCCACTGTATGACACAGTTACCAAACAGGTTTACTACCGTATATACATAGCTCAATATGACACAGTTGGCATTTATGAGACATTTATGAGACATTTCCGGTGGAGACTGCAGCTCATTGTTAAATATTATCAGTTACTGGAATCTGCCATATACTGTGCTAGTCAGACGCTGAAAGGGAACGACCTGCTCGTCTCCTGAACCAGACACAATGAAACAATGAATACCTTAAATCAGGGACACACACACTGGAGTTCATCACATCGTTGTGCCATTATCAGGGCTCCACAGCTCTGACACTGACACACGCAGACACATGCACGCACATACACTGACGGTACATGCACACCAACGGCGCGTACATCCACAGTACGGTCACAGAATGTGTCCGTTATCAGTCCGAAACGGTTAGAATGCATGAAAACAAATCATGCCTTGCACACAGGAACGCGGTGTAAGCGCGGCGCATGTCCGTGCCGACCGGACATGTCCGCATTGCTCCTTGAAAATAGAATTTGAGTCTATTTTCCTGCGCTGACGTCCGCGTTCAATGCTTGGCTCCCATTGAAAATGAATGGCTGCTGCCCACGGATAGAACGTGGACGTTGACTGTGCAGTGTGAAAGGCAGCCCGAGAACCTTTCGGACTCGCACTGCTCACGGAGACGTTAAGGAAACGTGGCGTGTGTGTGCATGTACCGTGAAACATCACATGCGTGCATTCACTCATGCATGCACGCCCGCACGCACGCACGCACGCACGCACGCACGCACCGTCTGAGATACCAAGCAGGTGACCTTCTGAGATGCAAACTGCTTTATCACCTCTGGGCTCCGGTTTCATTTCATACCTCCTCCTGATTTCTGCCCAGGCACTGCCCAAACATTTCACTCAGGTTTTTTTTCTGAGCACCTCCCCTCCCCTTCCCTCCTCTCCTCTCACTCACAGCCCCATGACCACCCATCCACCAACCCACCCACCTCATCCCCCATCCACCAACCCACCCACCTCATCCCCCATCCACCAACCCACCCACCTCATCCCCACATCCCCAATGCCTCGCCTGGGGGGTCCGAGCTTTTCTAGGGCTGTGAGGGCTGGCTGTGTGAGTTTGGGGGCTGCAGACAGCATGCTGATTTTGTTCCTCTCGTTTTTTTTCCTCTTCTCTCTGTCTCAGTCTCTGTCTAACTGCCCAATCTTTCCCTTCTTTTCATTCTCTGTGACTCACTCTTTTTTCTCTCTGTCGCGCTCGTTCTCTCACTCTCTCTCTCTCTCTGTTGCTTCCTCTTCTCTTTCCCCTCATTTTGCTGCCCTAACGCGGTGCCTGGGGCATCGGCGGGGCTGTAAATGTGTGTTTTGCCAGCCGCGGTGGGGACCTGGGGATTTGGGGGTGATGGTGGATGCCAGGCTGAGGGCTACCCACTGTGCCTTCGTCACGGTGGGGTCCAAGGGGCAAGGGGGGAGGGAGTAGGGGGGAAAGTGAGAGAGGTGCCTAGCAGGAGGATGTTACTTCTTCCTCTCCCTCTCTCTCTCTCTCTCTCTCTCTCTCTCTCTCATTCCCTCCCTGGCTCCAAGCTCATCCGTTTCTCTTCCTCACTATCTCCCCTCTCCATCCTTCTCCATCTCCTCTTTATCTTCCAAAACCATCACTCTCTCTCCCCCTCACTCTCTCTGTCTCTATTGCTGCTTTTCTCTTTTTTTTCCATCCATTCTCTGTCGCCATCCTTCTCGCTCCTCCCTATATCTGCCTCCACTATCACTCTCTCTGTGTCCATCCATTTCTCGCTGTCTCTCTTCCTCTTTCCCGTGCATCCCCATCTATAGCTCAGCCCTGTCTCTCTCTCTCTCTATCTCTCTCTCTCTCTCTCTCTCTCTCTCTCTCTATCTCCCTCTATAATTCTGTCCTCTCTCTGTCTCTCTCTCTCTCTCTTTCCCTCCATAGCCCCACTTCTCTATATCTCCCTCTATAATTCCATCCTCTCTCTCTCTCTCTCTCTCTCTCTCTCTCTCTCTCTCTCTCTCTCTCTCTATCTCTATCTCTATCTCTATAGCCCCACTTCTCTATATATCTCCCTCTATAATCCCGTCTATCTCTCTCTCTCTCTTTCTCTCTCTCTCTCTCTCTCTCTCTCTCTCTCTCTCTCTCTCTCTCTCTCTCTCTCAATATTCCCACCTCTGTTTTACCTCTCTCTACAATTCCATCCTCTCTCTCTCCCTCTCTCCCTCTCTCTCTCTCTGCCCCTCTGTCTCTTTCTTTCTCTATCCACTCTCTACTCTCCGGACCCCGGCAGGCTTACGCAAGACCTGGAGCATGGGCACTAAATCGCTGCCATTGATCATCCAGTGATGTGTGTGTGTGCCGGTGGTTCTGCCCCGCTGCCTGCCTGGGCTGAGCTAATGGGCCGAGGGCTGCCTCTTGCCTCTTACCCCGCACCCCCCGCTCCTGCCTCAGCCTGCAGCACCCACCACCATCAGCAGCAGCAGCAGCAGCAGCTCTCAAGTCACCTGAGCTGGGGGATGTCGTGAGTCTTGCCACCAGGGTATACCTCCACACACACACCAACACGTGCCAGCCACGAGGTACATTATGCCGTGTCAATCCAACACTTAGGGAGTAGGAGCAACTAGAGAAGTGTTAAGTTTCACTCTCTAGGGGGGGAATTAACACTGTGAAGTTTATGTCGCTCAGCACGTGTCTAAGGGGAGAACTCATTTATGTAACGTTCTAAAATGGGAGTGCTGCAGGGTGGCGGTGTGCAAAAAAAAAATGCTGCAGCACTGAAGTGGTAGGATAAACAACAATTAAGTGGAATAACAGGGGAGCGCGTATTAGCCGCAGTTTTGTTTGTGAAGACATCTCGGTTGCGTTTGAACGATATTGGGGTAAACAGCTTCAATATTTCATTATGAACGAGTTAACACAATCTTCATTCCCACAGACTGATATTGGGCTGTTGAATTTTTGATCAGCCGTGGTGGGTAACCACTTTGTTGGGTTGAGTGCGCTGAATAGATGTAAGTGAATTAGTAAGTTTATTTAGCAAGAGGCAGCTCTGGAGATATTGACATGTATGAGTGGAGCTGCCGGTTACTGATGGAATGTGACAGGGGTTTTAAAAAAACTGTTTAAAGAAGATGAATGGAGCCGAATACGAGCGTAACGTCGTTCTACATTTAAGCCTAAAATCTTACAGTAATCAATATCATTGAACAAAAGGTCTACTTCAGTTCCTTTCGCAGATGACATTTCCTGAAATGAGCAACGTGTTTAAAAAAAAAAGAGGTAATCATGAAGGGTGTCGAAGTGAAGCATGGACCTTTGGATCACACCACAACAGCCAACCAAATGCCAAAATCATATTAGGCTACGTGAAATTATTCACCTGTTGTCCCTTTACAAATGAATTGTAAAGCGGAAGGGTAATAGCCTTCCTCAAAGCCACATTTGCCAAGGAAATATGGGCCTTTGCTAGTCAGATGATTGCCAAATACAGTAATTCATATATATTGGAGACGCAGAAGTCCTGGCCCAAAAAGAGCAAATTTTGTGCATAATAAACTATGTCTCCCTGAACTTTCTTAGCACTTCAGACAACTTAGTCCTGCAAAGGAATTCTGTAATTTCAGTGAAGTAGAGTAAGGTATAGTATAACATATTTGACCAAAAGTTGCGAAGGATCAAAAGCAAAGGGAAAGGGGCCAAGAGAAGTTCTGCTATGCAACAGCAGTTGCACGAAACAGAGCTCTAGGATTTAAGTAAGCTATTGCTGTGTGACCCAGCGTGAGGTTTTCTTGTGTTTGCGAGGTACAACCTGCACGGCTAGAAAGAGAACTCCCAGCAAAAGCAGCAGCCAAGGCATCTTGCTAGACAGCGTACTTAAAAGTCTGCACACAAACCTTCAGCTTCTAATGGGGAGGACTGAGAACAGAGAAGTTATATTCTTTTTCATTCCCACTCGTTAGACATTTCAGCGGGGCCATTCCAACGCAATGATGCATGTTGTTTGCCGTGCTTTTGTGAAGTCATTCAAGCACAATATTGAATATGATATTTGACAGCACTAAATGAACAGAGCGGGGTATGAGGGGGAGATAGGAGGGCTCGTTTTAAAACGCACATTATGACCTTCCCGTCTGTGACATCCAGTCCGATTAGATGGCTCATAAAGGCAAACAAATCGGCATTTGGCAACGCTACATCAAAGGGGTGACAGTGATGTCACGGCCACCATCCCACCACAGGGACTCCCACCCAACGTTTTAGTTAATTCAACACTTAAAGAGAAGAATTTAATGTCACAGTCTTCAATATCACTTTAAGAGTTGAATTAGCACTGCTAATTTGACTGTGTATGCTGTCAAGCCCTTGCTCATTCTGTTAGTCACGAACTTGCAGATGGACTAAGGACTCCCATTTCAAATGGTTTGAGAAAAAGCTGAATAGTGACTAAAAGGGAAATCACGAGTTCATCACGATTATACCCTTTAAGAGAGTAAAAGAAAAGACAGAAGATGGAGAAAGAAAGACAGGAAAGTGGGGAGGATAAAAAGCTTGGGAAAAGGAACTCGATAAAACCAAAAAATGTGTCCTAATGGAATCTTAACAGCAATATCCGCTCCCATTTAAATAATGCACTTATCTGCCAGTGTGAGGGAGAAGGAGTTGGGGGGTGGGGGGGGGGGGGAGGGGGGGGGGGGGGGGAGCTGATCCACGTGTGACATGGATGGACTTTCTCCTGCAGTTTTGATGGGGGACGAAGACACAAGCTCTATCCGGGGTTATTTTCTCACTATACACACTAAAACTCATAGACCCACCACCACTGAATATTAAATAGCCACTTCACTGTGCAGCAGTGCTTGGTATCAGAGATGAAGGGGCCAGCGGGTGGGAGAGTGGGGTGGGGTGGGGGGTAGGGGCTGCTGAGGAGTTGGTGGAAGTATAGGAGGAATAGTGTGCATCATGTAGGACTGTGGGGTTATGTCATCACAAATCACAATTGCAGCTAAGTTCAGGGGTAATGTGATATTCACTCAATCACATGGCAGAAATGCATGCCTGCATGTTGTCAACATATCTACATAGCTCAAAAACTTTTCAATTACCAATTACCATACATGTTACACTATAAAACTACAGCAATCAAATAGCAGGTTGTATACTGTAAGGTCAGCTATCCAGAGACTGCCTTGGGCAACATGACATTTGCACTTGTTACCTGTATTTGCTCAACATGCTGAGACATTGTAAATTGTATCATCGGTGTATTTAGTGTAGATAGGCTACACTAGAAGTGGCAACATCTATTTAACTATCGGTCAACAACATGCTCTCTTATAGAACATGTGCACCCTTATACATGGCTGAGGTGCCCTTGAACAAACTATCTGATACCACGTTGTCCGTTGTACCTAATTCACTGTGTGTGTTTGTGTGTGTGTGTGTGTGTGTGTGTGTGTGTGTGTGTGTGTGTGTGTGTGTGTGTGTGTGTGTGTGTGTGTGTGTGTGTGTGTGTGTGTGTGTGCGCGTGCGCGCGTACAGTGTGTGTGTGCGTGTGCGTGCCGCACGTGTGTGTGTGTGTGTGTGTGTGTGTGCGTGTGCGTGTGCGTGTGTGTGTATGTGTGTGTGGGGGGTAGGGGCTGCTGAGGAGTTGGTGGAAGTATAGGAGGAATATTGTGCATCATGTACGACTGTGGGGTTATGTCATCACAAATCACAATTGCAGCTAAGTTCAGAGGTATTGTGATATTCACTCAATCACGTGGCAGAAATGCATGCCTGCATGTTGTCAACATATCTACATAGCTCATAAACTTTTCAATTACCAATTACCATACATGCTACACTATAAACAGCAATCAAATACACTATATACAGCAATCAGATAGGAGGTTGTATACTGTAAAGTCAGCTATCCAGAGACTGCCTTGGTCAACATGACATTTGCACTTGTTACCTGTATTTGCTCAACATGCTGATACATTGTAAATTGCATCGTCTGTGTATTTAGTGTAGATAGGCTACACTAGAAGTGGCAACATCATTTTAAATATATTCAACAATGTGCTCTCTTATAGAACATGTGCACCCTTATCCATGGCTGAGGTGCCCTTGAACAAAGAATCTGATACCACGTTGTCCGCTGTACCTAATTCACTGTGTGTGTTTGTGTGTGTGTGTGTGTGTGTGTGCTTGAGTGTGCGTGTGTGTGTGTGTGTGTGTGTGTGTGTGTGTGTGTGTGTGTGTGTGTGTGTGTGTGTGTGTGTGTGTGTGTGTGTGTGTGTGTGTGTGTGTGTGCCAAATTTCTATCATTCTTTCTGGAATACACTGTACTATATTTTCATGGACCATGTACAAATGGCCAGGGCCAGTGCTGAGTTATCAGGTTAGGTAACAAGCCTCGAGTTCCTCATCTCAACGATGCCATTTCAGTCTAGTGAGCTGACAGCGATGTTTTTTTATAGCTTAGTTATGGTGACATGATTGCGTCACCCATGGTTGGCAGCGATGGAGCGAGCTACTGTCATTGTGATTTCTGTCATAAAAAACACAAATAGACACATTTCCTTGCCCCCTTGCTGTTGTGGAAAACCAAGGTTAAGCCGCTGTAGCCTCCAATATCCCCCTTTATTATTTTCTTTTTTTTCTTCAGGACAATAGTCATATTTTAAAATGAGGGATAAAACCTTGGCAAATTTTTCAGTTCTCACTACAATGCTCACAAATATTCTGCAGGATTTGAACACAAAGTTCAATGGGAGCTGCAGAATGTTCAAGCAAAATTCTAGAACCGGGGTGAAATCCTTACTCCTCAAAGGGTTAAGTACGTTGAGTAGCGTCCTCTGTATGAGAAGTGTGGTATAAATAGATGTTATTGTCGTTTGTTATGGTTTATTGTGTTGTAGGTCCTGAGGCTATGTGCATCGTGACCATGGGGGGAGGTTCAAGAGGGGGACTTCACCTTGTGAAAGCCTCTGAAGTAGGCCGCTTTCTCGTCTGGGTACTTCTCCAACCGCCGGGGGCCTTTGCTGGAGGCTTTCTTAAACACCAACCAACATCGCCGGAAGATCTGCAAAAAGAAGAGAAGATGTAAAAAAAAATAAAAAAAACATGAACACACACCAGTATTACACAAACTAAATATTCTGTATGCGATTGTTTGATAAGACCACCACATCAGAATAATATGACCACCACATGTAAATATGAATTTCATTCAATATATAGTAATAATGTCAATATGAACAAGCCAATCTTGTTTCACATGGGCAAAGTTTCCATCTAGATAGCTTTTTTGTGTATACAGTATTTTTTCATTGAAATAAGAGGTCTTAGTATCTGAGGGCAGTGGTGTTACAAAGTTCATCAGTACAGTACAGTACAGTACAAGTTCATCACATTTACGAGGTGACATGATCAAAAAAAGCAAACGATGGCTCAACAAACAGCGTGTCCATCATTTGTGGTACCATGGTAGGAAGGTAGCAAGTATGTGATCTACTAGGAGCACACAATTTGACGCTACTACTCTAGGAAATGGGCTTTAGGCCTTTGCATGACATTACATTTAGCAGACACTTTTATTGTGCTATGGCGTGTGGGTTGGTTGGTTCTCTGTCTGCAACGGGATTATACAGTCATTAAAGCTGAAAGCTGAAGCAGACTACAAGGTCAAATCCTGGGCAAATAAGTTGTCTGAATGGTAATATTGCAAAAAAAATAAAATCATTCACTACCACTGTCTGCCCAGGTACAAATTTAAATGGAGTTACCTTTGGTACATGACTACTGTAAGCTTCTCCAGTTGCCCTTCTAGTTTATTGATGAATTCATTTGTATTGGTAGCCCTTTGGTGTGTGATATTTAACCAGTGGAACCAGACTTGATCTTTTTTTTTCACTAACAGGGGTAGTCGCAGGGGCAGGACAACTGGGCACTTGCCCAGGGTCGCACCCGAGAGGCGGGGGCAACATCGCGAAACTCTGCCACTCGAAAGTCGAAAACATTGCAAAAAAAAGTTGTTTTGCGCTATTAACAAGTAATTTCCATGCTATTACCAAACTATTAAAACAATAACATGGTATTAACATGGCAGTTGTCAGTATAGTATATCAGTAAAGGGGTCATTGTAGGATCCCCACTGTCTACTAAAATGTACCAACTCATGTACTAATAAACTGTTAGTTTCTAGGTATGAAACGAACATACTGTGATTGATATTACCATGTCCAAACTATTCAGCAAATGACTCATTGTCTAAGTATACAGCCAGATCAAGCATTGCATAAATTTCATGTTTTTTTTAAATAATTCTTCTTTTAGAGAAATGTTAACATATTTTGTTTTCCTCTAAAGGATTCTCAACCTCATTTCTATTTCTGAATTGTGTTCTTCAGGAAGAGACAAAAGAAAAAAATGTTTCCCTTGAACTATGCTCACGAGGCATTGTTTATCTTTTTTTCTATCAACCACAATCTATTAATAAGAGCTATATCCACAATCTTTCCCGTTCCGTCATATCATTCACAATGGAGCCCTGAAGGCAGAGGGTACATATTCAGGGCTGTGAGGGGTTCATAGTCTCTCTCCGTTAGTCTGTGGTACATGTGAGGATTAACAAAAGTGAAGCGAGATGGCCCTAAATTCCCCTAGCACAGGGCCTATGGGGCTCTATCAGATTAAACATCACTCTCTCTCTCCCCTCGGGACAGACACCAAGGTCAACCGGGAACACTGAGTACCAAAAAACAGCCATTTTGTACACACATCACACACGCACGCTTACACACACACACAGACACACACAGACACACACACACACACACACACACACACACACACACACACACACACACACACACACACACACACACACACACAAAATCACCATCTCTTCTCTCTGTCCTTTTTCACATTTTCTATTTCTCGCTATCTTTTTTCTCTTCTTCTGTCCCTGACCCATCCCATGGGGCCAAAAAAAAGTTGGCCAAAGCCCTTGGGGTCTCCTTAGCTCCCTAGATCACACGTTCTTCACGGACATCAATAACCCAGGCGCATCATAATTAACAAATGAGGTAAGACGACCTTTCCCCGCTTCCAAGCATGCACATGTGCTTCCTGCCAGTGATATATGCGGGCCGATGCCTCGACGCCGCATTAAAAATGGCAGACATCTCTCCTAAGGTAGTTTAACATTTTATGATACATTGATGGGGAGTTGGCCTAAGGGACACTTGGACCCCCGCCATGCTTTAGTATCTCAATATAATCCTTATTTTATGGCCTACCACAGAGGAGAGACACGATAATAGGCCTGCTGAGCAGGTCTCATGTGTAGGGAGAGAGAGAGGCAGGGATGCTGCCCTGGACGGGCCTTTTTTAACAAATACACCCAAGACCTCCGATCGGGATTAATTCCCAGCGATGTGTGTTTCCCGCCTCGGGGGAGGCTGGTCGGGAGACCATTTTGGTGATGTATATACGTCTGCTTTCATCACGCCTGGCGACACACAGAGTCATTTTCTCCGCCAGAGATTCATTTTTATACCTGAGCTTAACAAGGCGTTTTGGAGTAATGCATGAGAGAAACACGGCACAGCCCCCCCGCCCGACTGCCCGACTGCCCGCCTGCCTGCCTGCCTGCCTGCCTGCCTGGGAACCCCCAACCCGAACCTTTTTTTTTCTGTTTCGATTCCTCCTCTTGCAATTTGTCTGCGAAATGTTGGTGAACTATTGGTAAAAAGAAGGGGAAAAAAGCCAACAGAGTTGATTAACAATGAAATGAAACAGTCCCCTTTTTTCACTCCGTTCCTCTGGGCTGCAAATTAATTGCATTTATAATCAGGAGCTGACAGAGGTATCATTATCCAGTGACAAAATATGAAGCAATGCATTAAGGCTAGGGGAAAAAACCTAGTGCTGGGGTGGAACGCATAAATCAACCACGTGTGTTGTAAGTGCCAATGTATTTATATATGACGTACACACATACTATGTCCACTAATCATTGCGATAAATACGATCTTGTATATTATGATATTGGGTCTGGATTAGATGAAATAAGGGCGCTCACATGGCTGCATATTTCACATTGCTCTAAAACGTAATGCTACATGTAGGTAGTTTTTATCCATGCACTTATTCACATTAGCATACATCCATCAGTGCGATCCTTAGAGCCCACACTCCTGGGGTCCTTTTTAAACCATCAACATAAAAACAACTATCCCAGAACAACGACACATGGTAGGCCTATTAGAAATGTTCATCTTCATAAAACGAGCACGGGTGTGTAATTTCATAAGCTGGCCATTTTTACTGCAAAAAAATAATAATTTGCAGGCACAAAGTCATTTTCCTGAAAGGTGTCATTATCATTATGCTATGACGCCTGGCCACCCATCGGCAGCCCATTGTGGTTAGCCGCGTGGGGTAGCCTACTTTCCCCGAGCCATCAAGTGGCCTGCAACTTTAATGCTTTCGCCGTAACTCAGTAGGATCAGGCCTTCCTCGAAATACAATGGCAGAATTTTCTCAATTGGCACTCCACTCTCAACGGCACTGCACATGTGCAAACATGAACCCCCTACCACTACCACTACCACTGCCACCCCCACCCTCACCCCCTCCTCACTCAAAGCTTTATCTCTGTGTGGGCGAACCTGGACGACACGACTGATTTGTCCGTGTCCCCAAATCTGATTGGGTGGGTGCTGGTGGGGTGTGTGTGTGTGTGTGTGTGTGTCTGTGTGTGTGTGTGTGTGTGTCTGTGTGTGTGTGTGCACTGTGTAGGGTGGTGTTCAGACAACACCATCCACCCACCCATCTAAGCGGGGTCCCTCAAAAGACTCCATGCAAATGAATATGCAATCAGCATCCTTTTATGCTCACGCTGCTTTACAGTGCCTCTCGATGGGGGGCTAAGAGCCGAGGCTGGACTCTACCTCTCTCGTTTTTTTTTTTTTGTACGAGGCCCACTGATTGCGTGGAGAAAATTTCAAAGGCTGATTAATGGATAAAACTCCCCTTGTCTGTGTGGCAGTGTGCTTAATTATGAATCAGGGGCACGGTGTTCCTTTCTTCCAAACGCTGGAAATTAGAGACAAGCTTGGAGAAAGCACTTCACTCAATGCTTACACGAGAGACAGGTAAAATTAGACACTCCAGGAAAAAAAAATGTACAAAACAAAAAAAGTGTGTTTACAGCAGTGGGTTGGGGGGGTTTGCAGAGCTTTGATGGCACTACAGTAAGTAGGCTTGTGGCATCCCTGTTGGGGAAAATTGAGGGTATTGTCCAAAGTAGATGAGGAAAACCTGACACCAAAACAACTTGGTTCCCGTGAGTATGAAGGATAATCACCTACGCGACAGATACGGCGTGTACTACAACAACGCAGCTCATTTTGGTGGACAGACGGGTCCGTGAGGTAAATATTATCTGATCTAAAGACAAAAACAACCAGCCAGGGGCCTGGTGACGAGTGTGACCTTTTCAGACGTGAGACGCCACGATGTGAGACAGCGGTGCTGTTTGCGAGCAGCAACCTGACGCCTCACCTTTAAAAGCACCATTTTCTGTCAAGAGTCATCTCGCGCATCGCAAAGCCAGTCAAAGGTGAACTTTATCTCATTAGTTGCGCAAGCTGCAGCCGCTACTAACACCACTAGCACCACTGCCAACAACACAGCACCTCATCCCGCAACACCCCCCTCCCCCAATCACATACAATCACACTCGCTTGCTATTTTCCAGCGCCCAGACAGACGCACCCACCACCACAACCACTACCTAGGGTCACCGGCGCGCTGGATGTCACCGCTTGGCAGCTCCATTGTTCGCGTCGCCTCTATCAGGCGTTCAGAAGCACAATGCCAGCAGTCGGCTGAAAGATAGCAATTAATAGCCAGGCCATTGACTCCCAACACAAACCTGTGAACTCATGTGAGCTGGGAAAAGCGGAGCGGATGGTGTGGGAACGTGACATATTGGGGGGTGTGGGGGATGAGGGGATGGGCAGGCTATAGGTTTTTATTAGTGAATAAAAATAGCCCGGCTTTGCAGGAGATGACAAGATATCATCTTTAATATATTTTTTTGTTCCCCTGGGACAATCATAAGGATCTGACGACGCACATCATCATCTTCTTCTGCTGGGCAAACAGGGAAGGGGAAATGTTCAGGGATAATATATTGGGAGTGAATCACGGAGGAAATGTCTTTTTTTTTGCTAAGATTAAGAAAAGGCCTTTGATGCTGTAATATTTTTCCCACCACTCTCTGGTTCTGTCTCACATTAAATGTGCTGGTGCAATGCCTGAAATTACTGTCGGGTTTTCTGGGTTTTTTTTCTTTCCCAAGCAGTCTCTCACTATCAAACTTCCGAGAATTAATTAGAAACCCTATTAAAAAAAGTACACATGCATGTGTTTCATTGGTGTGCTGTAGCTTCCTGCCGACATGGGAGGATGTTCTTCAGAGTTTTTCTACAATAGCAAAAGAAACACCACAAGAACAACTGGCCCAGGTAAAAGAGGTAAAAAGAGGAGGAAAGATAATACTGAAATTATGAAATAAAGGGAAAATAAATAATAAAATAAGCATAACAGACGACAGCCTCACAACTGCAGTGACAACTTCTTTAAGCAACGAACGCCTGAGCAATTTAGCAAATTCAACAACAGCTCTGAAGAGCCCGGTGAGAACCAGGAGGCAGCCTGCTTCAGGTGTGCTGAAAAGCAAATTGAGTCTAGCATCATAATGAGGAGCGCAGGGCAGTGTGTCCACAAATAACGACGCAGACTGTCGACCGCGCTACACCGCTTCCTTGTCAAAACACAACATGCTACACCGACGTGACAGAACTAGCTCTGTGCCCGACATCCTACCCAGATATGCTCACAGTGTGATTCATTATTCCGTAGAGGTAGCGGTTAGAGCCCATCATTATGGCAGCTATGCCTTCCTCTCCCTATAAGTATCTCGGTATTAGGCGAGCTATCACTGCAGGCGTTTTAGCCTACCAATATCATTATGCTGCGCCCGCCCGCCCGCTCCCATCAGCTCTTGCTCTGAACATCATTTTGTAATTCGCCCCAAACTCTGATGCCCTGTGTATATGTAGAGACGACGAATTTAGGAGGCAAGCGAGCGCTAGCTAGCAAACGCACCGAAAGTGAGCGCCTCGGCCCCAGTTAATCATAGATTACTCCTATCTGGGACAAGTCCAAATCCTTCATGCAAAATGCACCGCTACCTCCCCCCCTGTACAAGTAATCACGGGATCCTTCTTCCCTGTCTCATCACCCATGCTTGGATGAAGCTTTTTAATGAAACATTCATGTGGTCGCCACCCCGGTCCAGAAATGTGATACTTAGGTGGCGGTGGCAGTAGCGGTGGCAGTAGCGGTGGCATTTTCTCTCCCTCAGCTCAACTGGCTAAGGGGGTCAGGTGGTGTCTGGGATGGATTCTGATCCAAGTACTGAGCTGGACCGGCTGGCCACCAAGTCAATGCTACTGCGGCTGATCCAGGATACTGATAAAACCAGCTGTCACTGGGGGGCGGGGGGGTACCAAACCACACACCAGGCCTTATTGTGTGTGTGTGTGTGCGTGTGTGCGTGCGTGCGTGTGTGCATGCGTGCGTGCGTGCGTGTGTAGGGAAATGGAGAAAGTGTAGTGTATGTGTGTCTAGGAATGCATGGTGTGGATATAATTAGGGATGGTATGTCTTGGTTTATTTACACATGAGTTTGTATTTGTGTGTGTGAATGTTGCACTCCCAGTAGCTTGCATTCTGGTTTCTCTACTTGCATATGGTGTGTGTGAGTGTGTGTTAAGTACGCTCTTGAGATGATTGCCATTCTTTCCTTATTTCAACTCTCACATACACACACACACACACACACACACACACGCACACACACACACACACACAATGAAAGCATCCAGCCATTCTCGCTACTCGTTTCTCCCTGATTCACCCTCTCTCTCTCTCTCTCTCTCTCTCTCTCTCTCTCTCTCTCTCTCTCTCTCTCTCTCTCTCTCTCTCTCTCTCTCTCTCTCCTGCTAATAGCCCCTGCAGAAGCTAATGCTGAAGCTCTGGTCTCATTTAGCAGCCAATGGCGAGTCCTGGTATGATCCCATCCCGCTCGCCCGGCAGAGAGAGGAGAGGAACGGAGAGAGGACAGGAGAGGAGGGCGCCCACTGGAAAGCCGTATCACGCACCATATGCTTTATTAAAGACCAACGGGGAGAGAGAGAGAAAGCGCAAAAGCCCCGAGTGTGTCTCCAGCAGCCAGCACCCTCATCAAGTAATGCAATCACCATTAGGGACTCACACCACACGCGCACACACACACACACAGACACACACACACATGTGCGCGCCCGCGTTCACGCACACGCATGCGGGACACACTAAGTTGCTACCTAACTCGCTCCCTCAGTTGCTCACAGGATGCTGCTTGTGCTGCCCCGAATGCCAGATTGACCTCCCTCCCCCCAATAGCCTAACCTCCCCAGCTCACCTGGAGCTCAGCCTTACCTGAATATAAACCAGGAGATAGATGGAAAGAGGAGGCAAGCAGAGAGAGAGGGGGAGACAGAGAGAGAGAGAGAGAGAGAGAGAGAGAGAGAGAGAGAGAGAGAGAGAGAGAGAGAGAGAGAGAGAGAGAGAGAGAGAGAGAGAGCAGGAAGACAGAAGGAGAGGAAGAGCGAGAGAGAGACAGACAGGTGGGGGTGGAAAGGGGGAGAGGGAGAGAGAGAGAGAGAGAGAGAGAGAGAGAGAGAGAAAGAGAGAGGGAGAGAGAGAGGAGAGAGGAAAGAGGAGAGAGAGGGAGCGCAGGAAGACAGAAGGGGTGAAAAATCATGTCGGAACATGTAGGTCATGCTAACCTTTCACAAGGAGCATTAGTTAAAATGTCAAACACAAAAACCGTCTCCCTTCATACCTCTGCACTTGCACACTCAAGCAGATTACAAAAATAGCACCACAGAATAATTTTTGAAGGGGGAAAAAATAGGTCAATATTCAAGTTTCTACCGATATATTTAAAGGAATGAAAAAAAGAGGCCTCTGCACACAGAGTAGAGCCTCGTGTAAATGTCTTGAAGGTGCTTATTCCAAGTGCAGCAATTTCGTCCTGCACACACACAAAAATACAATAATAT
The DNA here is from genome assembly GCF_034702125.1 of Engraulis encrasicolus. Lineage (NCBI taxonomy): Eukaryota > Metazoa > Chordata > Actinopteri > Clupeiformes > Engraulidae > Engraulis > Engraulis encrasicolus. Next base: position 18,423,579 of record NC_085865.1, on the reverse strand, counting down.
TGCAACGCCTTCCAACGCTCTCAAATACTCAAAAATCCATGTTTTTCAAAAACGGCATCCCACAGAACAATTTCATCAATCCATAATTCTAATCCACGCCATATTATTTGACTAATGCCTTTCTAATGTAAGAGAACGGGGCAACTAAGCACATTGCAATTTCGGTGCATTAGGGAAATTCTCACTCTCCTTTTTAATCCCCCTCTCCTTGGACGCCCGGCGAAAAAAACTTGGTTGCATGCATTTGCCGTCTAGTCTCTCCGGGGGATTTACTTTTCAATCATCATGATTACCACTGCTTACGCATTGACAATCTCTTCTCCACATCTCTCTCCTTCTCTCTCTCTTTCTCTCTTTCCCTTTCTCCCCATATTATGGCTCCCGCCTGCCTAAGAAAAGCACAACCTCACAATCTAATCTGCAGCACAGATCTGCATGGGCAGTCATGGCTTCTGCGCACAACACACCTACAATAGTATTTGCCAAGCACAGAACAGTCTGTACATTACTGATAAAAAAGTAAGGCATTATCTAAAGAAGATAAGAGTTGAATGAGGTAAAATAACTCTTAAGCGGTTTCTTCTGCCTTGAAATGGCTCGACAATTAGGTTTCAGTGGTTAATCGATTCGTAACAGGATGACGCACACTTCTGAATTTGCTTATGGGATCATCTCGCTTAAGTAAGTGTTGTATCCATAATGAGACATATGACAATTCCATTGCCAACCAGTAGGGGAACCTAAGAGAAAACATCTACAGTTGTGTTACTTTAAGATTTTGTGTTCTATCCATTTATCTACAGTAACTCCCGTTCTCACTTGTGCTTGTGTTGCTCGCTTGTTGTGCTATGATGACATTGCCAGACGTCATTAACGATAGAAGTTTAATTGAAGGGTTTATTTGAAAAACGGTGTATCTCCATTTTTGGGAAATTGACATTTTTGTATTGGGCATTCCATTGAATTGCATAGCAAAATGCATTTCGTATAGGTTAAAAAAGTATGTTCCCAAAATATTTGAATGATAAGAATTCACACATAGGTGATAGGCCCTTCAGTTATTTTCAATAATAAAATGCAAAAGTCAAAAAATGGAGATACACAAATCACCATTCAAAGTTAATTTTCTCATTTTCGATCAGGGGTGATGATGATGAATGGGGTAAAGTCCCCCAAAAGTTGTTGTGGCTAGGCTGATGGTGGGGAAGCATTATGGTTTTCTCCACGGAGGCGGGGCGTTAGCAGCAAAGTGTGAGGCCACAAGCACAGGTCAAGGATGGTATTAGAATAATGGAATGTACCCTTTAAAGGGGTATGCCACTATAAATATATGTAAAGTGTCTTATTTTTCATGTTAAGCGTTGTCTTGCTTTCAGACAAGTTAAAAGAGGGAATATGTCGCTAAGCTAGTGAAAGTCAATGGATCCGTGTAGCATTGTAGCATGCTACACAGATCCATTGACTTTCACTAGCTTAGCGACATGCTCCCTCTTTTAACTTGTCTCAAAGCAAGACAACGGCTTACATGAAAAATAAGACACTTTACCACCTTTATAAACTCTGGCCAACGATTTTAACTGTATTTAGCCCCAAAATAGTGGCATACCCCTTTAATCTCACTAAATGGCCATGCCCATACAGATGGTCCAGTAGACTGTCTATACATCCTGAAACAAATATCAAATCATTCTGCTGAAGCACTGCACCTTTCCAAGGTTACGGTTCTGGACTAGAGGTTGATTAAGGTGATACATCTGCAAACGATTTAAGGGGAAAGAAATTAAAATGAATTTCAACAAACTGCACTGCAAAGTCTCTCTGTAATGTCTGCTGCAGCCCCATCCAAATAAAGTGTTCCTGAATAAGCCTGTGTGATGTGCTGTGCTATATGCAGATGCCCGGCTCCCTCAGGGCGCCGCTCTGCTTGCAGGGGGGGCTGGCAGGCGGGGCAGGTAAAGGTTGCTAATCCCCACTTGAACATGCCATGTGGAGCATACAGGAACGGGATGGGGGGAGGGGGGAGGGTGCGTGGCAACAAGCCTCCACGCACAGCAACCTGTGCCAGGGATGCGGATTAAAACTTTCCCTCCCCAGGCACTGCTGTGGTACTAAAAACAGTGTAATTCACTTTCTCCACCTTCTCTCTCTCTCTCTCTCTCTCTCTCTCTCTCTCTCTCTCTCTCTCTCTCTCTCTCTCTCTCTCTCTCTCTCTCTCTCTCTCTCTCGTCCCTTGCTGACTAACCCTGCGACATTTGGTTCATTCTGTTTTATCTACACCGGAAAATGAAGCACTCACTCTGATCCGTCGTTTGGCAGGGAGCGCAGCCATATAGTTGAGTAACACGATACGCTGATTATATATCAGATGACTAGTGACTGACTCAAGTGCAGATTTAGCATGGTGAATAAAGGTGCCCATCTAAGGGACTTACAAAATGACGCGAGCAAGAGCAGAAACGAAAACTGTGACATGTACCTTTTGGTAGTTCTACACACTGATGTAAGCGTCGTCCTCTTTACAATGCATGTAACATGTCAAGTCCATCCAGTAGCATAGACATACACATGTACATCACATTTTTTTGCTTGAAACTAGTAGTGATACATATCTGCTTTACTTCAAAATGGCATTTATTTAAAGTGGTAGTTCGCTATTTTAGACATTAAGCCCTGTTTGTGTGACTTCTGGGGTGAAGTAGAGATGTTCTCATCACAATTTTGACATTTGGTGCTGAACGGAGCATTTGGGTATCCAAGACTGCAGCCCCCCCACCTTTACATTGACTCCAATAGAGCACT
>NC_085865.1:18398280-18415780 GCF_034702125.1 Engraulis encrasicolus | reverse complement strand
GAATGAGAACCATTACAAACACAGAACAGATGATGTGTGGGCAGCGATGGCCCTAGGCCAGGGCTGACCTGAAGAGAAACTATGAATCAGCGAGGTGAATGATGTGGACGCATGCAGGCTAACTGTCGGAGAGGGAATACCCATCCCCATGCTACTGACAAGCTACTGACATGCTACCTGCTAACCTGTTTTTACACGTTTCCCCAAATAGCCGGTCCAAATGTCGGTTTTAGTTTTAGTGGATGTTTGGAATTAGAAAGTCATTGGAAGGACTTTTACATTTTGAGCAGTGGCTCTGGTGCCCCCTCACTCTGGAACTGCACCATGCCACCACCATCTGTCAGGGTTGTTGTGGCCCAGGTCTGGCAGGATGAATGAATGACAGAATGACATTAAAAAAACACAAATGAATTTGGCCAGATGCAAAGCGCTCTCGCGTTCTCTGCACAGTGCAGCAATATAGGAAAGTAGACAACGTAACAGGCACTCTGCAGAATGCATATAGCAAATGAGTGATTAGTTCAGGCAAAACAAAACAAGATGTACTGCATAGTGTTATGTGTTATTACTGCGGCTCCATATTGATTGTTGGAATATGAACTACGAATGCTAATAAGTTGGAATTTGAAATGGTATTGTTGTTAATGCTTGACAAGTCTCACATTTAAAGATTTTGGTTTTAGATGGCTATTAGGGCTGTAACGATATTGTATCGAACCGAGAGATCGTGATACACAGAGTCATGATACTGTATCGTGATACAAGGAGACAGTATCGTGATACACCCTTTCAAAGTTTTGTCACCCATCAGTCCAGAAAACAACCACATGAAATGAAGCAATAGTGCTTCCAAGCTTCAAATCATCATCATTATTACATTTAAACTTTTAAAAATTATTAGCAGACTCTTACATCTTATTCCTATGAGCTATCAGTTTTTAGTCATAATTCCATTTTATAATGTTAAAATTTGTGAAATTGTGGGCTGTATCGAACCGTATAGTCAAAAATCGTGATACAAACAGAAGCGTGAGTTCAGTGTATCGTTACAGCCCTAATGGCTATATTGTCAAGCTGTTTATAAATCTAACTGTTGGCCTTTTCGACTCGAGGCATGCCTGAGAACATCCCCCTTCATACTAGTTGTGCTGTTTTTTTTATTGTTGGACTTGGGCATAGACAGAATATTTAATTAGAAGACATTCCACTGAATACAAGAGAAAGAATTTGTAGCAGCTGCTGAATTTTTTTCTACATTGGCAATAGTGCAGGGGAGTGTAATGCGAATTGTATAGCTAACCTATGTATTCTGATAGTGTGGCATGGATTTAGGGAGGGGGAGTTGTTGCAATCGGCTGAAATGGGTGTACAGGTGTTTGGCAGCCAGTTTCCACAATCAGTATAACATACCGCAATAATTTGGGCTGTATTGCAAAATGATGAAAAAGAGAGCAGGAAATATAACGGGCTGAAGAATAGAGCTAGCAGGAGCCAGCTGCTTCAGTAATGGGAAGGAGTAAATACTCGGTCAGATTTCTGCTGACATCAACTTTCCAATTTCAGACTCTGAATCAGACTTTGCAGACCAAAGTGGCAATCAACCGGCAGCGTTCCAGGCTAAACAACAAAAAGGGCTAAACTGAACAATCTCACCTAGCAATTACTCACACGTCTATTGAGCACTGGCTGCACAAGACGTAGTCCTATAACATTCATGCAGGTATGTCTAGCATGTTGTTTAGACATAATATGTTTGGTTGTGAATGGTTTAGGCATGATTCTGTAGTATTAAGGTCCACTTTGACAGAGGCGAATTGCTTTTTCAGAATCCATTAACTTGATGCCAATATAATTAACATTGGCATTATGGTAATAGAAGAATAATTTGGCCAAAAAATGCAGCTGAATCCTTCCATTTTGGCTTCCTCTGGGCTTGACATCAGAGACAATGTATCACTAGACTTAGATTACCTTTGCCCACATCTGCCCTGCATGTCACTAACACCAAATTTGTATCTTAAAAAAGAAAAAGAAAGTAAATATATGTAAACCCTATTTTAAATGCATCTTAAATAGTATACACAGTATCTTGAGTGCTTTAATTATCTACACCCTTGCTAGTTCCGCCAAAGATTTTCTTAGTTAATAGACTGTCTCTGGTTCCATAATGTACAATGTTCCACCAATGGAACTCCTTTCTATCCATTGGAAAAACTTTGTTACACAGCCATCACACTGAATCTTTTGTAATACATTACAACTTGGCCATTGCAATTCTAGTAACAACAAACGTACAACAGCGAACGTCTTAACGCATTAAGGTAGCAAGGAGACACTGGTGCCGACAAAACAGAACCAGCCAACCAGCTGAGGTGTGCAGCACGTCGACCTTCAGCAACCAGAGCAATTGCAGCAGCGGTGGGGCTGCCTTGGGACGAGGGGGGAGCCCAGGGGAAGGGCCCAGGTCCGTGATTAATGCGTCCCAAATGATGAGATTAAAGAGGCGGGCTAAATGGACCCATGATGGATTTGTTCGGACCACAAGACGGCTTTTCCTTCTCTTTGCTCTCTCTCTCTCTCCCCGCTCTCTCTCTCTCTCTCACCACACAAGAAATCTCTGGGGCTTTTTACACTTTACTTGGTTTGTCTACTGCGACCACAGTAACACACATACGGTACTGGAGAGTGGACAGAGCGAGTTTATGGCACAGTTGCACTTCTTTAAACGAGGGCAGGCAAGAAAATAGTGTCTTACTGGAGAATGCTTTTGAAATGCTTCAGATGACCAATTACCCATATCGCTTACGTATGTAGATGCTATCAATGGGTCTTTTCTTTTCAAATGAATATATTTAGCATAATCACATTTACTTGCTTACAGTACACAAATAAAATCACTATCTGTCCATGCAGTAATCTACCGTTGCTTTTAGCCAATTCCCCCACATTTGCCTGGAGTAGACCAGAGTAGAGTTACAAGCGGATTCCAAAAAAGTTGGGACACTTTGTATTTTGTGAATAAAATCCAAATGCTGGCAATTTCAAAACATTCAATATGTTAATAAGGTCGAGCATTATGTGCAGACAACATATCAGTTGTTAAAGTCAAGCAGAAATATTGTTTTGAGGTAATTATGTCATCATTTAAAATTTGACCCATGCAACAAATCCCAAAAAAGTTGGGACAGGGCCAAAACATAACGTAACGTAATAGTGAGATAATTCTAAAAATAACACTGGGAAGAATATTTTAAAAGGAACTATATTGACTGCCAGCATGAATGCACAAATAAAATACCATCACAGAGAGGCTGTGGCACTCAGTAGTGAAGATTTTGAGGGACTAATTACTTATCTATGACACAAAAAGATTGAGTTATCAAAATTGCAGGCATATAAGGCCAATTTCTGTAATATAGAGCTCTGTGTAATCATTGCATGAGTTATGAGATCATGACATATTCGTCGACAACAAACAAACTATGACACTTCAACAATGACAGCTCTCTAAAAAATGACCATAAACACAACACTTGATAAATGCACATGATGCAGACATTAAACAGTGTTGCATGCGACAAAGCTCATTCTAGATGGACCTAAGACACATGTGAAACTGTCCTCTGATTACAGAATGGAAAATATTGCATCCTTTTTTTAAAATCATGGAGTCATGCACCCTCCAGGTTATATAGAAAATGAATACTTCAGCTTGATTTAGTGGTCAGTCTGAAATACAGCTTAATGATGGTAAGGGGGTGCAGAGGTGCCTTGGTTATGGTCTTCTTACTCATGTAGAGCATTAAAATAAATGATGAATAATATATACAGACTTTAAACAGCATACATAGCTACCAATGCATTATGTTTTGGAGCACCTCCTTTAGATATTGCCCCATAATGGTGGCAAATTTCAATCTCTACTATGTTCCAACAGTGTGGTTCCATCATATGAGTAAACGGGTCACAAAATAGTTTTCTTGCAGACAGGATATGCCACATATTAAGCATAACAAGAATGTAAACAAGTTGAAGAACACACCTATCAGTTGAGCTGCTGAAATCATGTCTCACACATCAAAATTCCTAATTTTTTAATAAAATGATGCTATCAGTCAAAGTATTTAACTGTTCAGTGTCATCCCTTGTGTTGTGTTTAGTCTTATCCAATATAAAAAGCATTTTATTGGCCCCGTCCCAGCTTTTTTGGGATTTGTTGCAAGGGTGAAATTTTAAATGATGACATAATTACCTCAAAACAATATTTCTGCTTGACTTGAACAACTGATATGTTGTCTGTACATAATGCTCTACCTTATTAACATACTGAATGTTTTGAAAATGTATTTCACAAAATACAAAGTGTCCCAACTTTTTTGGAATCCGCTTTGTACTTTATTGATTCCAGAGGGATACGCGTATAAAGAAATAGTGTCAGTTTTAAAACACTTACAGCAATTCTGGATCGAGAAAGCGTAAAAATGTGTATTTTGGGTTCATAAAAAGCCATCTTTATCTTAAAGCCTTAAATCCTTAAACGCTCCCATGACATTAGCAGCAGTGGTGGTGGATTTGTCTCTGATTAACTAGAGGCGAGGTCCACTAAGGCTCTGCTACCCGGGATGGCCACGGCTGTGATACTGTGATACCATGTGGCCTGGCCTCTGATAGCATCAGTGGAAGGGGTGAGACCTCCTTAACGCAGAGGTCGAAACCGTTTAATCAGAGACACTTTAGGTCATCTAAGCCACTGGCACTAATAAAGCAAGACTTTCACATCAAACGAGAAGTACTTTGCGCCGTGTGTTTCAGTGTGTGTGTGTGTGTGTGTGTGTGTGTGTGTGTGTGTGTGTGTGTGTGTGTGTGTGTGTGTGTGTGTGTGTGTGTGTGTGCGTGCGTGCGTGCGTGCATGTCGCGTGGGCGGCATGCATGCGTGCGTGCATGTGTGTCTACATGCTTGTGTGTGAGAAAAACAACCAAAGGAGACATAGACGGTGTGTGTGTGTGTGTGTGTGTGTGTGTGTGTGTGTGTGTGTGTGTGTGTGTGTGTGTGTGTGTGTGTGTGTGTGTTAAAGAGAGAGGATCAGGGGAGGGCTGTGGTGGGGTGGTAGAGATCCTGATTTGACTTTCAAATTTGGTTTGCTGTGTTAAGTGCCAGTCTGGCATAAGGACGCGGGATTAGAGAAATTAAATTGCCATCCAGGAGAGTGTGTGATGAGCTTTGACTTTTCAGCATGGATTAGCGGACTTTGCACTTTGTAAGCAGTCCACGAGAGGCAGAAACAAAGCCGCTGTTTGGGCCGCTAGCATCGTGGCAAATGTGTCCCGTCAAAAGCACATGGCTTAGCAGACTAAACGCAGACCCACACATACACACATTCGTGCGCGCACACAAACACACAGAGTCACACACACGCACGCGCACACACATACAGTACGTATACGTAAACTATGTAGGGCCTACACACAAATGCATGCATGCATACACACACACACACACACACACAAACGCACACACACACACACACACACACACACACACACACACACACACAAACACAGACAAACAACAACAGCAACAAATTCCAAGAACGCTTCAACAGCACAGCTAACACAGCATCATCCTCTAGGCTTGTTGTTCTCAGCACTACGCACTATGTTGCACTCTTCAGGGCTCGACTTGTACAGCAAGCAGGTAACAAATCCCAACATCATGGCTCCTGCAGCACAGTCAGGTATCTCATCCTTATGAATAAAAACTAAAATAAATAAAAATCTATGGGGAGCATGTCCAATTAGAACCGCCCCCGCCCCCCCCAACTCATTCCTCTATGCCAGTGGTTTTCAAGGTGGGGGCCGGGGACCCCTGGGGGGCCGCGAGGGGATGCGAGGGGGGCCGCGGAAAGTTGGTAGGGAATAATAAAATAAATTATTGAAGAACTTGAATAACTAATGTACACCAAAATAAACCAAAATTGAAGCACACAATATTCCCATTAGTTTATTTTATATATCCTACTGGGGGACTGACTCACAGGCCTAGGACTGTGGTTGTGGGGGGTGCACAGGAAAAGTAGTGCGGCACGACCCATGTAAAGGGGGCCTTGGCTGGAATCTACCCGTGCATGGGGGGCCTTGTCATGGTTAAGTTTGGGAACCCCTCTATGCCACTCAGCGATTAATGAACCAATATCTGTCCGATCATTGGTTCAATACCCAAGCCTGGGTAAGCTTCACGGTGATGAAAATATCTAGCGGTACATGTGTTGTGTGATAATGTGCTGTGTGGGACATAGGGAGGCCTCTCCCTGCATGAATTACTGTGAAACAGCATGTTGTCGCGCGTGATGAAAGTGCTTGCCTCATGGATGTGTACATCGCCATCGGCTGACCCCCCCCGCCGACCTTGTGCGTTTTGCGGCTTCCCCCTTAATCAATTACTCCGGTAATAGTAACATTAGCCCAGTACCGGGGGAGTTTCGACGAGGACCGACCAAACAAAAAAGCTTTTTTGATAATTAACAACGACGAGCGAGGAGGATCGATGATGATGTCACATGTTTAACGTATAGAGAGCGGACCGGTGCATAATGCTACCGCTGCAGAGGTAGTTTTGTCTCTACAAGCAAGCTGCATTTTCTAACGCCAACACACACACACACACACACACACACACACACACACACACACACACACACACACACACACACACACGCACACACACACACACACGACTACAGTAGTCCCGCACCGCGCCCCCCCCATTCATCAGGCCCAATTACAGGTCTCCATCCATCCTCCACACTGTCTCCATAAGCCTGATGGGGCCAGAACGGATGGAGCCTCCACGACGTGCAGCACATGTGTGCACAGGCACAGGCAGGATGCAGGGGAATGCACACGTGATGCGCACTGTACTGTAGACACAACAGTAGAGTGGAGGGAGGATGACACAGAGACAGAGACAGAGGGACAGAGAGAGAGTACACTGTAAAAGATTTCAAGCTGAAATTTACAGCTAATTGATGGGGAATAATTGCCAGCAAATTGTTTTAAATTTACAACAAATTGCAGAAAAAAAACAGTTGCCAGCAAGTCGTTTAAAACTACAACACTGTTCCGTTTTCAAAACTACTCTGACCATGGCACATGTCCTGCCCCCTCATCCGCCCGCCTCCTCCCGCCTCCACCCCCGCTGCCCGCCTCCATGTCTGAGATGCCTTCAACATGGTATCGTCCCCATCCTCCACCATGACTGAGATAGCATGGTACCATAATGCCACTCTGCTCTAAGCATATACTTCTACAAGTTCAGCCTTGCATGGGTGAGGCACAAATAATAAATCACTCAGCATAGTGTTGTCACAGTGACAGTGATAGTTTCCTCAAGAGGACTTTCATTTATCAAGTAATCTCAAAGGGGAATTCAAAAACAGTCACAATAAGGACTGTATGGAAATGCATTTGTCAAACCAATCAAGTGGTCTAAATTTAATATTATGCAAAAAACACCATAAAACATGCTATGCTACAAGATGGCTCTCAAAAGATGAAACGACCCAACCAGTTAACCTGTCAGGCAGCCAACCAGTTAACCGACCAGGTAGCCAACTGGCCTTGACAGACTGGCTGGTTGACTGGCCAGCTGCCTGTCCGATTCACTGGCTGGTTGACTGGCTGCCTGCCTAAACCGGACAGGCAGCCGGCCAGTCAACCAGCCAGTCAACAAGCCAATCAACTGACCAGGCGGACAGGCTGTCAGTCAACCTGCCAGGCAGCTAGCTGGTCAACTGGCACTATGCTGTCAGCCACCTTGTCAACAAACCAACCACTCATCTAGTCGGCTAATCAATTGATTGCCAGTACCAGTGAGCACCAGTGAGTCAGGCGCTATGCTGTGCCATTCAGACAAGCAACCAAAGCAGTGTGACAGTCCAGGTTTATATAGTGGGGCAAGTGAACCATGTGACCAGAGTAATCAGGCATTGGGCAGGTGCTGGCAATCATTGAATCACGGCATGAAAGTGATTAGCAATAAAGTGAGGCAAGGCACTAATTGACAGATTGGTTAGGTATAGAGTGTGACAACAGAGTAACAAGAGAGATCTGTATCAAAAGCTAACAAGTTTCTAGAATGTTCCAATCATTGATGCTCCTGCTCTAGAACTACAGTTTAAAAACAGACTGGGCTCCTTCTAAGATAGTGTTTAAAAAAGTATAAGGATATTCTTAAATGGATTGGTTTTGGCCCTTGTTTAATGCACATATCAAAACTTCAGTTCCAAAAAGTTTTCACTCTGATCCATGTTTATAAGTAAACATTACATATGTATGTGGAATTTTCTACACGGTGGTTGGACAAAATAACTGAAACACCTGTCTTTTTAATGTTTGGGAAGTTTAATGGCTCAAGTGGGCCAGCCTGTTGGCCAATCTTCATTAATTGCACATTGCACCAGTAAGGTGAAGTTGAGTTGAATTGCTGGTGAAAAGTTACCAGCTAATGGTTGTAAAATTACAACACATTTGCTGGCAAAAAGTTGCCAGCTCATTGTTGTGAAATTAAAGCAAATTGCTGGTGAAAAGTTGCCAGCTAATTGAAGTAAAATTAAAGCGAATTGCTGGCAATAAAAAGTTGCCAGCTAATTGTTGTAAAATTACACCAAATTGCTAGCAAAAAGTTGCCAGCTCATTGTTGTGAAATTAAAGCAAATTGCTGGTAAAAAGTTGCCAGCTAATTGAAGTAAAATTAAAGCAAATTGCTGGCAATAAAAAGTTGCCAGCTCATTCTTGTGAAATTAAAGCAAATTGCTGGTGAAAAGTTGCCAGCTAATTGAAGTAAAATTAAAGCAAATTGCTGGCAATAAAAAGTTGCCAGCTAATTGTTGTAAAATTACACCAAATTTCTAGCAAAAAGTTGCCAGCTCACTGTTGTGAAATTAAAGCAAATTGCTGGTGAAAAGTTGCCAGCTAATTGAAGTAAAATTAAAGCAAATTGCTGGCAATAAAAAGTTGCCAGCTAATTGTTGTAAAATTACAACAAATTGCTAGCAACAAGTTGCCAGCTAATTGTTGCGCTCTTCCAACGCAAACACTGGAAACTTCACAACATACAGCCTTTGAAAATAATGGTCCTGGGTCTCTGCTTCCATTCCTTCTCATGGGATTTTGAGATACATTCTGTTGCTGAAGCCATCAAAAAGCCAAATTGAACCACAGGGGGCTGCCACACCTGAACATTGTTTATGATCTATGACCTGCCCATCCTCTGTATAAATGGACAAACCATCATTGGCCTCTCCCATGCCCTTTTAGCAGAGAGAAGCCCGTTTTGAATTGCACTGAGCTGAAATTAGCGCACCTGGACGTCATTTACAATCAGCTGGCTCATGACCAAAGAAGATAGATTGGATAAGCAGTATCACTCAATGGAAAATGCATTGGCCACAGTGTAGTAGTTGTGGGCAGTCGTGGCTCAGTGGTTAGAGCACTGGGTTGGCAACCCAAGGCTTCCCGGTTCAATGCCCGACCGGACTGCTGTTGAAGTGCCCTTGAGCAAGGCACCTAACCCCCACACAGCTCCCCGGGCGCCACTCAGCAGGCAGCCCACTGCTACGGACTAGTGTGTGTACTTCAATGTGATTCACTAGCCCAAATGGGATAAATGCAGAGAAAGAATTTCCCCTAGGGGACCAAAATTGGCTCCAATTGGCTTCGTAGTATGAGGGTGTTGCTTTAATGCCATAGAACTAATACATTTCTATGCTTAATGACATGGTGCACATGGTCAGTGTAAGAGGATATCTGATTGACAGTGCTCAGTTTGTGGCCAAATTTACAGCAGCTGTCGGACAGCATTAATTGCAGGGGATAATTAAGGACAGCTGACAAACATTCACTATTGTATCCTATGGCCTGTTCCACACTTTACCATGCTTCCAATTTGACCATGGAAGAAGAAAATTGGACTCCCCTTGCTATCATTCCGTACTACGCTCCGATGATGTCTGTAAACCCTCCTATGTCTACCTCCTTGCTCATGACCAGGTGTGTGCGATTGAAGACTTCAAATCAGTTCACATCCTCTCCACCTCTATCAGGCCTGTATGCATGTTTTAAAAGCATCCAATCAGAATGTGACCTGAGCTCCATAATTTCTGCATGTGGCTTTGCATACATTTGCATTAGGACAGCAGCCCTGACAAAACAGATCTTTACAACAGTATGTTGTAAAAAGTACTATGTGCTGCTGTACATTTACAATTGTGAATTGTACTCTATATGCTATCCCACAATGCATTGCACATTACAGCAGCGAATAGTAAACTGGTATATACATCTTCTTGATGTAGAATTCTAATGTGAAATCACAACAATCTTTTACAGTGTAGGAGAGAAAGAATGAGAGGGCGTAGCATGGTCATACAAGTGTAGAAATGATGAGAAGATGAATGAGAGAGAGACGGGGGGGGGGGGGGGGTTGGGGTATTTGGCGAGAACTGTGTGTGCTTGCCTGCCTGCCTACCTGCCTGCCCGCTTGCCCGTCTGCCTGCCTGCCTGCTCGCTTGCCCGTCTGCCTGCCTGTCTGCCTGCCCTGCCTGCCTGCCTGCCTGCCTGCCTGCCTGCCTGCCTGCCTGCCTGCCGGCCCGCTTGCCTGCCTGCGTGCCTGCCTGCCTGCCTGCCTGCCTGCCTGCCGGCCTGCTTGCCTGCCTGCCTGCTGGCCCGCTTCCTTGCCTGCCTGCCTGCCTGCCCGCTTGCCCTGCCTGCCTGCCTGCCTGCCTGCCTGCCTGCCTGCCTGCCTGCCTGCCTGCCTGCCTGCCTGCCTGCCTGCCTGCCTGCCTGCCCTGCCTGCCTGCCTGCCTGCCTGCCTGCCCACTTGCCTGACTGCCTCTCTGACTGACTGACTGACTGACTGACTGACTGCTTGAAGTTGCCTGCCTGCCTTGCTGCCTGCCTGCCTGTGTGCGTCTTTAGCTGGATTGAGCCCCGCCACTGCGCATCAGACGTGCGGATGACACAGATGAATGGCTCTGGATAGAGGCGCTCGCGCACGTGGCTCAATCAAGCAAGCGCTTAAAGAGCTTCACGATAAACGAAACCACCGTGGCTGCTCAACAGAAGAGGAATTTGCAGCAGATAATAATGATTCCTTCGCTTGCCCCACCGTTCTTTTATTCTTTTTTTCTTAACTCAACAATAAAAACAATTAACATTATCATAAACCCCCCCTCCTTAAAAGTCCCCGCAAGGACATGGTCGCAATCTGTGTCGCTTATTGTCAGAGAGAGAGAGAGAGAGAGAGAGAGAGAGAGAGAGAGAGAGAGAGAGAGAGAGAGAGAGAGAAAACACTGGGGTGAACTCTGGGTATAAAATGGCTAGCTGGTACAACAATGACTCAATTGTTCTCTAATGCGACACTTTTTTTGTTTCAGCAAGTATAATGGGCACGGATGACACACCATCATTATAATACAAACTCTCAATAAGCAGTTCGCTGAGGATGAGGATGAAAAAAAATATGGCGGGGGGTGGGGGTGGGTGGTGAATCAATGATTCTCACTCACTCCAACGGTACTCCTGTACTCCTGTACTGGGATTGAAAAATGGTGTGTGTGTGTGTGTGTGTGTGTGTGTGTGTGTGTGTGTGTGTGTGTGTGTGTGTGTGTGTGTGTGTGTGTGTGTGTGTGTGTGTGTGTGTGTGTGTGTGTGTGTGTGTGTGTGTGTGTGTGTGTGTAGGGGGGGGGGTGTTGAATGTTGAGTCCACTCCAACTGTATATGAACAACAACACACACACAAACACACACACACACACACACACACACACACACACACACACACACACACACACACACACACACACACACACACACACACACACACATCAAGACCTCCCCCCGACTCCATCCGCCCACCACCACCACCACCACCTCTCCAGCTCGACCTCACGTGATGACACATCCCCAGGGAGAACAAAAGGACAACGGTCAGACAAGTTAATCTTTCCTCAATGGAGCTCCAGCAGCAGCACCACCTACCACAGATGGCAGTATCTGCTTAACTGATCATGAGGCGCTGTAATGTGTCTCTATGCCCGATGCCCCCCACAACCCCAGTCTGCCCACAGAAATACCAGCCTGTTTGTGTGTGTGTGTGTGCGTGTGCGTGTGCGTGTGTGTGTGTGTGTGTGTGTGTGTGTGAGTGTGTGTGTGTGTGTGTGTGTGTGTGTGTGTGTGTGTGTGTGTGTGTGTGCATATGTGTGTGTGTGTGTGTGTGTGTGTGTGTGTGTGTGTGTGTGTGTGTGTGTGTGTGTGTGTGTGTGTGTGTGTGTGTGTGTGTGTGTGTCCGTGCTGCATGCGTGTGTTTGCGTGATAATCTCAAAGCCTTTTACCATAAACACTGGATTGTGTGAGACTGTGGACATGGAAATGACAGATTAGAACATCATAGGGGACATCAAATGTGGGTCATCAGAAAACAGACTGTATTTTTCTGCCACATGTTTCATAAGCCATGTAAAGCGCATATAGTCCAAAATGTCAAGTACGCACATGGTGGTAAATGTCATATGCTGAACTTCCCTGAGGAAGAACAATCATCTGTTATTGGTATGTGCATTGTTATTTAACATGTAATAAAACAGCTAATGCTTTGGCTGAAGGGCAAAGAGATTATGTGCGCTGTGCACAAACTAGGGGTGTAAATAATGATCGATATGTATCGATGCATCGGTCCCACGGCCGGCGATCGAATCGAATCGTATTGTGGGGCATTCTTAAACATCAAATATAATCAAATCGCTGGCCCCTGTCTAATGCCCTAGCTCCATAACGTAATAGAAGTGGAAAAGTAAATAATTGAATCGGTGCCTTAAGGAATCGATATTCAATCGTATCGTCTTGGGAGGCTGCGATTTACACCCCTAGCACCAACACAGTAAGCACTACCTTGTCTTTCTCTAATGACATACACTTGCAACCTACTGATAAGCATGCAAATCCTGTGACTATTTTTCTGTTAAATTGTAGCATGGAAACACAACCCTCTATCAATAACTCTCTCCAAACATACAGAGTAAAAAATGTGTTAATTCAACACTTAGAGAGTACTCTGGGACCAAATACACTCTAGAAGGTGTTACATAGACTCTATAAGTGTTGAATTAACACTTGAAAAAATCCTGTGTAGCAGTTTCTCACTCAGCAGATGAGAGAAACACTGTGAACAACACCTCCAAGGAACGCTTGTACGGCATAAGGGGTGTCTAGAAATAACCTGGGCACCGATCAAATCAAGAACTGCAAGAGTTTATTGATTGGTTGAGTTGGCTAAATCAATGCATCACCATTTATTAATTTGAGCCAGTTTTACTGAATAAAAGAAGGTCAAGTCTGCAACAATTTGCAGCTTCTTAAATTTTAATATTTTCAGATTCCCTTGTTCTCTGACAGCACATACAGTAGATAATTTTTTTTGAGGGTGGACAAACATGGGAATCGTCTCGGGCTTTGGAAGATAACCAGGGCGAAAAGAAATCTGCTTATCCTTACGTATGTATGGGATTTGATGTGTCCTATGCTTACTTTGGTGCAATTAATAAATAATTGCATTCCATTAAATGCATTTTACAGTAACATATATTATCTAAATGATATATGCAGTAATACATTATCGTATTGTAGGCTATTGTCTTGCACACAATGTCATAGTGTCTCATAATGTCTCCTTGATGCAGTGGTTGCCCTGATCCAAGACCGTTTCCTCTCGCGGGACTGAGAGAGTAGAGTGAAGGTAACCTTAACCTTAATCTATGTGTTGCCCAAAGCCTCACGGGAATCTCAGCCCACTGGCCTCTGATACTATGTCCTACAAAAATATCATTGAAGGCCTGGAAAAAAAACATGCAGTAAAAAAACATTATCGGGTAATACAAGTCGAGTGAAGCCAGGCTATTTCCATCTATTTATGACTCTGGTGGTAACGGATCTAGTGTTTTCTCCCCACTCTGGTATTTTAATCCACTCCCGATTGTCTTTCTGGGACAGAAACGGCAAACATTGTTGTTGCTTTGTTATCAAACGCTGCCACATTATAGCAGAGCGAAAAAATGTCCTTCCATAATAAACCATAAACCAGTCGGGAGGTTACACACTGCATGCAATACATGTTTTCGCAGACAGGATTCCCTGCATCCCGAGATCAGAGCAACCACACTGTATCTGGCACAAGCAAGCAAAACAGCACGGCAGCACACAGTCTCAAACACAAAGATCAAAAAGCTGGACGGAGCCCCCGAAAGGCAAACGATGTCTAATGGAAGGGGCCTGGGCACAGCAGTGGGGTGGCGGGGCATTCTTGCCCACCCCTCTTCACCCCTGGGCCAGAAGAGGGGAGCGGAGCGGAGCAGGGCCATGGCATGATAAACAGCCAGACCTTGGAGCTCTCTTCCCTTCCCTTCTCTTCTCTTCTCTTCTCTTCTTTAGAGGCAGGCTGGTGTTGGGTTGAGGGACTTGGACACTCTCTGTCCAGAGAGGTCGAGCGAGGGAGGAAATGAACCAGGGAGAAAGTGAATGTGTGCGTGCATGCTTGCTTTCTTGTGTGTGTGTGTGTGTGTGTGTGTGTGTGTGTGTGTGTGTGTGTGTGTGTGTGTGTGTGTGTGTGTGTGTGTGTGTGTGTGTGTGTGTGTGTGTCATAGATAGAGAAAGCAGTAGAGAAAGACAGATATCAAGAGGGGGAAATAGAGTAAGAGAAGAAGTGAAGATGGGGAAGCAAAGTGAAGGAAGAAAGAGAGATATAGAGATGTGGGTACAAAGAAAGGGAGAAAGAGAGAGAGGAAGCCCATCCAACAGCTCAGGAGTATTGATCCGTGAATCCAAGACGAGAGAGAGAGAGAGAGAGAGAGAGAGAGAGAGAGAGAGAGAGAGAGAGAGAGAGAGAGAGAGAAGGAGTGTGTGTGTGTGAGAGAGAGAGAGAGAGAGAGAGAGAGAGAGAGAGAGAGAGAGAGAGAGAGAGAGAGAGAGAGAGAGAGAAGGACCCACTGGCCGATTCAGTGAACTGAGATGTAAAAAAAAAATTCAGGGTGTGCATAAAACATGAAAGCCAGTGAACTGTCTCTTTTTTCTCTTTCTATCTTTCTTTCATTCTTTATTTCTTTTCTTTTCTTTTTTGTGTTTTCTCTCAACTGCAGCCTTGAATGGGAGGCTGCAGACACTGTTTTAAGGAATAAAAAAGCCCACTTCATTTCAGGGCAATGTAGGCAAAAAAAGACTGACAAACAGCGGAACTCAAACAAGCACCACACCGGAGAGGAGAGGGTAATATCAGTGTCACACCTAACACGGACGCCCCGCTGGTACCCACGAGGGAAGAAATCATGCAGCCAGAAACATCACGCCCACAGCAAAAAGAACAACACATGTCTAGGACAGGACATGGCATAGCACTCATGCACTCTCACACACACACACACACACACACACACACACACACACACACACACACACACACACACACACACACACACACACACACACACAAGCCCACCGACAGAGGGGGACAAACGGGTATGTTGTCCCGGGCCCAGAATTGGGCCCCCATTACTTTGTATGTATTGGGTAGGGGGCCCTTTCAGATGACTTTGTCCTGGGCCCACCAAAAGCTGTCAGTGGCCCTGCACACACACACACACACACACACACACACACACACACACACACACACCCAGCAATCACACCTTGCCGCTCAACAACACCACCTGTGCCAACTGCCTACCTGTCATCGTGAGGGATTTTGTTTTACACGCGTAACCTAGTTAGTGCGTGAAAAAGTAGCTCCGTGTCACACTTTTTAACAGATGCGGCCGACACCGGCGATGGATCAACAAGGGGGGGCAAAGTCAAACGTTTATTACCACAAATTTGGAGGTAAATCTACTGGAACTGATGACACCATTAAACTGTTGGGGGACATTAACCGAAGAAAAGAAATGATATCCCAGATATACTTCAGGTACCCTTGACACCATAACACCTCTGAGTGCACCCATTAAAAAACAAGCTATTTTGGGAGGGAGGCACAAAATAATTACTTTCAGTAGTGATGGTACCACAACAAGGTTGAGAAACAAGACAGATCAAAACAACAACAAAGCCTACATGGTGGGGAGAGGAGATGGTGTTCCAGAGACTGAATGCTTTTTGAATATGTTTTTCCTTATGTACAACTAGTTCAAACAACAACAAGACATTGACACAGAGTCTGTATCAAGCATCAATTAATGACATGAAGAATAAACACAAAAAAGCCTCTTAATGAGGAGTGAGGAACATCTCTGTGTAAAACTGCTGCACTGAACATCATGTAGTCTATGGACTACATTTCTCAAAGTTCACTGCAGCAAAGAAAAGATCCAGTGAACTAATTTCCCTACATTCATTATGTTACCACAGTGTAACTACGAGACAACAGCATCTCACTGTCTGCACCCTCAACTTAAGATGATATTTCTCAATGGGCTAATGTCTATGGGTAGGTATGTGGTAGCCTATGTGTGATATGTGTGGTCACACATGAAATAGCAATTAAATAGCGACTGGAAATATACTCAGTTGCATTGCTGGCATGTTGCTACTTTACCTTGTAACAATCAGCCACTAAATAAATGAATATCTATCATGAGAAAGCACATGAGCATCACTGTGTGTGGTGGCAAGGCTGTTTCATTGTCATCATGGGGTGTTTAGTTCGTCAAATAAATAATACGATTAACTTTCATTTCAGTCCTTGTCATGTTTGTCGTCCAGTGCAACTTCACGACAGCACTCTTTTGTAACCAATGCATAACTATAAACTCAGGAAACACATGCCAAACTAAGCACGCAAACTCATCTGCCGTAGGCTACGAGGCACCAAGCTGTCCATGGTTACACATGGTTACATATTCAAATTTCGCATCCTTTACTTTCTGCGTTCACGCAAGAAGAGGAGAGCTGTAGATGAGATGCAGATAGCCTTAACAATTTACTTGACTTCAGCTTCCTTCATATCGCTAAGAATTCACGGCGGTATAACAGCCTATGGAGTAATTAAATCCTTCTGGATCCAGATGCGGTCTCTGCGCTGGTGGCAGCGCAATTTACGATAGCATTGAGCAAGTGTCACTTACCCCCAATTTCTTACTCCGTATTTTCACGTAGCCTTGTTTCACTATGTCATTGAAGTTAGAAGCCATTGTAACAGGTTTACGTCCCTTTCCACGTCTTTCGCCACCTCCTCGCGAAGTCTGCCGTTCTGCATTCAGAGACCACAGGCAACCTGCCTCCCCGTGTCAGCGATCGGGCACCCGGCTTGGGCGGGTCGTTCCATCCGTGGATGGGGAGATGCTGCTCGTCAGCTGATGCGATTCAGTGCCACCGCGGCTTCCTGGATTACACCACCCTACTCCCCACGAGGGGGGAGTGGAGTGCAGCAGACTCACCAGCTTCTGCTCAGGTTTGCATACGG
>NC_085865.1:18390780-18393280 GCF_034702125.1 Engraulis encrasicolus | reverse complement strand
CCCCTGGCTCTTGCAGAGGACAGACTACTGCATGGGCCTACCGGGCCCAGACCCAGGGGCCCAAGAGTCAAGGGGGCCCTGATGACTAAGGCCTCTTTTCCAATGCCGATTTTCTGGTAGGCCTACAGCTCGACACGGCGCAATTCAGCCGCCACTTTTTGCTTTACGATTAAGCTGTGTCGTGCCTATTCGAAAAGGAAAAAAGTGGCGGCCGAGTTGCGCCGTGTCGAGCTGTAGGCTTACCAGAAAAACAGCAGTGGAAAACAGGCATTGGTCTCTATATTTCCATTCTCGCATTGTGATAAAATCACACTTATAACAAATGTATATTCAAATTTTCTCTAAGGGGCAAACCCCTGAACTTCTTACAACAAAGGGTCTCAAAAATCTGATCTAAAACTGTTAATCTTTTTGTAAACTAGTAACACCCATGGTGGGGGGCCCTTTGTTGTTATTTGGCCTGGGGGCCCATGGAGTCATAGTCCGTCCATGGAGTAGTAGAGGATGGCTGGGCAGTGGCACAGAGAGATTTCCCCTAGGAGCCCCGTGTCATATTTATGATTTACTCATAAGCGTTAAATGAGGAATAGTTTGCAGCCATCTTTGTCCTTCACTTCCTTGCAGTATCTTTAAAAGGAATCACTGAATCTGCTGTTTAAAGATTACTACTCAGCGAAGGACATCCGCAGTCTCTAGACTGTGTCTGTGTGTGTGTGTGTGTGTGTGTGTGTGCGTGTGTGTGTGGTTTGAAATGATCAAATCAAGACAGGGGGGTTTGGCATCATCATGGGCTACAGTTTGTCGCTGTCTTTCTCTCTCTCTGTATACAAGCAGTGTCTGTTTTTCTGTTTTCCAGCGGGCCGTTTCCCGGCCACATTTCACATGGGGATATTGCGCAGCGAAATTGGCTTTTTCAGACCATGTCATGAAATTATAAAATGACCTTTATTTTACTCATTTTGTGGTGGGGAATTTTACGAAGCTAATAAATGGAATTATGGGGGAGGATGATTTGCCATTTTCACGCTCCTTTTAAAGTGGGGGAAAAATCTCACTCGGTCAGGCTTGAATATCATCAAATGGGAAACTTTTATGGACATGCAGATCGTTGCTGTGCCGAGGATGGCCGCATGGCTGGCTGGCTGGCCGGCCGGATGGCTGGCTGGCTGGCAGAAGCTGAGGAGAAGCCTCGGGAGAAAGCTCCGGAATGGTGGCGTAGTCGGAGTCACTTGACTGTATAGCAGCAGCGTTGGGATCCAAATGGTGATATGAGGTTCAGTGTGATAAATTTGGGCTCACGTTGTCAGGACGCCGGGATGCGAAAGGACCCTTTCCCTGGGGTGTCAACAGTTCTGCTGCAGTCACCTTCTTCTCCTCTCTGCAAACGGTGAGAGCAGGAGGAGGAGAAAGAGGAAAAGGAAGAGGTGGATGAGGAAGAGAAATAGGAGGAAGAGAAGGAGGGAGTAGAGGTAGATGAGGAAGGAGAGGGGAAGGATGGAAGAGTATAAAGATGAAGAAGAAGATGAGGATGGATAGATGGAGAGGATGATGACGAGAAAGAGGAGGAGGCAGAAGAAGAGGAAGAGAGTGATGAGGAAGGAGAGGAAGAGGATGGAGAGGAAGATGAGGAGGATGGCTGGAGAGCATGATGAGGAGGATAAGTGAGAAGAGGAGGAGGAGGAGGAGGAGGGGGGAAGTGAGTGACCCAGCCCAGGCATTCACATCCAGGACAGGCTACACTGCCAGCCAACACACCCTAAAGTCTAAACATAGAACCTGTGTCAGGAAGAAATATACATGACAACCACAACCCACAAACACCAGACTCCTGCTTTCGGAAAGGTATACGGCCAAAAATATATACTCACCCAGTATAAATAAATACAACGCAAATAAATATTTGATACTTTGTTGATGAGAATTTGGTGTGAAAAGGAATGCTCCAAAAAAAGAGGCCTGTGTATCATTACTAATTCAAAACAGGAAAAGGCAGTCTGCGGATGAACAACAACGAGGAAAAACAGAGAGTCAACTCGTGCATGGGGTTGCGCCGCATAATCTGAAATGTGAATCCGGCGCTTCGTGCCAAGTGAAAATTGAACTCAAAAGCAAGGACGATCTCGCTAGAATCTTGGAGGCCCCGGCATTTATCGAACAGAGAAGAGCTTAAGGGGGGCGCCAGGACGATAGGGCACATTTCCTGCCTTTCAGATTTCAGATACAGATACACATGCTGATGTGTCATCCCTGAAGAAGTGCATTCTTTCTTTCTCCAAAAAGCAGATGGATACTGAAATGTTGGAGCTGGCATGTTTATCGAACCAGCAAGATGTTTTTGGGCACCCTTTCAGATCTCCGATGGAGATACTACACATGCTCATGTTTTCTGCATTATGCTTTTGTTTCTATACACCAGATGGACACTGTACCCTCATTAACATCACTTAGCTGGCTTTGTCTACTGTGGTGAGCTCAGCTGTTCACAATATATGCCTGATAT
>NC_085865.1:18373280-18385780 GCF_034702125.1 Engraulis encrasicolus | reverse complement strand
ACGGGCACCGCTCGCAAGCGAGCGAGCAAGAGCACGGGTAGTGACTGTGTAGAGAGGTACGGCTCATTGGGAGCCTAGACTCTACTTGTCTGAGCTTCATGCGTGCAGGCCTACTGTAAATCCCTTCTCCAATAACACACACTGTACTGGGAGTGAAGGGGGCATAGGTGTCCTGTGCCCAAAGATGTGCCATAGAAGTTCAGTGTCTTTCCAGGGCCGCTGACAGCTTTGGTTGGGGCCCGGGACAAAGACATCTGAAAGGGCCCCAAACCCAATACATACAGTGTAATGAGGATCCAATTCTGGGCCCCCTCTAACACTGGGCCTGGGACAAGTGTCCACTTGCTTCACCCCCCCTGTCGGATTCCCTGTGTCTTTCCTCCAATAATATACACTCAGAGTCAAAAGGTAGCCATCCCGTGCCCAACGATGTGTCTTTAAGAAAATTCCCATATTGGAACGAACTTCACAATCTATTTTAATATGTTCAGTTTGTTTTACAATCATCCCTTTCCTGTAAATAAGCATACAAGCTGTCCTCCCTCCCCCTATGATTATGATGATGAATTTACACTGCAAAATTAGGACGATTGAACGAACTTGACAGCATATTGAAATACATTCAGTTTGTTGTACAATCCCCCCTTGTCTTGTACTCTGCAAGAAGTCATGTTTCCTCCCTCATTCAAGTGAATGTGTAGAGATGTGTCATTGGAGCCAAGCCTCCACTGTTTTACATGTCATGCATGCAGCTGTACTGTAAATCCATTCTCCAAAAATCACCTACTGTTTTAAGAGGGACAGGTACAGTAGCAGTCCCATGCCCCGAAATGTGGCATAGAGGTTCAGTGTGACGTCTTTCACAAAATGTTGGTGCGAACTTCACAATCTATTTAAATACATGCCGTTTGTTTTACAATCACCCCTTTCCTGTAAACAACCACTCACCTTTTCCGTCTCTCTCCCAACCTATGATTATGATGTTGAATTAACAATGTTAAAATTGGAATGATTGAACGAACTTGACAGTCCATTCATTCAGTTTGTTTTACCACCTCCGTCCTCCGTGTTCTGCAGGTATTCATCTTAACTCCATCATTCACTTGAATGTGTAGAGTAATGCCTCATTGTAGCTCAGACTCTTCTACTTGACCGTCATGCATGCAGCTGCACTGTAAATACCTGACACACAATAACACACGCTGGTAGCGAAAGGTAGCAATCCCATGGCCAAAGATGTGGCATTAAAAGTTCGGCGTTTTGTCTTTAAGAACATTTCCTTGTCGGAAACAAACGTCTTTAAATACTTTCAGTTTGTTTTCATCCCTATCACCCATTTCTTGTGTCCATGTATCCTGGAAACAAGCACTCATCTTTCCTTCTCCATGATTTCGCTTTTGCACTGATGGCAGGTCTGTCTGTGAATGTCAGGCCATGGCCCTCTCTGTGAATTACAGACAGACCACTCTACACATTCAGGCTGCCATTATTTTCCCACCACTCAGGCCACCTCAAGCAGGGCCGGTTCTAGTCAACTTGGTGCCCTAGGCGAGTACCCCCTTCACTTTTTGTGCATTTAGACATTGTCATCTGTAAACATAGTGCCTTGCATCTGATCGAACACAACTAATCTGGGCCGAGTCCATGCATAATCATTATCAACGTGTTAAGTATGAAGAGGTTTGGTTTTTTTTTCGTTTGACTTTCTAACTCTGTGGGACATTTTGGGCATTTCTGGCGGCCCCAAGACATTTGGCGCCCTAGGTGACCGCCTAGTGCGCCTATGCCTAGCGCCGGCCCTGACCTCAAGAGCTACCTCAAATAGCTCTGTTTTCACAGACTTTCTCATTTCACTTCGCATTTTCACATGCTTTCAAGTGCATTTCCTAAGCAACAAGATGCTTTCACGGTGCACAGCTGTCAACATTGATGTCTTTGCAATTTTATAAATGCTGCATTTTGCACTGCCTCAGTGCCTCTCCCTCTCTATGAATGCTGCAGATTCATTCTTACCCTTCAGGTGTAGAACAATGAGAGACTACCGTGAGATAGGCCACATTGTCAAAGTGACAGCCCTGCACAGAGAGAGGGAGAGGGGGTATGTGTGTTGGGGGGGGTGAGAGATGAAGACACAGTGTTTCTCCCTCAGGACTCTCACCAAAGGGAAGAAAAAGACATTATCAGGGAAGTGATTTATTTGAAACACTGACCTGGCACTGTCATCATTTTATAATGGACACAGAGGGCAGGGGAGAGGCTTAGCACCACTGACCAGGTGCTCCAACCTCTGCACCGCACATACCAATGAGAATGAATATGCTGAAGGGACATTAGGTCTTCCTTTCAGAGACGGTTTTTACCAATAAAGCAGACAAGGCAGTTGCCTATAGGGCTCCAACAAATGTTCCCATTGTAGGGGGGCCCTAACAGTCATGGTAAATACAGAGAGTAATTCAAAAGCGCCCCATGTCTATATTTTGCCCAGGGCCCCCAAATGAGTAAAACTGCTGCTGCTTCTTTATGTTAAATTTGTTAAATGGCCAGGCGGCCGAAAGATCACTTAAAGGGACACGATGCAGGAAATGGTCAAAAAGGTACTGCAACTATGCTGTTCATTGAAACTGGGCTGCCTATTGCCAAATTTGATCTTTACATGAGAGTTTACTAAGTAAAAAACAGTTAAAGAACAGTCATTTTTGCAGTTAAAATGGGGATTTTTGGAAATTCAAAATGGCGGACCATGGAGAAGATCCCCCTTTTCATGTATGAAAAGTGCAATTTTTCCAGTCATAATGAATACCTAGAATTTGATGGTGGTGGTAAGTATTCATGAAAAAGGTAACATTAGTGAATGGGCAGCATGCATTCTGGAAATAAACAGCTAAAAATCTCACACAGTGTCCCTTTAATTAAACAAAGATATGTGGCATCTTCATTCTCGTCGATGTTGAAATCCATGTCCATCGCCTCAACAAAAAACGATGGTGTGCGATGTACGGTATTTCATTTTCTTTTTCATTACATTCTCTACCATCTCTTCCATCTAGTCAAAGAGGGCACAGTTCCTACTGTAGTCTCAGGCAGCTCCCTTTTGCTTGTTTTAAGAAGCCCCCCGTACATATGGTGCACATCTGAAGCTCAAACCTTATACGCGTGCCTCTGACGCGCAGCAAAGGAATGCTACATTACTCCCGCCGCAGTCAAAACGGACAAATATTTCTGTATGCGTTACGCTTTTTGCAATAGCTTATGTCAAATAGTAAAATGAATGACACTTATTGCGTATGCTGAAACGTCTTTTATCGTGTGATGACGTTGGACCATTTGTGAGGTTATGGCAGTATATGTACTTCATACGTGCAAACTGTGCGTACGTGCGTGTGCCTTTGTGTGTGTGTGTGTGTGTGTGTTTGCATGTATGTGTGTGTGTATGTGCATATGTGTGTGTGTGTGTGTGTGTGTGTGTGTGTGTGTGTGTGTGTGTGTGTGTGTGTGTGTGTGTGTGTGTCATTGAGCTCTCCCGTGTGTGTGTGTGTGTGTGTGTGTGTGTGTGTGTGTGTGTGTGTGTGTGTGTGTGTGTGTGTGTGTGTGTATGTATGTGTGTGTACTTGCATGTGTGTGTATTTGCACGTGTGTGTGTGTGTGTGTGTGTGTGTGTGTGTGTGTGTGTGTGTGTGTGTGTGTGTGTGTGAATATTTGCACGTGTGTGTGTGTGTGACCATAGGTGATATTGCCCAAGGCAATTAAAACCGCATATTTATTTAAATTATGTAATAAATTGCCAAAAACTCCAGATGTTCTGGGTTCTTACTCACGAAACTCTTGGTTATACTCAGAAGTGGACGAGAGCGTGGGCCCAGCAAGCATGTGACTGCCAATGGAGGAGTGCAGAGATCTGAGGTGAAATACCTCAACTGAAGACAGTAGAGGCCTCTTCTGTACATTAAATGTTAATTAATGACCTTGTAGGTTCTTACTGTCGATATTGGAACTTAGGCTTGACGCTCGTCAGACTCTCTTGTATCGAAAACACTCAACAAAAATAAATCCACGAATCCACTTCCTGATTTTAACTGTTTATATGAAAACTTAACGCAACATTACAAAAACATAAAATCTATCCACAAAATGAAATCTTTTACAGTCCAAAAGGAGAGCCTGAGGGCGAGGTCAAAAAACTATTGCGCTCCAATCTCCTTCTGCTTCCTAATGACCACGCTCCACTGGCATGCCCTGGCATGAAGATGAATCTCTCCCAAAAGGCTGGTTTTTAGATGTCACAATAAAAGTCTTATCTTACTCACACAATATCAATGAACTGTACATATGTAAATAGCATTTTTACATCTTTTTAAATCCTGAAATTACAAACAATATTTTTCTTACTTATGAATTAGCATCTTTTTAAATAAAAAGTATTCCAAACAAAAATAAACTGCATTTAGGCTCCTACATTTCCGGCCCCTAATTGTTATCAATGCCCTGAAACAATTACCGCTTCGCACAACAGGGTGTGGAGGCTTTCCTCATCCATCATCTGCTCTTTCACCGTGGTGTTCAGAATCTTTCTCACAGAGCGGATGAGCCGCTCCCAGGTTCCTCCGTGGTGGGAACCTGTCGGAGGGTTGAAGTGCCACTGCACACCTTTTTGTTGCAGGTGCTTTTCGATCTTGCTTGTGTTCCACTCACGTATCATTTTCCTCATCTCGCTTTCAGCTGCTCTGAAGTTCGTCCCGTTGTCTGAATACATCTCTCTGACTTGTCCTCTTCTTGCTATGAATCTTCTGATTGCGTTCAGACATGCATCAGTGTCAAGCGAGGACGCAACTTCCAAGTGCACCGCTCGAACTGCGAGACAAGTAAAGATGACACCGTATCTTTTAACATTTCCTCTTCCTCTTTTCACCAGGAATGGGCCGAAGTAGTCGACGCCAACTCGCGTGAATGGAGGATCATCAGGCAGGACTCTGCAGGTGGGTAAGTCTGCCATGAGCTGCTTACCAGCTGCGCCATGCAGCTTCTTGCAGTCGATGCACTTGGACAACATTCTCCTGATGGCTCCATTGGCTCCAGGGATCCAGAATCTCTGCCGCAACTGAGCCAGCATGTGATTCCTTCCTGCATGTGCTGTTACATCATGAATGTGTCTAAGAATGAGCCTTGTGACATGCGAGTCCTTTGGCAAGATGGCTTGCTGCTTGCAGTCGTCGGGCAGTGCAGCACGGCTCAGCCTACCTCCTACTCTCATGAGTCCATCTCGTAGTACTGGGTTCAGCTTGCGAAGCGAACTACTTTTCTTCACTCTTTGTTGCTCTTTTGAGCATTTCCAGATCTTCTTGGAATCCTTTCTTTTGTGCGTATTTCACAATTTCTGTCTCTGCTTTCGTCAAATCTTCACAGGTAAGTTTTGGTGCTTTGTAATCTTTCTTGAATCTGTATATTCTTTCTTTGCTTGGTAAGTTCGGTTCCTTCTTTTTGTTTGCTCTCAATTCTTTCAGCAGATCTTTCAATTTCAGGTACCAGGCTACAGCGCGCTTCAGCTTCGTCCAGGATGAGTAGTACAACATCAGCTGGTCCAGCGGGTCTTTGGGATCTTGCACTTGTATGGCATGAACTTGAACCTTTTTGACCTCTGGGTCATCCACATTGATCATTCCAGGATCTGGATTCTTTGGCCACTGGTCTTCCTCGCAGCGCAGAAATTCAGGTCCGGAAAGCCAGCTTTCACATTTCAAGAATGCTTCCACCGTCATGCCTCGGGACACATGATCCGCCGGATTCAGGCTGGTATTGACGTATCTCCACTGGGAAGCTTGAGAGTGCTGTAGGATGGCTGACACCCTATTGGCCACGAAAGTCTTGAATCTGGAGCTTTCACTGTTCAAGTACTTGAGCACAACTGTGCTATCCGTCCAATATACTGAGTCGTGGAGTTCCAATTCAAGCTCTTTCTTCAGTAGCTTATCCATCTTGACTGCAACTGAAGCCGCAGTTAACTCCATCCTCGGTATGGTCTGGGATTTCAAGGGTGCTACCCGTGCCTTCGCCATCATCAGAGAGGATTGGGTCTCTCCAGCTGAGGAGCGTAGGACAAGGTAGCTTGTGGTTCCATAAGCGTCTTCACTTGCGTCAGCAAAGTGGTGTAGCTGAGCGAAGACTGGTGCACCAAAGGCCTCCGACTTGATGCATCTGTCAACGCCAAACACCTCTAGCTGTTGCAAGTCTGACGTCCACTTTGTCCATTCCTTTATCACATCAGCTGGTAGGCTGTCATCCCAGCTGTATCTTTGGCGGCATAGGTCTTGCAGTATTCTTTTGGCGGGCAGTACCACTGGAGCAATGAACCCAAGAGGGTCAAAGATGGAGCTCAGGAAGGAGAGCAGGCCTCTCCTGGTGTGCGGACGCTCTTTGAGGTTGATCTTGATCTTGAACTGATCCGTCTCAGCACACCACTGGATTCCCAGCGCTCGCTCCATTGGCAAACTGTCCTTGTTCAAGTCGAGATCTTGAAATCCTTGAGCTCGCTCATCTTCAGGAATTGAGTTGAGCAACTTCCTGCTATTGCTTGCCCATTTGGTTAGCCGAAAACCACCTCTTGCCAGCATGCCTCGTAGGTCGGAGCACAGAGTGACTGCTGTGTCCTCATCAGCTACTGACTTGAGGCAGTCGTCCACATAGAAGTTTTTCTTCACTGTGGTGGCGGCTTCTTGCACGAATTCATCCTTGAAATCAACTGCACACTTCTGCATGGCGTAGGTTGCAACACTTGGCGACGAGGTCGCACCGAAGATATGCACCTTCATCTTGAATTCGGCAAGCTCTTTCTGATGATTTCCTTCCGGCCACCAGAGAAATCTGAGAAGATTTGTATCTTCTTCTTGCACTGCCACTTGGTAAAACATGGCTTCCACGTCTGCCATAACAGCGACACATTCTTGCCTGAACCGAGTGAGGACCCCAACTAGCGAACTTGTCAGGTCCGGTCCCTGTAGAAGCTGTTGATTCAGCGATGTTCCTCCAAAGCTTGCTGCGCAATCGAACACAACGCGCAGCTTGCGCTTGACTGGGTGTCTGACTCCGTGATGGGGCAGATACCATGTTCTTCCTTCAGTCGGTGCGCACTCAGCGCTGTTGATTTGAACTGCGTAGCCTTTCTTGAGAATGTCTTCCATGAATGCAACATACTCTGCACGGTAGTCTGTGTCTTTAGTGAATCTTTTTCTCAAGTTCAGTGCACGTTGTTCTGCTACTGATCTGTTGTTTGGCATGCACAGCGAGTTGTTTCTCAGCGGAAGGCAAATACTGTAATGCCCATCTTTCAATTTTGCAGACTGAGACACCATGTTCAGAAATTGGTGATCTTCTTTTGACATTTCAGTGTCTTCACTCAGACCTGCATCGGGAAAGTCCAGTTTGAACTGTTGGTGCCAAAGCTCTTCTAGCCTGGCTACTGAGATTCGGTTAGCTGTTACTGCTGGCGACCTGGTTCTCAGTCCATCGTTCCCTCCTTTGAGAGGTCCATTAACGGTCCAGCCTAGAGCCGATCTCACAGCAAAAGGACCGTCATCCACACTATTCACCACCTGAAGCGGTTCCATGGCCTTGGGGATGTTAGCTCCGATGAGCAGACCTACTTCTGCTTCAATGGCTGGAAGCTTCACCTCCTTTAGGTGAGGCCACCTACTGACATCCTCTTGGCGTGGGATATTATCCTTCGTCACAGGAATGGCCTTCTGGGAAAACACCTCTGGAAGTTCAATAA
Source organism: Engraulis encrasicolus (assembly GCF_034702125.1). Classification (NCBI taxonomy): domain Eukaryota; kingdom Metazoa; phylum Chordata; class Actinopteri; order Clupeiformes; family Engraulidae; genus Engraulis; species Engraulis encrasicolus. Next base: position 18,378,018 of record NC_085865.1, on the reverse strand, counting down.
ACTGGTCACCTTCCAAGTTACTGATTTCCAGTCCTGTCACTATACGTGTGTTCACCACAGACTCATTCCCCATGGTTCGCAAGGAGATGCTTGTGCGGCGTCCATTCAGGTTCAGCTCGTTTATTAGCGACTCAGTAGCAAAGGTAGCGGAGCTGCCTGGGTCCAGAAACGCGTACGTGGTCACTATCTTGGTTCCTTTCTGTGCCTTGACTTGAACCGGAACTATGGACAGGAAGCAATCTTCTTTACCGGCCCCGGTGACACTACATATTTCAGATGCTTGAACAAGAGCGTTGGTGACAGCTTGCTCATCTTTACTTTCATCTTTCTTTGTTTCTTCCTTTGACTCTTTGAACGTGATGTGCAGCAGAGTGGGATGTGGACGAGCACATTCTTGACACTGAGCCTTCTCTGTACAGCTACTACTCATATGGCCATGTTTCAAGCATGCGAAGCACAGCCCTTTGCTTTTCAAAAACTCAATCTTTTCTTTGTGTGGCTTCTTCTTGAATCCTTTGCAGACTGCGAAACTGTGATTTTCTCCGCTGCAGTAAAGACATGGTTTCCCATTGGCATCCACTGATTTTGTTTTGTTCGATGTTGTGCTTTCATTTTCCTTCTTGTCTTTGTTCTCTGCTGATGAAGCAACTGATGTTGTGAAGACTTTCTTGGATTTAGCCATGTCTTTGTCTTGTGCTTTTGGTTTCTGTCGAATTGAATCCTTTGTGTTGGTGGTGGTGTTGTCCTTTATGTTCCCATAGAGAGGGTGTAGTAAGTACTTGACTTGTTTGTTTACAAATTCGACAAAGTCCTTGAATTTAACTCTTTTCTTTGTTTTCTCTTGCAGGTCACAGGCGTATTTTCTCCAGGATTCCTTCAGTTTGTATGGTAGCTTGCCAGCTAATGACTTAATGCACGCTGCATTGTCCAAGTCTTCCATGTAGCAAATGTCTGTCATTGTGTTGGAGCAGCCAGTCAGGAACAATGCGAATGACTGTAGTGCAGCGCCATCTTCTGGTTTGATTGTCTGCCACTCCATGGCTTCCTTTAAGTATGCCTCTGCAATCTTGTAGTCATCACCGAAGTAGTCTTGCAACATTTGCTTTGCTTTGGCATATCCTGTTGAAGGTGGCATGTGAATGCAGCTCTTCACCAACTCGTGTGGCTGTCCACTTGTGTACTGCAGCAAGAACTGCAAGCGGTCACGTTCATCCTCAGTGCGGCTTTCAATGCCATGTTCAATGGACCTAATAAAAGATTTATACTCCAATGGGTCTCCTTTGAATGTTTTAATTGTGAGATCAGGAAGTAAAGATGCTTTGTGGTTCTTCACTAAGTATTCGGTCACATTTGCCTGTTGTGTTATGGCTTGGCACAAACTATCCAGCACAACTGTGTCATTTCCTTTCTTTTTTGTGTCCATTACATTTTCTTTGGGTCTTACAGGCAAGCTCTGATGAAATGCATCACGTCTGGAATAATTCAGTACTGGTGCGGAGCGTTGTGGCAGGTGTGGGGCACTTTTCACTGACATTTTTTCATATGGCGCTTCAGATCCACCAATGCTCACATCATCCTGCTCCTCCTCATATTTTTGTAAAACTTGCATTTTTGCATCAGACTCAGCTAATTGTGTTTGAATTTCGTGCATTTCTTTCTTAGCTTTAATGGCAGCTTCCTTTCTCTTTCGCTCTGCCTCAAGCTCTACTTCCTCCTGTTCAATGGCCAATTTTTCCATTACAGCATCTGCCTTAGCTTTTAGTGATACACGCTCAAGCTCAGCTTGCATTTTCATTTTGGAGGAAGTTGACTTTACAGTTGAATGTCTTGAACTAGACCGTTTGCTGCGCAGTGATCTGTTATCAGTTAGCTCAGCATCATTCTCTTTTTCTTTTGCCTGCTCAGTTCGTTTCAAAACTTCTTTCATCCAATTTTCACCTTTCCAGAAGAACTCATTCATTGAGGCTTGTTTGGGCTCAAAATAGTTCGTTTGGTTTTCTATAAATTCTTCCTCACTCATGTATAGCTGCAAACTAAAGTTTGTGTCAGTGAATTCGGTCAGTAGACCACCGAAATCGACACGCAGCTTGTTCTTAACGAGGTCGGCGTTCGAGTCATCCGCCATTAATTCCTCAAGTTGCTTAGTCATGCTAGTAAGCTGGGCTAGCTTGCCCTTACGTGCATTCAGTATCCTGGTTTTATGATCTTCCATGCCTTTTTCTGTCATCCTTACAACTCGTTTCTCTTCTGGTTGTTCCATGTTAGTTTAAATCTTTCACATCCACATGAATTAGCGAACTTTTAAGCATGTAGCTTTCCAATGCATTCCACTTAGTCATTCAAATTCTCGACGTCTTTTTGAATCTTAACTGACACACGGCCAATCCGTAGCAGTATTTTACTTACAGTTGCCGTTTTCTTCGAATGACAAGTCTCCAAATCCGTGCAGGGGTTTCCTATTTTCGTTGTCCTTATCATCCAGTCCGTATTTGGCATCCAGTAGTCCGTGTAGAGCAAGTTTTTTGACTAAAAATGTAGGTTCTTACTGTCGTAATTGGAACTTAAGCTTGACGCTCGTCAGACTCCCGTATCGAAAACACTCAACAAAAATAAATCCACGAATCCACTTCCTGATTTTAACTGTTTATATGAAAACTTAACGCAACATTACAAAAACATAAAATCTATCCACAAAATGAAATCTTTTACAGTCCAAAAGGAGAGCCTGAGGGCGAGGTCAAAAAACTATTGCGCTCCAATCTTCTTCTGCTTCCTAATGACCACGCTCCACTGGCATGCCCTGGCATGAAGATGAATCTCTCCCAAAAGGCTGGTTTTTAGATGTCACAATAAAAGTCTTATCTTACTCACACAATATCAATGAACTGTACATATGTAAATAGCATTTTTAAATCCTTTTATATCCTGAAATTACAAACAATATTTATCTTAATTATGAATTAGCATCTTTTTAAATAAATAATATTCCAAACAAAATTAAACTGCATTTAGGCTCCTACAGACCTTAAAGGGGTATGCCAGTATTTTGGGGGTTAATACAGTTAAAATCGTTGGCTGGGGTTTATAAAGGTGGTAAAGTGTCTTATTTTTCATGTTAAGCGTTGTCTTGCTTTAAGCCAAGTTAAAAGAGGGAGTATGTAGCTAAGCTAGTGAAAGTCAATGGATCACTGTAGCATGTAGCATAGGAGTGTCGTGGGAAACACTTCTCATACGAAAAATCGTTTTACATACCATATTCAGATTTGTATCAACTGCTGGCATTCTGTGATGAAAAACATTCTCACAGCGAGTTTATTTATACAGCATTTTTTACTGACTGTGTAGATTTTGAGACAGGAATGCCACGGGCACTGCGCAAACTACGTCATCCTACATTGTGCTAGCCTCGCGAGCCATCCTACGTACTTCCGCCAAAGGATTGGCTCCACTACTGTAGTCTGGCCGTGCTTCTCTGTGGAGTGCCTGGAGCAGTAGAATTTTGATCGCAACGCCCCCCAGAAAACAGCCAATAATCGAATACGCCCCCAACGTGGGGGCGAAAGGGGGAGGACGCTCGTGACAATGACGTACACATCTGCGCCAGAGCCATTGGTCTGCGCTATGTTGTTGTTGAGTAACTGCCAGCGATTGGGTGAAAGGTGTCCAATAATTTTAAACCATAACTGAATGCAAACTTCCTGCTTCCTACAATCGCTTCAGAGCAAAGAAATGCCAGACCATAAATACGAAATGAAATGGTAGTATTATGGGATGGTCAGGACCAGGCTAACATTGTGCCCCTTTAAAGTGTTTATGAAACGAAAACAAACGGTCATTCCCATTAAAGTCTTGTTTTTTCTGATAGCATCGATGAGACTTTGAACCCAATCATCCTGGAGGAACTTGTGAAAATGGCAACTCAAAGTGTGAATTCTGTGAAATTTGGTGTGACTAATGAGCTGGGCTGTGACATCAAAGAGGGGAGTCCCTGGTTTGCTAGAATGGCGATGTGAGAAAACAACACACATTTGATGGACCCACATCTTATAAAGGAACCAAAATTCTGATACAAACATCAGCGTGTCGAAAAACCACACACCCAACCTCATGAGCCAAAAAAACAGCAGCACAAATCTATTTCAGAGGCACTGATACATCTGCAGAAAGTGACATGTCTGACAGGTGAAGTGACGATTGTTGACATAGCCTGACAGTTCTTATGTTTATGGTTACGGTTGCTAAGGGCGCTTTGCCATGACCCAAAGATGACATGGCGTGTGTATTTGTTGACAAATGGGGGGCATTTTGATTCAATTGCGCGATATAGTGTGATGTGTCATGTAGGCTACATGCAAAAATATCATCAACTAGAGAAAAAAACGGAGGTATTAGGCTGTTGGAAAAACACCCTATATAGCCTGAGTCCTCAGCATATTTTTAGCGTTTATCATTATTATTATTTTTTGTGCTCAAAGTCACAGGCGTTGCGTGTCCCTCAGCCTGACTCTGAGGACGAGGTGTGTCCAAACGTCAGCCACACATGCACCACAATACTAAAAACAAACAATCAACGCTTCAAAGTAGGCCTACGCTATGTGCATCTCCGTTTATTCACTAAGCAGTGTAGCCCAGTCTGTGAGTTGGCTGTCCTCGACCGAGAGAAGCACGCTGATGCGCGGATATCCTCCCAAAACCAATATATTGACCAGTTGAATGGCAATCAACAAAAAGTGCATAT
>NC_085865.1:18360780-18365780 GCF_034702125.1 Engraulis encrasicolus | reverse complement strand
CTTCAGCTTTAGCTCACACATCTCCATAAGCTACAACCCTCTCCCTCTCCCCCCGCAATATTTTCCTCATATAGCAAGGAGGCACTTTTTCCTCTCTCCCTGCCACTTAAACTTATCATGAGCGGTTTAATAGACATAAAAACATGGTGGGGTCTCTCCCTCCCTCCCTCCCCCAACCCCGTCCCTCACCACCAGCTGTTTTGACTTTGGCTACTTTTCATTGACTTCATGGTCTAAATGCAGCCAGGCAGCAGCCAGTCCGGCACAGCCCCAATCAGTAGCCGACACAAATTTATCAAGTTGTAAATCCACGTCATTCCCTGTTAGCTACACTTCACATTACAAGTGTCAGCTCCGTAGGCCAAGAGCCGCAATATACGGTCCGCCATTGCAGCTGCTAGGGGCTACCTGTGTCGTAACTCAGTCAGGCGCCAATCTGGCATGGAGCAATTACGGAGGAGTGTATCCGGTGGTCTGTCAAGATGGGCTGCTTCATCGAGATGCGCTACCAATAGGCTATTACCATAGGCCAAAACCCAAACCCTAACGTGTAGGCAGGGCTGGCCTGGGAGGAAAAAGCACGCCGGGCATTTTCAGTCAAGACCGTTCCGCAAGGCTCTGGGAGAGACAATGAAACCTGTGACAACAGTCTAATCTATTAGGAGTTATTTTGACCACAACAGCCAAAATTTAAATCTGACTCTGAGAGGTCAACTGTAGCGGCATGAGCACTGATACCACTGCATTGAGGGGAGTAACAGGCCAAAATCATCAACAGTCCACCGGGCAAATGCCCTGCATGCCTTATCCAGCCATGCGTGTAGTAGGGCATTGTAATGGCTAAGCTCAGCTCGACGGGCAGCTCACGTCGGCATGACACCGGCAGAGTGCACTCATGAGCTTGATGATAAGTGATCACTCAAACCGCTCCATGGCAGGTCTTTTTGGTGAGGAGAGGCAGGGTTTTGGAGGAGTACAGTCTGTGGTCAGAGGTTTTTTTTCTGGTGGACTGGGGGTGGTGGGTGTGGAGGGATGTGGAGGGCTTTAAGAAAACAAAAAGTGAAGGAGACACCCAGCGAAGAGAGGCCTCCTCCCCTGCAGACAGTCCGCAGGCCCCAGGTCTGGGTTCTGTCCTGCCGAACAGAAGTATCGACTGTGAACTCACCTCACACACCTCCGATAAAAGCAAGTTGGGCTTTTTTTTCTGCAGACAGAGAAAATAAAAGCAATACGTATAGCTTAAGCTGGAAGCATCAGGCCTCTTGACGTTTTGTTGTATCCAAGTAACCTATAAAATCCTGTTATGAAGGGGCTTTTTGGTGTTTTATAGTGGGAGATATCAGTTCAAGTATAGTAGCATTGTTTGCTGATAGATTTCTGTTTAAAAGTTCTGAAGTGAACTGTTGGCCTTTTCAAAAATTCATTGAGAAACTTTTTTCTTGCTGATAGTGCATTCCAGTGTTTCAGCTTGAAGCCTCCACACTGTACTGGAGTTTGTTTGAAGAATGGAATTAGGGTAAACCCGAGAATCCAAAAGGTAATCATATTTCAACTTCAACATCGTAATTGTTGTAGCATGTGAGAGGAATGAGACTTGTTAGCATTTTTTGCTAGCTCCATTCCACAACTCTTCAGGGAAATATCACCATGACTACCCAGCCACCGAAAGGCCATAAACACCAGATTTACTTTTTCTGTGGTATTCAAGGATTGTGGGGCCATTGTTCTTCCTACCACATATTACATTTTTAAATCTTTTCAAAAAGCCCCCTAATGACATATTTATCTTGTGACATAATATTACCTGCTCAATTCCAAACTTGATCTTGACTCTTACAAATAGTTGCTGCTTGGGAGGCTTGGTTTGTTACAAAAACAGTTTGTTAAAAAATAAGTACCCTATTTTACTTCTTAAACAATAGTCTGGCAGCACATAGTGAAAAATGAACATTCAACTAAATCTCTCTCTGAGGTACAAATTGACATGGATGGTTATTACGGTTATTACAGTAGAGAGATCAATATCATATTCTCTTTATGATGCTATGAAAACAAACCTAGGAGTGCATTCAATGTAAAACTTTATCCCTGCATTTAACCCCCCCATACCACTATGACATTACAATTGGACCTGAAGTTAAAGAAGTAAAAAAAGATTACTAGGCAGAGGAAGAATATGAAGAAGCCTAAATTATACATGGCCTCAATGTGAAACATCACATTAATCAATGCCTGGGTGGAATAAAACACATTGCTATTTTATACTCTAAATTTCATATCCTACTTTTTATCTTATTTCACACATACTGATTTCATCCCCTGGCTTTACTTCTGTATGACTACTTGGCTGTGGTGAATCAAAGGTGAATTGATAGTAAAAGTTGACTGTCGGCTCACAGAACTAAACTACAAAGTGGCTGATGCTTTGTTCATCTGTCAGTTTGTGTCATACCACATAGAAATGTTGAGTGTCAATAGGAGTGACTGTAAACACGAAAGAGCATAACTTCAGATTTTACAAAACCAACACAAATTTGCACTCATTTATTTGTTACAAAACCAACACCATAACAAAAAATATGTCAATAAAACGTGTATAAACACGCATGTACTGTATACATTATATGCACCATTATAAATATAAAATTTACATATAAAAAACATTTAGCTGAGGACCAAACGTATAGCTGTGAAGAGAGCATGGGAATTCGATGTGTCTTTGAAGGACATGAAAGACTTCAAACGACACTTTTGTTGAATAGGTACAAATTTCTCCTGTCCAGCAGGAGTGCGGAGCAACTACCCGCATATTTACCCAAAACACATTTGCACCAGGCCAGTTGCTCTGACAGCCATTTTGAAAAGGTCCACCTGTAAATACAGGGGACCAACTGACTGCACGTGTGCAGAGAGACTCTACCACCCCAACAGAAATTCCACTGCGAATGGGTCAGTGGGGTGGAGAGAGAGCGAGAGAGCGAGAGAGAGAGAGAGAGAGAGAGAGAGAGAGAGAGAGAGAGAGAGAGAGAGAGAGAGAGAGAGAGAGTAGGGTAGAGAGAGAGAGAGGTGTTGACAAACGCAGAGCAGAGCTCAAGAGAAAGTTGCTGCACATGACATATCCATGGAGACTTTTGGCCAAACACTACAGCTCTGTAAGAGCTGGATGCATTTACCAGCTTACATTGCTCCAAGTTTCGCAGCAACAAACATTTCATTTCGCTTTATTGCTTAGGAATTACTCAATGTGATGTCATCTCTATCTGACTTTGAAAGGAAACACACACACACACACACACACACAAACACACACACACACACACACACACGCACACACACACACACACACACACACACACACACACACACACACACACACACACACACACACACACACACACACACACACAAGCACCTGTATACAGTCCACATAGCAGCACCCCTGTACACTTTGTTATACACAATATAAAAATAGCAACATTATAACTCCACATAGTATCTCTTTGACAAAGAAATGATGAAGATAAAAGCTTAAAATAATAAAATAAGAGACAACATGTGCCAATAACAAGAGAAACATAAGTTATGATGATTACAAACTCTTAACAGTTGCAGTTGTAAGCGCTTACACATAGGATTTTAAGCATGTGTGATCTGATGAATGGATTATTGACAATGTGACCTATCGAGCGAGCCCAATAAAAATACACCACATTCCCTCCTGTTAACAGCAGCAGAGGGAGAAAATACTCTTGCCAGTAAAAAAAAACATACACACTCACAATTTTTTTTTTAAATGGGTTACCGTGAGAGACGTTTCTCCAAAATTTTACAAGTTGTTTTTCTGCATCACATATTGATTGCTAAAGAATTTTCATCCTGAAAGATGACAATGACCTGGCCTAGGTAATGAAGCACTCTGAATGGTGCCTTCACCTCTGGCTAAATCAGGGCTCCCATCCAGACTGTCCACTGGGGTGAGAAGATGCTGTATTCCCTTGCACTCAGATGACTGCAAACACGCGGAAGGCCTTGGCTCCTGGGGGGTTCCGTAAACTGGGGAGAACAGCGGAAAAGACAGGACATGAGTTGCTGATAAAAGCATTATAATTGTTTGTTGTTTTATTTTACTAAACAGTAACTCATGATATTTTAAATATTCATTATTCAGTAACTATTGAGCAGTTTTCATGTTCTTTGACAAAATTTAATGCAATTTAAATGTGTGCCAACTAGCCCCAACTACATGTGCCAACTTGCCCCGGGTTGGGGTAACTTGGCACAAATTCACAACAATTCTTTAATCACATATAGATGGAAACAATGAATTATCAACCAAAGATGCATGTGTCTAATATTTAGCTGAGATGTAACCCTTTTAGAATATCTTAGTTGGGGAGTTTTAAAGCAATGTATGCCAAAGATATGACACTCGAACTGAAAAGTGTGCCAACTAGCCCCGGTCTCCCCTATAGTATGTCCTAAGGGAGGCCTATGTCGCACAATTACACTGTGCTTTACCTCACGAATACAACAGCCACGACCTGAGCGAGGCAAGCGACGGAAGTAATTGACTTTGTACTAAGTCGCACAACAAAAGCGATTCGCGAAAAAGGGATTCGGCAACTAGAGGCCATTCGGCAACTAGAGGCGATTCGCGCAACGAGAGCCACAGTTTGTAGTTAAACTCCTGGGAATATTATGCAAATTAGCTATGACGCGGTTCAGTGACAGCCGCCACAGCCAATTCTGCTTTTACTGTAACAGACATACTCTAGATCAGTGTTTCTCAACCTTTTTTTAGGCCAGGCACCCTTTCAAACCATGAAAAATTTCAAGGCACCCCAAATCAACAAGCCGTAACATGGCATCGCATCTGATACCACGCAAGCTTAGAAAAGTAACACATTTGGAGACGTCACATGACCTACGTTCGAAGTTGCAGCTGACTGAGGCGACCTATATTTACTTTATTGTGCGTAAATGGCAGATGAAAGATTCCA
>NC_085865.1:18335780-18343280 GCF_034702125.1 Engraulis encrasicolus | reverse complement strand
ACAATGCAATGAGGACCCAATTCATGGGCCCCCTATCTCCCTGGGCCTGGGACAACTGTCCTTTTTGTCCCGCCCTGTCGACACCCCTAATCACAGGATAGCTGAGAGAATTTCACTCAGGATACTCTCATGGTCATTGACAGCTTTGGCCAAGGCCCACGACAAAGTCATCTGCAAGGGCCCCCAATCCAATACTTACAACGTAACGAGGACCCAATTCTGGGCCCTCTCTCTCCCTAAGCCTGAGACGAATAACCCATTTTCACCCACCCCTGTTGGTTTCCCTGAATGCAGTAGATAGGAGACTCCAGACTAAAAAACTAACACAAAGGAATGGGTACAGAACACACATTCGCACATACTGAGTTAGAATATCACTGCAGGGGCACCGCCGCAGTAAAACAGGGGGAACACTGTGCATAATTCAGTAACAGGATGAATGCAAGAAATTAAAGTCTCGCTAGGCTAGCTACACACGGAATTAGAAACAGGAAAGCGGCACAATCCCAGACACCGAGTCTGGGCGGCAGGGAATCAGAGACTAACATTTCCCATCACAAAGCCCCCTTGGCACCGGCCCCTGGGGTGGCTTCAGTATGCTACGCATGCAAAGGCACCGCAGACTGAGTCTCCTGCCTGCCTGCCTGCCTGTCTGCCCTGCCTGCCTGACTGCTTGCCCTGCCTGCCTGCCTGCCTGCCCGCCTGCCTGCCTGCCCTTCCTGCTTGCCCTGCCCTGCCTGCCTTCTTGCCCTGCCCCGTCTGCCTGCCTGCTCGCCTGCCTGCCTGCCGGGTTGTCTGTGGTCTCGCTTCCCAAACACTGGATTACTGCAGTGGCAGCCGAGAGACACATTACATGGCAATAGAAATCACATCCATAAGCCGCACGCTAATCCATCTCTCTCTCTCTCTCTCTCTCTCTCTCTCTCTCTCTCTCTCTCTCTCTCCCTATCCTTCCCCTGCCCGATGACAGTCAAACAGGGACCCAGAGGTAGGTCAGAATGAACAGTCACTCTTCTCTCTCTCTGTCTGTCTCTGTTTCTTTCTCTCACTCTATCTCTCTGGCTGTCTCTGTCTCTCTCTCTCTCTCTCTCTCTCTCTCTCTCTCTCTCTCTCTCTCTCTCTCTCTCTCTCTCTCTCGCTCTCTCTCTCCTTCCCCTGCCCCTGAACAGTCACTCTTCTCTCTCTCTCTCTCTCTCTCTCTCTCTCTCTCTCTCTCTCTCTCTCGCTCTCTCTTTCTCTCTCTCTCCTTCCCCTGCCCCTGAACAGTCACTCTTCTCTCTCTCTCTCTCTCTCTCTCTCTCTCTCTCTCTCTCTCTCTCTCTCTCTCTCTCTCTCTCTCTCTCTCCAGCATAGACCTTCCCCTGCCCAGTGACAAGTCAAAGAGAGACCCAGAGGCGAGAGACGGGCATGATCAGTCAAGGCTATGGGGGGTGAATCCATACTCCCCCCTGCCACTGATAGATTGATATCAAAGATGTCTGTCTGGGGCACTAAATGAGTCTCCCGGTGATGCACGAGTGGGTCCCGGCGAGTAATCAAGGCCATTGATTTATCGTGTTTATGTGTTGGTCGTTTTTTTTTTTTTCTTCCTCGTCTGGTGTGCCGCGTGGCGATGCCGGTGATGGGACAGTAAATGCCTAATGATTGATTGAATTAGGGGGCTGAACAGAAGGGCCGTGCCTGCCTTGCCAGGCTTCTCCGTGCCAGATGCTCCATTATGGCTGGGGGGTGGGGGGAAATGGCATGAGGCTCCGGTGGCCCATATAGCCAGCGCCCTTGCCAGCCAGTGACACCAATGTTTTCTTGGAAAACATCGAGTGACACTTGCATACACACAAAAACGCCTATTCAAAACATATTCACTTTCAAATATGCACATATGCATACACGTACATGTCCATGCACTGCCCATACAAATGCCCACATACAGTAGGATAGAGTACATACAGTTAGGGCAGTGGTTTTCAAAGTGGGGGCCCCCTGGGAGGGCACGACAGAGTACTAGAGGGTCCACGGCAGATTAGAAGAAAAAGAATAGCAAAACAAAATAAATAATTGAATAATTAATGTAATCTAAAAGAAACAAAACACTATTTCCATTAGTTCAGAACTGTATTATAATGATCTATTGCATGTCTGAACATTAGTTCCACTAGCATTGTCCTCATTACATACATCCCTGGTGCACTGACACATGCATAGAAAATGGTTGTGAAAGGGTGCACAGGAAAACAACCAATGTCAGGGGGGCCTTGGCTGGAATCTACCAGCATATGGGGGGCCTTGTCATGGTAAAGTTTGGGAACCACTGCAGTAGAGTATGTGCACGCATACAAATATACACGAGATGTAGTCTTTCACATACACATGCACATATGCATTCACAGACACAAACATGCACACGTTGCTACACACAAATACACTGTACACACACATACATTCCCCTCCAAATGCACACATACACTGAGATATCTACACAAATACACGTTCAGCATTCTGCGTACACATACATTCATAAAGCACACACTCCAAAACACACACAAAAGACCTCTCTCTTTTACACACACACACACACACACACACACACACAATGTTGTCCTTGTTGAAATGTCTTCCACATGTTCCCGGAGGGCGCGGGGCCCGGGCGCTTGAGTGGCTGTCTGCCTTTGACAGTTAATATAGCGTTCCACACTCAGGAATGTCAGCCAGTGGCTCACTCTCACTTTCTCTCCTCTCTCTCTCTCTCTCTCTCTATCCTTACTTCTCTCTCTCGCTCTTTCCCTACTTCTTCTCTCTCCTTCCTCTTACTCCTCCTTACTCTATCAGTCTCTCCATCGCTTTTCCTTCTCTCTTTCCTTCACTCTCTCTCTCTCTCCGTCTCTCCCTCTCTCCTTCTCTCTCACTCTTTCCCTACTTCTTCTCTCTCCTTCCTCTTACTCCTTACTCTATCATTCTCTCCATCTATCTCTTTTCCTTCTCTCTTTCCTTCACTCTCTCTCTCCTTCTCTCTCTCCCTCTCTCCATTTCTCTCCTTCTCTCCTCTCCTCCTCTCACATCCTCTCTCGTATTCCTGTCACTCCTTAATCCCATGCTCTCTCTCTCCCTCTCTCTCTCCACACCCCTTTCTCCTTCATCGCTCTCCTCCATCTCTCTCTCCTTCTCTCTCTCCCTCTCCCTCTCCTCATCACTCACTCCCCTCTCCCTCACACTCTCCCTCTCTCCTTCATTGCTCTCCTCCATCTCTCTCTCTCTTTCTCTCTCTCTCTCTCTCTCTCTCTCTCTCTCTCTCTCCTCATCACTCCCCTCTCTCTCTCTCATCGCTCTCCTCCATCTCTCTCTCTCTCTCTCTCTCTCTCTCTCTCCTTCATCGCTCTCCTCCATCTCTGGGTCATTCCAGCTGGAATCAGCAAATTTCTGAAAAATCTCCCACTCGACCCTCTCGGATTTGCCTGAAAAAAATGTATGTGATGGCTTAAACATCCAATAGATCATATCCACGATATCAGAACTCAGCTGTGGATACTTTTGGCACAAAAAATCTGTAAATAAGGACACCCCCTACGCTTGTTTTAGTGACATTGCATGAGTGACCATGTTCAGACTCAATTATCTCCAGAACTATTTGTGTCAGATTCATTATATTTTCAGGGCTAAGAGTCCCAGACCTGAATATCATATATTACAATTAACAGCACTGTAAGTCAAATCACACCATAATAATGTGCCTCTACTTTTCGTAGATATCATATGTTCTAGGGTTTCCAAATGTCTGTAAAAACCTCAAAGTTCTACGTGTAAGGTTCATCCTTGGTAAATGGTCTGATATGTACCATGACTTTCACATCATAGTATATCTAACAAAAGGCTCCAATGGTTGTTGAGATACAGAGGTCCAAAGATGGGAAAAAATTAATTCGCACCAATGTTTGGAGCAATATTTCCAATCTATGACACTAGTTAGGAACTTTCTGTTTGGTGTTTCTGAAAGAGGATGTTTTTTTTAACAACATATCAAAAAATTGGGATGGTGTTTTGCCTCATTCTTTTTATAACGGACTTCAAAATCTCAATTGGCTACAATTACTTGAAGCTATGAGGACCATGTCACCAACCGACTTGTCGCAACTCTCAAATCCATGGCTCTGATGTCACCTTAATAGTGAAAACAAGATGGCTAACCTGTGAATGACAAAGCAAATTCTAAGGACACCATAGCACTTCAAAATGAATTGATTGACGCCACACAGCAAGAATAGCACATTGCACATGGGTTTGATTAATTATTTTAATTGTAAAATCATAATAATAATCATCATCATCATCATTTTAGTAGTAGTAGTAGTAGTAGTAGTAGTAGTGGTAGCGGTAGTAGTAGTCTTGGAATAAAGTGATGAAATAGGAGAGGATTAAAGAATTGTAGCACTCTTGTTTGCAACAAGGACTCCCATCCTAACTAGTCTTTCAATCAGCACCTGTAACTTTATATTTGCTATGAAGCTTGTGTCTTACTCGTTAAGTTACCAGCTGTATTGCAAAATAATTTAATTCATACTAGCTAGAGATTCCCTCAGACTAGTTTGATAGCATGGTCCTGGAGTTTTTGTTAGAAGAGTTTGCTTGCATGCAGTATTCAATATCAGGTGAATATTGAAGGCACAGAAGTTCATATTGGCACCAGACAACCATGTGGTTCTTGTCACATTGTTGTGATCTTGTTCAGCTGCTTGCGTCATTGTAATAATATCCCACTGCAATGCTGACAGGTGAATTGTACGTTAGCAGCAGTGATTACAACAATCATGGATTGGATACTTGTAAACAATGTTCATTACTTGTAAAGTTCATCATCACGTTGATATAGGCGAAATGATGGAAGCCGAAAGGAAGCTTTGCAGCATGCAATAGCGTTCAGATATGGTGATGGATTGGGGGCGGAGCACAGTTCTACAGTCAGGGTACCTCTGTCGTGGTGACTGTTGGCGGGGGTGGGACTGTTTTATGGTCGCATAGGAAAGTAAAAGTTGATTAGAGATGACACATAGGAGGAGACAGTTTGTAAAGAGGTATCCTGATTGTAGAACTTCCCGCCCCCCATCATCCTCCCCTGACCGAAGTGCCCTGAGCATGGTGGTGGTATGCTTACTGAAATCGATAACTCTGTTGACCTTCAAGGTGTTCCTCATTGAATTGCCAATGAAGGAATGTTGCACGCAACAATATGAATGCAGATACCTAATGCATCATCAATGACAATGGCAAGCTACCTTGTGAAGTCAATTCATAAGATGCAGCTGGAGATTGAAATTCAAGTGCGTATTAAATGTTTTGTCACAGGCCAGAGCATGAAAAGTTCCTGACTTGTTTAATACATTTCATAATTTATTTCAAATATTAAATCACCATCAAGGAAATTAAGGTTGCATCAAGGAAATCATATCAACGCCTTGTTTTATTTCCAGAGGTTGTTTTTTTTAATGACTTCTCTCAAAATGGTACTTCTCTCAACCATCTTGAATTTATTGCTAACGTAGCGCCAGTGAGAACATGTTGCGTAGTCACTTGATCATCTGGCCGATAGTACACTTAAAAAGATGAGGCCAGAATCCCAGAAAAAAAAATACTGAGCTGAACAAACAGCATTGCCTGGGCCCGGGATAAAGTCGTCTGAAGAGACCCCTTCCTAATACATGCAATGTAATGAGTACCCAATCTTGATTCCCCCATGTCCTTGGCCCAGAACAATTCACCACTTCCGCTTCCCTCTGCACTATTTGATCACAGGCTTATGTCACACTGCAATGCGCTTTACGATCATTAAAAGGAATGAGGCAAAACACCATTCTATTTTTTTTGCTATGTTGTTAATAAAAATATCCTCTTCCAGACACAACAAAAAACAAGTTCACAGCTGGTGTCATACTTTGGAGGTATTGCTCTAAAAAATGGTGGGTTTTTTTTCATGACGCCACTTTGGATGGATTTGAGGGATGCATGCCACACTGCATTGAGTTTTGAAAAGGCATTATACAAATAAAGAGGCAAAACACCATCCCAATTTTTAGATATGTTGTTAATAAGAATATCCTCTTCCAGAAACAACAAACAGCAAGTTCACAACCGCTGTCATATATTGGAAATATTGCTCCAAACAATGGTGTATTGTTTCCTTCCCATGATGCTGACTTCCTGGAACTATTTTGGAACTATGCCATTGGCTCCATGAGCCGCCATCTTTGTGTGAAAATGGAACACAAAAATCAAGGGGATTGGCCACCTTCTTAGGATGGAATTGAGGGTTAAGTCAGAAATACTGAAATACTGAGCTGAACAAGTATAACATCACCTATTTGGTATCAGAGGTTTTAGTGTACACTGACTTGGCTATTCATTTTAGGTGTAGTAAACCCAATTTTTCTAAGGTAACAGGGCTTCTAAGGTACACCTGCATATCATACAGGAATGAGTTTTTAAAATTCATTATAAAAATAATGGGGCAAAACACCATCCCAATTTTTAGATATGTTATGAATAATAATATTATCTTTCAGAGACACCAAACAGCAAGTTCACAACTGGTGTCATAGATTGGGAATATTGCTCCAAATAATGGTATAAATTAGTTTTTGCCCATCTTTGGACCTCTGCATCTCAACAACCATTGGACCCTTATATTAAATATGATGTGATGTGAAAGTCATGGAACATATCTGACAATGTACCAAGGATGAACCTTGAATGTTGAAATTTGAGGTTTTTATGGACATCTGAAAACCCTTGCAATTTTAATTTCAAAGAAAAGTAGAGGGCCAGCATTAAGGTGTAATTTGACATACAGTGCTGCAAATTGTAATGTATGCTCTTCAGGTCTACGACTCTTAGCCCTGAAAAAATAATGGACCTACCACAAATAGTTCTGGAGATAATTAAGTCTGAATATGGTCACTCAGGCAGTGACACCAAATCAGGGGGAGAGGGTGTCCTTATTTACAGATTTTTTTGTGGAAAAAGTATGCACAACTGAAATCTGCAATGGTAGATATGTTCTATTTGATGTTTAAGCGATCACATTTTTTTTTTCAAGCAAATCCGAGGTGGTCGAGTGGGGACCATTTGCTGATTCCAGCTGGAATGACCCCTCTCTCTCTCTCTCTCTCTCTCTCTCTCTCTCTCTCTCTCTCTCTCTCTCTCTCCCCCTCCCTCTCTCTCTCCTTCTCCCTGCTGACCCACATCCTGCATGAGCCTGGCTGCTGCAGCCACTGATATGAGACTCTGAGCTGCTCGCTTGAACTGCTCCCTTTATGCGTTTGGGGGAGCGGCTCGCTTAGAAGTACAGTGCACCTTTGCTGCACGCGGAGAGGTAAGCACGGCACCATCTACAAGGCTGCAGAAAGTTAAGACATGGGTGCCAGGGGGAGACTGAAGCTGTGTGTGTGCGTGTGTGTGTGTGTGTGTGTGTGTGTGTGTGTGTGTGTGTGTGTGTGTGTGTGTGTGTGTGTGTGT
>NC_085865.1:18320780-18330780 GCF_034702125.1 Engraulis encrasicolus | reverse complement strand
ATCATCATGACACAGTCATGGACGAGTCATAAAAACGATGTCAATGTCGTGAATGTTTTATGGTCATGAAACGTTGACATTGTTTTGGCTGTCTTTACCATAACTGAATGTGACTTAAAGGCAACAGTCATAATACGTATGACGTTGACACATTTATGTCCATGACTGTGTTACAACACTGTTACGACACTGTTATGTCATATTTATTATATGGTTGTGACGTCATCTGTCGAATGCTCCATTCATTTCAACGGGGCTCCCCAACGTTCGGACGTCTGTTATTTTTCGATAACGGACGGGTTGGTCTATAACAGACCGCTGTCAATGGCAACAAGACTTTTCACTGCTAAAGCGACTTTTCAACAAGACTCTAATCAGCTGCTGTGATAGACAGCACCCGTTGTCCTGGCTACCGCTGTCAATGGCAACAAGACGTTCACTGCTAAAGCCACTGGCTTGTATAGCCTACAAGTCAGTGGCTAAAGCGAATGTTTCATATCACTCCGCAGGGGGTCCGGTCTTTTGTCACTCTAATCAGCTGCTGTGATAGGCAACACCTGTTGTCCTGGCTAGCCTACCTAGCTGTTGCCTAGCGTTGTTCCACAACGGCCTGTTTTGTTTTGCGCCGCTCCGCGTCGGGGTCTAAAGATTCTCTCTGTCGTGCTGCTATTCCACGGTAGCGACCTTCTCGCCGAACGTTAACCCTTACGTATGACACCTGTGTTAAGTAAAGTGTTACTCCTTCCACTGTCTCCCTCCCTGGCAGTCCAACACTCTCATGTCTTGTCTTTTTGTCTGTTAATGCCTTTCACACATTCTATTATAGGCCTAGATTTTTGCTTCTCTTTCTCCCCCTGTACTGTCCTCAGATGTAACAATTCTGGCCTCAAGATGAAAAACACTTCATGGCAACTTTGACCAGCACCCTTCTCAGCCATCTTATCCCAACTGAACACACTGCTAATCGGAGAGGAGAGTCCTACAACTGTTGGGCCCACCTGTGTTGAGAGCACAGACAGAATTTTAAAGCAAGGATTTTGAAACAAGATTTTATAAAACTCTCTGACGCCAGCAGCACACTTCCACCTGTTTTATCCTCTGTTTTTGTTCCTCCGTCTCCTTCTTGTCTTTCATATCCCTCTTTGTTCCCGTATGCCTTGATAAAAAAGGTCTTATTCAGGTGTATTCTCTTGCTTATTTATCCATCGTATCCTTTCATTTCCCCTGTGTTTCATCTTCAGCTATTGTCTCTTTATTTCTTCCTCTCATCTTTATTAACTCTTTTTTTTCTGCTTCTCTTTTTCTATGCCGCCTCTCTCTCTCTCTCTCTCTCTCTCTCTCTCTCTCTCTCTCTCTCTCTCTCTCTCTCTCTCTCACACACACACACATACACACACACACACACAGCTGGCTGTATTTTTTCATTAAGCTCCCTGTGCTCCGTGGTTTCTGAGTAAAATGGGTGGTCCTGCACTGTGCTGCACCCTCAAGTGGTGTGTGTGTGTGTGTGTGTGTGTGTGTGTGTGTGTGTGTGTGTGTGTGTGTGTGTGTGTGTGTGTGTGTGTGTGTGTGTGTGTGTGTGTGTGTGTGTGTGTGTGCGTGCGTGCGCGCACGTGTGTGTGTGTGTGTGTGTGTGTGTGTGTGTGTGTGTGTGTGTGTGTGTGTGTGTGTGTGTGTGTGTGTGTGCATGCTTGTGTGTGTGAAGTGCAGCACAATGCACCAGTGAACCTGGCAGCGCATGAGAGAGCTCAGGCGGCAAAATAAATCAGTCCTCTCTATCACGACACACACACACACACACACACACACACACACACACACACACACACACACACACACACACACACACACACACACACACACACAGAGGAGGAAGCAACCTCTGCTGGGCCTCAGTATAGCACTTGTGAGCGATTCAGAAATTTTGAAGAGTCTTTGAGGCTGGTGGGTGGAGTGGAGGATGCAGGGTGGAGGTTTGGATGGGGGGGGGTCACAGGAGGTGGGGGTGGGGGGGGGGGGGGGGGTGCATATCCTAAGATGACCCGACCCTCTGTCGTGCTCTCTCATCTTCTCCCTTGCTTCATTTCACTCCTCTCTCTGCATGCCATTCCTTATATATGTACCCCCCCTCTACACTACACTACACTGCAGCCACCCCCAACCCCCAACCCCCACCCCCAAGCTCAACTACACACACCCTACCCCCACACACCCTACCCCCACACACCCTCCACCGCGCCTCTCTCTCCGGCTAAAAAAGCCAACCCCATTGTAACAGGAGACACTCGCTCGGAAATCTGCTGCCTAAGCAACCCTCACCCCACCTCCACCCCCCCTCTCTCTTCCTCTCTCTCTCTCTCTCTCTCTCTCTCTCTCTCTCTCTCTCTCTCTCTCTCTCTCTCTCTCTCTCTCTCTTCCTCAATGTCTTTTTTTCAGTCACTGTCAAAGCTCTCTCCTTTTTCTCTGACTCCCACAGCAACACACTCTCTCATTCCCTAATTCCTTCCCACGTGTTTTTACCTGCACTGCCAAAAGGTGGCCTCCCTCTCCTCCTTCCCCGATATTTCCAATAGCGATCCTCCATCAAGTCAATTATATAATTGCCCATCTCAGCAGTTGTTACAGGCGCGGAGGAGGAGGAGGAGGAGGAGGCGGAAGAGACGAAGGGGAGGAAGGAGAGGAGGAGAGGAGGAGAGGAGAGGTCTGTTCAAACTCTTGCTCTGGCATGTTTGTTCAGCTTGGGTTCGCCGTGCAAAAGACAACACTGGATGATTACAAAGCTCTGAACACGGGAGACACTCAAGGCTGCTGTATGTATAGCAGAAAGCCACAGAGAGATTTGTGACTCAAAATGAAAACAGCATACATACATTTCCCTTCCGTTCACAGTAGTAAGAGAGCAGGCAGAGAGGCAACACATGTGTATCTTACTGTGAATTTCAGTTCAGCAGTAGCAATTCAGCTCCTTTAACCACACACCCCTTTCACACCTGACAGTCACCTGACAACATTATTTCCCTCCAACACACCCGCTAATACGAACAGTGAATAATATTGAAATGCGTTTACCATGTGTTCCATGTTGGACGCCTGGGGGTACACTTGGCCCCTGAGCTTGTTATGCAGGTCAAGGATGGCTTGCATGTCGCTCTGGCTGATGGCTCTCCTGCCGCGCTGCTTCGCCCTCCACCAGTCCCCGTCCTCGTCCAGGTATTTCTCCATCAGGGCGCCCAGGTCGGAGGAGTTGAGGTTGAGCACCATGGACACCGCGCCCTGGGACATCATCATCGCCAGGCAACAGACGCAGCGCAACCACGCACGTGATGATGATGTGGAGTTCCTCATTATCGTTGTGATGCCACGCCGCCGTCTAAACTCTGTTGGCCAAAAGAAGACGTGTCATGAAAGTTGGTAGTCATGCACTCATCGTGAATTTTACGCGGAATTGACGTGAAGTAACCACCCTGCATTTCTGCACATCGCTCACATCAACTCACATATACGTGGGGTTCGTGCGTTTCCATGCAAGGTAACTTTTGCAGCGATCAAACGTTCTTTAAAAAGTTTCAAAAGTCATGCAGTGCTCAAAGCGAATGCAGTGCTACGAATGCAGCAGCGAATGTGCCTGCAATACTGAGCCAGAAATCAAAATCATTGGGATTTTGTTACCAATCCTATTTGGCACGCGTGTGCAGACACGCAAATGGACTGTCGTTTAGTAATCAAACTTCACTGTTTGAATTCGATTAATTCATTGAAAGCAATATCAAATGAACACGTATACGCTATCGCAATTCCAGCGTCCATCGACATACTTCCCCTGGCGCGCATTTCTCTGCAAGAGAAGCGAGCCAAATACGTTAATTCAAACAACCTTGGAAACACCGCGCGTCGCTCTGGATCCCCCTCAGCCAAGTGCGCTCCGAAGTGGGAAGGTCCTGCCGGTAAAGGGATGCTGAAGGGAAACTTGCCTGGGATGAAAACTCAGAAATTCCTCAGATGTTCCGACAAGAAGCTTTGGGCAACATAACTCGATTCTTTTTAGAATGCAAATGGCTTTAAAGTGCTGCGTCAGTGGAGCTGAAGACTTCAGAAGACTGAACTTGACTGCACGTTCGCACCAAAAACTCATTCAGCAAAAGCACCGAATACCACTTGTTATTTATCTGCCACTTGAATATACTTACGGCACAAGTGACGTTTTGAAACCACACCTCTGGCTACTAGGGCTGCAGCTCATTCGTTTACCCAGAACCGTTCCAGTCAAACAAAATACCACATTGCCATATACAATAGCCCGTTACCTTCAGGCCGCAACAAGTGAAATCTCTCTCTCTCTCTCTCTCTCTCTCTCTCTCTCTCTCTCTCTCTCTCTCTCTCTCTCCCTCTCTCTCTCTCTCTCTGTGACAGGGGGTTCGGGGGGAGTGTGAAAGGGGAAGGTGTGCGATTGGCACAGACATCTACTCTATCTGTGTGTGCCAGATTAGGGGAGGGTATACTACTTTAACACTCACAAATAACACTTCTAGGGAAGTCTATCTTATATTATTTTAGCGTCTGTAGCTGGTCTGTGATTCATACTCACAACAGAGGAATATTAGCCTATACACACACCAACCCCATTTATGTGTCTGTAGCTGGTCTGTGATTCTGACAACAGATTAATATTATACACACAGCAACCCCATTTATGTGTTTCTATGAAAGTTGGCAACGTCATCCATTCCCGTAGGAACACTAACCACTCACCTCCAGTTTTCCACAGAAATCAACGCGAGTTCACTCTGACCAACACGACGCAGTCAAACATTCAGGTTGTGCTTTGTGATTGAACATGGCTGCATGTGTAGGCAGATGGACAGTGGTGCGCAGCTTGCATACAACCGCGGACTTCTCAAACTATGCGCCATGCTGCGCGTAACAACAAGTGACCAGAAGAACAACGAAGGTAACCATTGCAGCATGTGAGAGAGTTTGGTGATGCTTTGAGGTCTGGTCTGCATGGTGGGTCGGAATGACACATCGGTCAGCTAGCCGGGCCGTCTACGCAAACGCAGCGCCTGTCCACGTTAGCACTTTCCATCCGCAAGTAGTTTTTTTTTCAGTCGCGATCGTCACTCCAGCTTCACGTTTCTGTTAACTCCTATGACTGGACCCTCTATATGCCAGATTCAGTACGCAGACCCACCGCATTCTCAAACCCTATTAAACCTGGGTTTACTGTCAGTTCGCTAGGTCATTGGCTGAAGCTTCTAACCACAATCATCGCAGCAATGCAGCTTCGAGGCCACGGAGGACCCTTTGCTTGGCGCAGCTGAAAAAGCAAGGCCAGCGCTTTATGCTTTTTAGATTTCAGTGGAGCTGACCACGTAACTGTAATTCATACACAACAGGGAAGGGATTCATCTGCACCTCGTCTGGACCGCTTTGCGCACATTGCACAAATAATGAAACAGGCACTTAACATATGCGCGTATTTTTAGCCTCGTTTTTATTTGCAGGGCGCGTAAAGGCTGAAATGGGTCACGTTAAACGAAGGCGCTGGGGGTTGTTTACAGTGTGGGTCTTAGAAAAACAGGCCACGTGCACACACTTCAGCGTGGATAAAAGAAAATATTTACAAACTTATTGGGTTTCTCCTCTCACGTGATTTATGATGTAGTGGATTTACATTTGCTTAAGCATGGCTGACATAACTTGACAAATGTGCTTTGTGTGCTGGTCTCACGGTGAAGGTGGAGAAAAGCTGCATTCGCTGCAATTTCAGGCGCTCCCTTGGACTTATTTTCATTAATCTACAGCTAGCCCATATGTGCAAAGTTTCCTTTTGCTTACTTTCCTTTCGTTTTCCGTATGCTCCATTCACACAGTCTCTCCTTCTCTCTCTCTCTCTCTTTCTCTGATCACACACACACACACACACACACACACACACACACACACACACACACACACACACACACACACACACACACACACACACACGTAACACGTTAGCTGCTTGAATTGGGGGAATGCACTGGTTGAACCCGGTTGAATTCCATCCCTTATCCGTTGGAATAGCACCCTCCACTGGCTGCTTCGCGTTAGTACAACAATAGGGTGCAACCAAATAAATGCTTTTTTTGCTTACACTATATGTGAGATTTTTTTATTTATTTGCTGCGTTGCTTATTCTGCCAATTGCCTGCAGGTATGTGTAGCCCAGGGGTGTCAAACTCAAATTCACAGCGGGCCAAAATCTAAATCTGGGACGAAGTCGCGGGCCAAACTCCATATTCAAAAAGCACTGAAATTGTGCATGCACACACATGCTTACAATATTCAAATGCTCACATCTTAAACACTCAATCCCAGAAGATATTGTAGTTCAAATGTGCCTGCCCTGCACAGTCTGTTGTAAAGGAGTGGAAGACATCACTGATGCACTTGTATGAGCATGTGACGCTCAAAATTTCATGTTCAAGTCATATCAAAATACATTTATGTGTAGGGGGGGACAGCTCTATACACATTTGAAATGATCTCGCGGGCCAAATAAAATGACTCACCGGCGCAAATTTGGCCCTAGGGCCTGAGTTTGACATCCCTGGTGTAGCACTTTAATGCAGATGGGATCACCTTAACTTGACTTAACTTAACTTGACTTAACTTAAGTTAACTTAACTACATCATACCAATATTGCTATGGCATTTCCAGGAGGCTTAAGTAACAGATTATGACATGGTTATTATCATATTGGTGATTATAACAGTGCCTGGAATGAAAGGATTTCATGTTGGGTGAGCATGACGTTTATCACTGCTGATGGACGCTGCCTCTTCGCCTTCAACAGCTCTCTGCATCGGCAGGAGAATGGTCTGTGCCCCGGCCAAGCTTTTGTTTGCGCATTCTAGGTAAAGTCAACTCAATCTGGAGTTTTTCAATACCCATAGTGGGATGTCGAGTGTTTCGACAAAAAGAGAACTATAGGTTACCGAGGGTAACTCTGGTTCTCTGAGGGAGATGAACGAGACATCTCACTAGATTGCTACACTCACCCACAAGCTCAAAGGTTAGTTGCCTCAGATTGAAGCTCAGAGCCCAGCGCACCTGGGCTTTGTCCCCGAGGGGGCAGGATCTCCAGCTGTGCAGCTCATTGGCCTGACGGTATGGTTGAAAGCAAGTTTTGGCAAATGGTCGCGGCCATAGTGAGATGTCTGGTTCATATGCCTCAGAGAGCCGGGGTTACCCTCGGTAGACTATAGTTGTGTGCCTTTTTGCTTGATTGTGTTTCCTTCTATGATGAAATCATTGGAAATTCAAACAGTGAATGTTAACATTGATTTGGGCCACATCTGCTAGATTAATTGCAATTAATGAAGTTCTAGTGTCTTCTTTGATGGCCATCTTTAAAAATGGCTACCATACATTTTCAAGTTGCAAATGAGTGGATTTGATTATAGGCCTATTGCTCTTAAGCACAAACACACAAAATTACATACTTGTATCATCATTTTTTTTGCTCACCTCTGGGCTAAATTCAGCCTTTTTGTGGCCATATTATAAAATGGCTCCCATTTCAAGTGGCGAGTCAGGAAGATTTGATTGTATTGTTTTTTTTGCACATTCATGCCAAAATTGATGCTTGTATAATAACTTGCTTGATCAATCCTGTGCAACAAATCCATTTCTATGGTATTTTTTGGCGGCCATCTTGGAAAATCGCAGTCATTTAAACTGGAAAATTACTTAAAATGTATTGTGTTGGTCTTAAGCACATAACTGCCACATTTCTTGGTTGTGCTTGTATCATAATTTCCTTTCTCAATTCTGTGCAACAAATCCATTTTTAGAGTTTTTCATGGTGGCCATTTTGGAAAATGGCCACCATTGCAAATGGCAAATCAGACAGATTTGATCGTATTGGTCTTAAGCACATACATGTTGAATTTCATGCTTGTATCATACTTTTCTAGGTCAATTTTATGCAATAAATCACTTTCTGGGGTCTTTTTTGGCGGCCATCTTGGAAAATGGCCACCATTTCAAGTGGCCAATCAGGTAGATTTGACCGTATTGGTCTTAAGCATATACATGTTGAGTTTCATGCCTGTATCATCATTTTCTAGGTCAATTCTATGCAATAAATCTATTTCTGGGGTCCTTTTTGGCGGCCATCTTAGAAAATGGCCGCCATTTGAAGTGGCCAATCAGGTAGATTTGATCGTATTGGTCTTGAGCACATATATGTTGAATTTCATACTTGTATCATCATTTTCAAGGTCAATTACATGCAATAAATCAATTTCTGGTGTCTTTTTTGGCGGCCATCTTGGAAAATGGCCACCATTTCAAGTGGCCAATCAGGTAGATCTGATCATATTGTTCTTGAGCACATACATGTTGAATTTCATGCTTGTATTATACATTTCTAGGTCAATTCTATGCAATAAATCCATTTCTGGGGTCTTTTTTGGCGGCCATCTTGGAAAATGGCCGCCATTTCAAGTGGCCAATCGGGTAGATTTGATCGTATGGGTCTTGAGCACATACTTGCCGAATTTCACGCTTGTATCATAATTTGCACGATTTTTCCTGTAGCCGCTCTACTAATGTGAAAAGATTGCGTCCAAACAATGATAAGGCCTGCATATTTAGATTAGCCATACATTAATCAGATTTTGTTACATATAATTATGAAAGGGATGTGAGTGTGCCTCATATTACAAGCAGAGTCAAGTCACTTTGTTGAATACTGTGAGCAGTGGTGGGGTTTTTTTTTTTTTGGGGGGGGGGGCATTTGTTAAGCACCTTGAGTTGCATGCCTTGTATGATACAGTGCTATACAAATACAATTATTATTATTATTATTATTATTATTAGTCTACTTAGAGCGCAGGTATACGGAGCATAGCCACTTCCAAATTTCAGGGATTTCAGTATACCCACTTAAAATTGATTGATCTATTATTTAGAATAGCACAAATATAAACAGTATACCCACTTCAAAAAATGTTCAAATATACAGTATACCCACTACAAAAAATTAGACTACACCACTGACTGTGAGTGACCAGTGAACTTAGCCTGGCCGCGCCAAAAACCCCTACAGCAAAACATTTTGCGGCCACTAGGGGCGTCTAGATTTCTAGGCTACAGTGAACTGTCATTGCAGGTATTTTAAAAGTTCCCCTGCAGATGGCAGTGTTACCCACAAAACAGGAGTGGGTGACGGGGTGTGAATTAAAGCCTACATCGATGTATGAAGAAGACAGGTGAGGGCAGGGCCGCTGACAGCTTTTTCTGGTCCCAGGACAAAGTCATCTGAAAGGACCCCCCATACTATGCATACAATGCAATGATAACCTAATTCTGGGCCCCCTCCCTCCCTGGGCCTGGTACAACATACCCCTTTGCCCCAACACACCCCCCAGCCCCCGTGTCGGCGTCCCTGGGTGAACGCAAAAAACGCAGGTGATACCAGCATAGTAAGTGAAAACATTGATTTTATTCCTCCTATCAGTCTAATGCTTTTAACATTTGCCTTGTGCATGCATGGGAATCTGGACTGCTCCACTCTGGAAATGTCATAGTTTCAGATTTCCAAATATGATTATTCTGGCTTGATGATACAAGGACTTAAAAAAAACACCAACTCTGTTGATGCACTTCGGGGTTAGAAGGGACTCTTGTTATGGTGCCAGTAAGTTCAACACTGAGCGTCCCACGAATGGGACGAGATGACTGGGGTAAATAAATAGACATCTGTGACAGGTAAATAAATAAAGGGTGAGAGTTTGTAACAGTAGTGGCCCGTGCATATGCAGCCTTGGCCTGATTATCATTGAATTTCAAATCTCGTACCGAGATGTTAGTCTGACCAAGAAGATAACGAATGACGAGTTTCTCAAAGTTGATTGCTTCCCGACAAAGGGGTGGAGTTGTGTGTATGTATGTGTGGAGGAATGTATGTGTACTGTCTCTGTCTAACTGTCTATGTCCACACCTAAAGTCTAC
>NC_085865.1:18300780-18318280 GCF_034702125.1 Engraulis encrasicolus | reverse complement strand
TTGTTTTGGGGGTACATGGGGCATGGGGCTTGGGGCATTTACACGGGGCGGCCCATTGGTCCATCTTTAAGATACGTATTCTAAATAATGGATCAATCAATTTTAAGTGGGTATACTGAAATCCCTGAAATTTGGAAGTGGGTATGCTCCGTATACCTGCGCTCTACGTAGACTAATAATAATAATAATAATCATGATGATAATAATAATAATAATAACAATAATTATGATAATAATAATAATAATAATAGTATTTGTATAGCACTGTATCATACAAGGCATGCAACTCAAAGTGCTTAACAAATGTGTAAAAAAAAAAAAAAAAAAACACCACTGCTCATAGTATTCAACAAAGTGACTTGACTCTGCTTGTAATATGAGGCACACTCACATCCCTTTCATAATTATATGTAACAAAATCTGATTAATGTATGGCTAATCTAAATATGCTGGACTTATCATTGTTTGGACGCAATCTTTTCACATGAAATCCTTTCATTCCAGGCACTGTTATAATCACCAATATGATCATGACCATGTCATAATCTGTTACTTACGCCTCCTGGTAATACCATAGCAATATTGGTATGATGTAGTTAAGTTAAGTTAAGTTCAGTCAAGTTAAGTTAAGTTAAGTTAAGTCAAGTTAAGGTGATCCCATCTGCATTAAAGTGCTACACCAGGGATGTCAAACTCAGGCCCGGGGGCCAAATTTGGCCCGTTGAGTCATTTTATTTGACCCTCGAGATCATTTCAAGTGTGTATACACTTGCCCCCTGTGATGTATTGAAACGTGATTGGGGTTTCGCTAATTGGGAAGTCTAATTAAGGAACACCTGACACCTGTATGTTGCTTCCTGCTTAACCTACACATAAATGTATTTTGATATGACTTGAACATGAAATTTTGGGCGTCACATGCTCATACAAGTGCATCAGTGATGTCTTCCACTCCTTTAGTAGAGTAGAGTAGAGTAGAGTACTTTTATTGATCCCGAAGGAAATTTACAACAGACTGTGCAGGACAGGCACATTTGAACTACAATATCTTCTGGGATTGAGTGTTTAAGACGTAAGCATTTGAATATTGTAAGCATGTGTGTGCATGCACAATTTCAGTGCTTTTTGAATATGGAGTTCGGCCCGCGACTTCGTCCCAGATTTAGATTTTGGCCCGCTGTGAATTTGAGTTTGACACCCCTGATATACGTAGTTGAGAATGGACTCAGCCTGTAATGTTGTAGAGCAGGGTTTGCCAAACTGGGGTGCGTGCACCCCTGGGGGGGCACGACCTGCTACAAGGGGGGTGTGCAAGTTGAATAGAGCATTGACTGAGATGTGGGTTTTTATACAAAAATTAAGGATCATTACGTAGTTTGTAATTGTTTTTTTGGTGAATTGTATGCTGGAAGGATCCAGCTGAAGTGTCATTTATAACTCCTAGACTTGTTATGCAACAATCCATTTTTTGCGGCTAAAAATGTCTACTGGAAATGAGGATTGCCCAAAATGTGTGGCTGTGCAACATTTGCTTAGGGGGTGCGGGAACCACATTGAAATGTAAAAAGGGGTGCGCAGGGGGAAAAGTTTGGGAACCACTGTTGTAGAGAAACATGGTTCTGTGTGAGGGGCTGGTCGATGCCTAAATGCCTGGGCCGTTTCTCGTTCCCAGTCCAGCCCTGCTTGCTGGCATCAGACTTTGGGTGGTTCATCTCTTAGTACAGCCCCCGCTAACACGACACTGGCCAACAGCATATGAAACCCATTCGCCGTAGTCCCATAACAAAGACTGATGGATTGACACCTCTGAGTTATGAGGGCTTTTGACCTGAGCAGGCCTCATGCTGGGATTGAAAACAAGCATTCTCTGATAGTGCAGCAGCAGATCGTCATGACTCCTAGGCCTGATTTTCTTTTTTTACGATTTGATTTCAGCAGAGGCAGACTGTTCTTACTCACTCTGATCTTTGCACAGGTGATTTGTTTTTTTAAGGATTATTTGGGCGTTTATGCCTGTAGCTCCATAATTCCACCAGTGGAACGCTGTAATAGTCAATGAAAAGTTAACCACCATAGTGCTGCTCTACGGTATAACACATGGTCTTAAGTAACGCACTATGGGCGGAATTCTCCCGTCTCCACTTAAGTCGGTTTTACGCACGCACTTTTTACGCACCTTGATCCTGCGCGCATTCTCCCCTCTGAAATATTACCACACCCCTCGCGCTTAACTCCGAAAAACAGCGCGTAGCCCAACATGGGCGTGATATATGCTAAATGGGGGGATGAGTCTTCCCCAACTTCATCAGTTGTGGTTTCAAAGAAACCACGGAGCATGGATTTTCAGATCAACCATGTGAAAACCTCGGCAGTCCATTGAGATCCAAAACTGAACTTTAACTTTGAATTTAGAACCACGTGCCAAAAGTCTGTGTGCAAAAGCATATCAAAATCTCATTTTCACAAGCACAAGGCGAGTAGTTGAGGTGAGATAATGAGATGGAAACGCAATGTGTACCTTTGGCGGGAACTCAGCTGAGCGTTTTGGTGCGCAACAGGTTGATTGAAATAATAAACATGCTGAAACGTTTGCTTTAAAATGGAGTTTGGTGTGTTGCCTAGACAAGTCCGGAAATTAAAAACTGATTTAAAAGGCTGATCATTCCCACAGTTAAACAAACACATTGTATTTGCTGACTTTTAAAAGTGCTTCTCCGCTTCTCTGTAGGCCTACAGCAACGTGACATTAATATCATTGGAAATATGTGGATCTCAGCTGTCCGTCAGCATATTACACTTAGGCTACATGCATGCTGAAGAATGAACAAGGAAATCGATCGTAATGAAAAAACGGAGACATTATTATTCTGTCGCAGACATGGGAATTAATTGGACATGGGCATGCAATGCCAAGCCAGGACTTAAACGCGCAGCTGATGGGGTGTAAAAGAGACCAGAAGCGAAAAGCCAAAGACATGATCTGATATGTAGGCCTACATTTTTCCATTTAGCTGTAGGCTAATGACATTCAGGAAATATTTTCTGCCTTACAAAAAGAGATAGAACAACCTGTAGCCTACCTCAGTTTGTGGCGATTTTGTAGGCCTATGTCGGGCATCAGTTCAGAAAGTTTAACAGGTTACATGCACATATGCACGAGTTCCAATCAGGGCCGTATTACCGACCGGGCGAATGGGGCTGGCGCCCCGGGGCCCATGGATCCAGGGGGCCCAGGGGGGGCCCAACAACAATCCAGATACCGATGTTGATGCTGATTGCGATAGAGCCCTCTATTCTAGGATCTTCTTTAGTTGTACTTCTTTAGTCTATAAGGGTTAACTGAAATGGGCTGGGGAGAGTGACAGCAGTCAGAGGGCCCTCGGCCACAGGACATAGGAACCAGAGGGCCCCTGGGCCATGTCGTACAGCAACCAGAGGGCCCCTAGGCCACGGAGGACGGCAATCAGAGGGCCCCTGGGCCACGGGGGATGGCAAAGGGCCCCTGAACCACGGGATATGGCAACCAGAGGGTTGGGTTGGTATGGGCTCGGAGCGGGAGGGGGGGCCCTTGCAATCTCCTTGCCCCGGGGCCCAGAGCCACCTTAATCCGGGCCTGGTTCCAATAAATCACAAAAGTGGAGGAGTTGCAATAAAAACCCCTTACTTAACGTCGTGGTTACAACATTATCACCCCGAAAATGAAGGTTGTTTTGAATAGGCATACTTTGGGATGACTGGAACAGCGGTCTTTAGTCTGACGTGCCTTTAGCCTACTTGTGCATGGTGCAACGAGGTGTTTTTGGTTTTGGTTACCGTCCGTGGAGACAACATGATGATCCTCATACTGATTAATTAATTACCTGCTTTTGTTTGTAAGTTCACCGATATGAGAACATGCTCTGGGCAGCTGGTCATATTTTGTCACAATTAATGTAGGATGTTTATGTAGGCCTAGTGGAACTGTGAATGAATTTCGATTTGAACTCACGTTGACGGTAAGGAAAAGGAACATCAACAAAGCATACCGTGTAACATGTTCAAAATGCGAGCCAAGCGAGCATCAAATGCAATATTACATTTTACCTCATAGTGGCGCTTGACCTTACTACAGCCCTTTGATGCGCGTAAAGGCAAACGCGCTTAAGTGCACGGGAGAATACGCTTAGGATTCATTTACATGCGAAACTCCCTGATTTTGGCCTGGCCCCACCCAAAGTGTGCAACTGGTAAAATCGCGCGTAAACCCCGCTTAATCACAGACTTGAGTAACCGCGGAGGCGCTGTTGAGCGCTTTTTTTGACTTACGCGGGTGGGAGAATTCCGCACTATGACTTGGTCATTGCCATTCTGGTAACAACAAATGAATAGCACAACAGGTTTGATAGTGACCGGGAAGAGATTAAATGGTTGGGAGAGAGATGGGGTAGAATCAGGAAGTGATTTAGGGCCAGAATCGAACCCGGGTCCCCGGCGTCAGAGAGAGTAGAGAGAGAGAGGTTCCATTGGCCCATTGTTTCCGGGTTCTATTATTGCAAGGGGATCCCCTTTAGGCAGACCTAGGCAGACCTAAGGACTGTTCTATTCAATGTAGGAGCATTATGACACACCCCTTTA
Source organism: Engraulis encrasicolus (assembly GCF_034702125.1). NCBI lineage: Eukaryota > Metazoa > Chordata > Actinopteri > Clupeiformes > Engraulidae > Engraulis > Engraulis encrasicolus. Next base: position 18,313,666 of record NC_085865.1, on the reverse strand, counting down.
GGCAGACCCGAACCTGGTCATGTTAGGTGCCCATAGCAACCTATTACATTGGCATATCTCTATATACCTAAAGAATCTCTGCCGGCGTGACAGTATGGTGCCTTGGCCATTTGAGCCATGGCTGTGGCCACGTGATTTCTGCAATTAGCCCATCTATCAGGAATCCGCTGCTTCTGAGAATTACCTGTAACAAATACAAGTGTGTAGCAGGACTTTCACTATCTGGCACTGGAATGTCTGCCTTGATATGTCAGCGGAGGGGTGTTTGTTGAATGTGTTAGCTTTGAATGGTTGCTGATAATGGTTTGATTACCTTTTTTGTCCTACTGTATTCAATTGAAAACTTTATTACAGACTCAGAATGTTCCATAAAAACAAATAAAAACATAAAACAGACAGGTACATCACAAACACCGGGTCATATAGACATGTGCTTCCACATTTCAGAGAAACATGTTGTATCACTCTGCCTGGTATCAGAAAGTGCAGATAGTATACCGTTGTGTAACCCAACAAGTCTGCCGTACATATTTCATTCACTTTTATGTGTTGTTTGTTTTGTCTACATCTTTAATTCACAATATTTTTATTCTGTTTTTATTTAGGATATTAATTAAGACCGGGACTCTCAAATGGAATTAAGGCTCTTGTCTTGATTCTCATTCTGATTTTGGTGATGCGAGGGTGCCAGGTGAGGGTTTGGCGGCATGATTCGGCCACAAACAGTATAACAGCTGATGCCCCAGAAACCACAGGCTGTCCACCAACTTCACACACACACACACACACACACACACACAAGAACACACACACACAAGAACACACACACAAGAACACACACACACACACACACACACACACACACACACACACACACACACACACACACACACACAAACACGCACAGCCACGGGCTGCCCACCAACGTCACACACACACACACACACACACACACACACACACACACACACACACACACACACACACACACACACACACACACAGATGCCGCTGCAACCACGGGTGCTGCCCACCACAACGCCAGAGATTTACTGCTGTGAGAGTTTTCACGTCTACACGCCAACATCTGCAAAGTTCTCAAAACACGCCTCTAATCTGAAATGCTAGCCTCTGCCTAACAGATGTGTAAACACACAGCATACACTTACACATGCACACACACATGCACACGCATGTAGGCGGGCACACAACCGCACACACACTTGCATACCGAGACACACATACACTCTCTCACACACAAACACATACACAAACACACATATAAGTAGGTGCACAACAATCACAGGCACACATAAACACACATAAGACAGACACGCACAACCAGTGCACGTGCAAAGACACACACAAACACACACACACACACAGGGCCGCTGACCGCTTTGGCTGGGCTCGGGACAAAATCATCAGAGAGGGCCCCTCTCTCAATACATACAATGTAATGATGTCCCAATTCTGGGGCCCCTCTTTCCCTGGGCCCGGGACAACACTGTCCCCTTTGTCCCCCTTGTCAGCTTCCCTACACACACACACACACACACACACACACACACACACACACACACACACACACACACACACACACACACACACACACACACACACACACACACACACACACACAAACAAGTAGTAGCCTATAGCCCCCACTGACTCTGTTATGTGTCGGCCCCAAAAGAGGGGTCAGTTGTGCTTTCAACACCTCGGCTCCTCTATGGTGGTTTTGGCCAGCGAAGACAGATTCACACATTTGTACATGCTGGAGTAGCTGGACAAGGAAGAAGTGTTTAACAGGTGCTTACCAACACACACATGTGGATAAATGCATAGTCACCAAAGAGGAGCACACAATAAACATCTGTAAACGTCGTCGCAAACACATTATTCACGTATACATGCAATCGCGTGAAATGGTGCATCAATCCATGTGCAGTCACATAGACTGCAAGAACATACACTTGCAATCGCACATACTGTATGCTACATACAATACCTTCTCAGACACACACAGTTACAAACATGCACATGCAAACATGCGCACATGCACGCACGCACGCACGCTCGCACGCACGCACGCACGCACGCACGCACGCACGCACACACACACACACACACACACACACACACACACACACACACACACACACAGAGAGGTGCATCTTGTCACCAGCCGCTTGGGGACCCCAGCACACTAGATGGTGGCTTGGGGCCCCCATTGACACAAGAATCGACTCTACACACAGACAGACACACACACATCTACACGAACAGCGCAAGGACCAAAAGCTCAAAAGATCACTTCCCTGTGCCTCCTTGTGACTCTTCTCCTCCCGTGAAGGAAACAAAGAAGGACTCAAGGGAGAATGGAAGGACTACATGCCACATGGAGTTTCATCCTCTGGCATCACCTCCCTTCTCCATCCTCATTCTCTCACCTTTTTGGGTATTTGAGATGTCCTTAGTTACATTAGAAGTGTATGTGATGCGCGCACATCCAGTAGAACAGGTGCTGGATCAAATCAAACGTGCGTAAAGGAAGAGAGGAAATCCGCACACTGTTGCTGCTCACCGATTTATTATAACACAACGTTTCGACCTCAGGCGGTCTTCGTCAGGTGTATAGGTGTGTGTCAGCCCGTGAGTGACAGTTCTTATAGAAAAGGAAGGGGCGGGCATAGGGTCAGCTGATATGAAATAACCATGTTCCCAAAATGACACATTATCCCAAGGAATTGCATAATTACATTGTGAAAAGACAAGAGAATTACAAAATGAAAGACAATAATAATAAAACCCATACAGTGAATAAATATCTACACGTCACCAATACCTTAGATTGCCAGTGTTACCAAATCAATATTTACAAAATTACACATTACAACAATCCTAATGCATTCCAGAAGTTCTGCAGAGCTGAAGTTAATCCCAAATTATAGGAAAGGCTTAATGTCAAACTCCTCATTTAATCCATGTGGGGACATAGTATTCAGGAGATGGATGTAGTATGTCTCTCGTTGTAAAAGGAGGCGATCATGGTTGCCCCCTCTAGGAGGCCTCTCCACCTTTTCAATGCCAATGTATCTGAGAGTACATATACTGTGTCCCGCAGAGAGAAAATGTGCCGCTACAGGGTTGCGAATATCACCGCATCTGATATTACTGCGATGCTCAGATATGCGGGTGCGTAAAGCTCGGTTTGTCTTACCGACATAGGCAAGTCCGCATGGGCATTTAATTAAATAAACCACAAACTGTGTGTTGCACGTAATTACTCCCCGTATGCTTAAGTGTTTCCCAGTGTGTGGGTGTGTGTACGTCTTGCTCTTCTGTGTGTAGCCACATTGTGCGCAATTCCCACACTTATAGTTACCGTCGGGTACATTGAAAGGGTTTTGTTGCCTGGTGGGAGTGTAAGACCTCACCAGCATGTCTCTTAAGTTAGGGGCACGTTTAAAAACCATGGATGGGGGGTCTGTAAAAACATTTTTGAGTTTGGGATCCGTTTCAATCACATGCCAGTGTTTGTGTATAATCTTCCTAAACTCAGAGCCAAGAGGAGAATATCTGGTTATACATAATGTGGAGTCGCGCTTCTGTTTTTGGCCAGTAGGTTTGGGAATTAGACATTCCTCTTGTGTGACGTTCGCAAAACGCTCACTGGCTGCGTCTATCCACTCCTGCTTGTAGCCCCTCTCTTGGAATCTCTGTGAAAGATCAGAGGCTTGTGTTGTGTATGTCTCACTAGTGCTGCATAATCTCCTAGCCCGATGGAACTGGCTGATTGGGAGGCTTCTAATGAGGTGACCAGGATGGTAACTGTCACCCCGAAGCAGGGTGTTCCTATCCGTAGGCTTTCGGAATAGGTCCGTATGCAGAGTGCAGCCATCCTTGATGATTAGAACATCTAGGAAGCTGATTTTGGATTGGTCATATTCAAGGGTAAAATTCAAATGATCATTCACAGAATTGAGGTAGAGGTGGAATTCTTTTAGAGATTTTTCATCACCATTCCACAAAATAAAGACATCATCAATAAAGCGTTTGTACAGTAAAAGGCTTTTAAAATGTGGATTTACCTCGGAGTTCAACACATATTGGTTCTCAAAAAAACCCATGTACAGGTTCGCATAGTTGGGAGCCATGGTGCTACCCATGGCTGTCCCTTTGACTTGTAAGAAATATTCCTCTTTAAAAAGAAAATAATTGTTGGTGAGAACTAGGTGGGCCAGGTCAATAATACACTCGGTTTGAGGTTTTAGCGCAGGAGGTCTGTCATTAAGGAAAAACTGCATAGCCTCTAAACCGCCATCGTGTGGAATATTCGTGTACAGACTAGAGACATCAAAAGTCGCAAGTAAAATGTCACTATCAGGTAAAGTCGTCATTTTCAATTTGTTTATAAAATCAATGGAATCCCTAGTGTATGAGGGCAGGGAACAAACCAATGGTTTTATGCAGTGGTCAACAAACATGGAGACATTGGATGTCAGTGACCCAATACCACTGACAATGGGTCTTCCTAGAAGAGGGGGTGTGTGTGATTTGTGCACTTTAGGTAGGGTGTAAATCACAGGGGTAACAGGAAATTCATTTTTCATGAACCCAAATTCGCTTTTATTTATTTCACCCTTGTCAAACCAGAATTGTAGCTTGTTGTGCACCAAAGTCAGAAATGTCTTCGTGGGATCATTTGACAATTTCCTGTAAAAGTGAGTGTCCCCAAGTTGTCTGTAGATTTCCTGCTCGTAATCTGCTGTGTTTTGTAGAATAATGGCACCACCTTTGTCAGCAGGGCGGACCACCACCGTTTTGTCGTTATTGAGTTCTTTTAGAGCATCCCTTTCGAGTTTGGACATGTTGTTGTACACCTTATACTGACGTTTTTTTCTTAAGGTGGAGAACACATCTTGTTCCACCAGACGGCAATATGTGTCAAGGGAAGCATTTCTGTTCTTAGGTGGAATGTATGTAGATTTAGGTCTAAACATTCTCCTGTCCTGCAAAGTGGTGGGCGCCTCTTGAATAGGGGCTACATCATTGCCGCTGGTGGTGGCACAGTCAGGTGAAGTAGATGGCGCGTTGCGGAACAGGTCTTGTAGTCTTAGTCGCCGAAATAATTTTTGAAAGTCTATCACAGTCTCAAAGTCATTAGTAGAGGTAGTAGGTACAAAATAAAATCCTTTGCTGAGCGCAGTAGTGCAGAGCTCACTGAGAGATTTTGAAGAGAAGTTCATTACCGTGCTTGTAATCTGGGTAGGTATCCTTGATGATCTTCGGATGCCCCTCCTGCAGCGCTTCCACCGCGCTGGTTCCCTCTCTGCGCGCGTCCTTGCGCGCGACCCCGTGCGCGCCCGCGGCCGCGTCCTCTGCCTCTGCCTCTGTACTGTTGATGGGGGGAGGGGGGGCGGTCTAAAAAACCGCTGCGGCTGTGGGAATCGGAGTCGATCGAGGAAGAGGAAGGCCAGTCATCCTGTTGGCGAGCCTGTGGGTTGGTTGGCCCCGCCGGCAGTGGTTGGGTAGATGCATCCGTGGTCTTCCTCCAGAAATAAACTCTCTCTTGTTTGTAGTCCTCGATGTCTCTGGCGAACTTCTGCTTCTTGGTGACTTTTATTTCTGCCAAGCGTTTCTCCTTCAGTAATTCGATGTCCTTTTTCAGGTTGGTTAGATGCTCTGTATCGGTGATGTCTTTATCCAGGCGGCTGGTAATCTCTCGGATCTCCTCCCTGGTTCTCTGAAGTTGCTCAGTTGTTTCTTGAATAGTCAGCGCCATTAGGTCCAGCGAGCATTTATTGAGAATCTCACACCAGCGGTCTAAGAATTCCTCGTTGTTGAGACCAAACGCTGGAACTTTTCGGATCCTCAATCCTCTTGGTATTATCTTGCGTCGAAGGTGGTCGCTCAAGGCCACGGCGTGCATGTATTGCCTGGTCTCTTGAACAACCTTTTTCTTCAGCGATTCGACCAAGGCAGTCGTTTCCGAGTTAATGTATGTGAAACTTTCACCGTCAAACAGCGAGTCTGTCAATAAGATGCGTGAATGATCTTCAGTCGTAAATTCAAATGTCTTTAGAAGGCCTGTTGGGATGTCCGTTGATTTGTTAACATCCATCTTGGCTTTTCAATGGAGCACAAAGCTCAGTCGGGAGTCAGTGGAGTGCTGCGCTCAATTTCGAGTCCAAAAGAAGTGTATGTGATGCGCGCACATCCAGTAGAACAGGTGCTGGATCAAATCAAACGTGCGTAAAGGAAGAGAGGAAATCCGCACACTGTTGCTGCTCACCGATTTATTATAACACAACGTTTTCTTCAAAACACAGCAGATTACGAGCAGGAAATCTACAGACAACTTGGGGACACTCACTTTTACAGGAAATTGTCAAATGATCCCACGAAGACATTTCTGACTTTGGTGCACAACAAGCTACAATTCTGGTTTGACAAGGGTGAAATAAATAAAAGCGAATTTGGGTTCATGAAAAATGAATTTCCTGTTACCCCTGTGATTTACACCCTACCTAAAGTGCACAAATCACACACACCCCCTCTTCTAGGAAGACCCATTGTCAGTGGTATTGGGTCACTGACATCCAATGTCTCCATGTTTGTTGACCACTGCATAAAACCATTGGTTTGTTCCCTGCCCTCATACACTAGGGATTCCATTGATTTTATAAACAAATTGAAAATGACGACTTTACCTGATAGTGACATTTTACTTGCGACTTTTGATGTCTCTAGTCTGTACACGAATATTCCACACGATGGCGGTTTAGAGGCTATGCAGTTTTTCCTTAATGACAGACCTCCTGCGCTAAAACCTCAAACCGAGTGTATTATTGACCTGGCCCACCTAGTTCTCACCAACAATTATTTTCTTTTTAAAGAGGAATATTTCTTACAAGTCAAAGGGACAGCCATGGGTAGCACCATGGCTCCCAACTATGCGAACCTGTACATGGGTTTTTTTGAGAACCAATATGTGTTGAACTCCGAGGTAAATCCACATTTTAAAAGCCTTTTACTGTACAAACGCTTTATTGATGATGTCTTTATTTTGTGGAATGGTGATGAAAAATCTCTAAAAGAATTCCACCTCTACCTCAATTCTGTGAATGATCATTTGAATTTTACCCTTGAATATGACCAATCCAAAATCAGCTTCCTAGATGTTCTAATCATCAAGGATGGCTGCACTCTGCATACGGACCTATTCCGAAAGCCTACGGATAGAACACCCTGCTTCGGGGTGACAGTTACCATCCTGGTCACCTCATTAGAAGCCTCCCAATCAGCCAGTTCCATCGGGCTAGGAGATTATGCAGCACTAGTGAGACATACACAACACAAGCCTCTGATCTTACACTTAGTTACATTACCACCACGCAGATGCTTCCACCTCCAAAGCGACTTACGGTTATTTTACAGGACTATTGCTTACAGTCCCTGGAGGAATGTGGGAGCCTTGCTTAAGGTCACTACAGCCATGGATGGAGAGGGGTTAGGGAGAGGTAAGGGTGGGAGTCAAACCTGCGACCCTATGATCAGAAGTCCACTTCCCTTAGGCCGCGGCTGCCCCCTTCATGATTTCGAGCCTCAGGGGGAAGCAACTGGTGAAAGGACATTTCTATGGACACATTGGCTCAGTCAACTAGTGTGACCACCAATGGTTCATGAACCAGTAAATCAATGAACAAAAGAACCAAGAACCAGAAGTGGTTCATTAACCTTTGGAGGCCAACACCAGCCATAACTTCATGAATCAGTTAATTGGTTCATTAAATAAATGTGTGGTTGTTCACTGATTGGCTGATTTATGAATAAAGTTCCACATATTCAGGAACTAGTAAACCAAGGACCATCATCGGTTCACTAATCACCACTGGTGGTCCACTGATTAAATGACGCATTCATTAAAAAACATTGCAGTGGTTCACTGACTCATGAATCAATTCATTGCTTCACTGATTTCTTTGATTCTCTGATTTATCGATTAATTGGTTTATTGATTAACCATAGGTTCACCGGTTTATTAGTTCAGTTGGTTCATGTAGCTGTTTCACTAGTTCACGAGTTCATTGTACCCCTGGTACATTGGGTAACTAATGCATTAGTCCATTGATTGGGTCACTGATTCATGTTTCAGCTTTGGCATCAAAGAGGCATACTGTTTTCAAGTCGACCAGAATGGTGACGTTGCCTGTTCCCACACCAGTTACACTTGGAACTAAAGTGCTTACCTGCGATCCTTCATCGGACCTGCGAACCTTTCCATGTGTCACCAATGCATTTATTACCCAAATTAACCTGCTGATGTCCACATTGTCGTCATGGTTCGCGTCGAAAACCATCTTGAAAACTGTCTTTTTCGGTTTGTATTGCAAACCAACTTTCCACTTCCTGAATGCTCAGAGTTGCGATGTGAACCCGCTGGCCGGTTCAAGATTAGGTGCGGGGAACAGGCACCGGCACAGTTCTCTGTCAGCCTGAATGCACCCTGCATGCACTCTTATATGTAATGTATACACTAATATTCAAACATCCTCATTCCTCTCCCAGCTCCCAAGTCACTTGCAACAGGGCCACTGAGAGCTTTGGCTGAGCCCAGGACAAAGTAATCTGAAAGGGCCCCCCACCTAATTCAAACAATGTAATGAAAATTCAAATCCGGGCCTGGTCTGTCCCTGGGCCCGGGACAACTGTCCCCTTAGTCCCCCCATGTCGGCTTCCCTGATCTGCAGCACACACCTGACTTGACTTGACCGCTTATTTGGCAGCAAGCAATGCGGTGCATGTTTGGCCTTCCATGCCATTTTTTTCATACTCTTCTCTCTCCTCCCTCTCTCCTTTCTCTCTTCTCTTCAGATCCCTTCTTCCCCTCCTCTCTCCCTGCCCTCGCATACTTAGTCTAGCCAGCCTGATCCCCCTCCTCCAGATGCTGCAGGATGCTACTAGCTCAGGCCAGCTCAGCCTCCCACCCTCCATTGAGAGTGGCTTTCTAACCCAGCCGTACCAAGCAAACGGCTCTCTCCATCCGACACCGGCTGGGGAAGCAATTTATGGCCCTGTTTTTCCTGCTTGCGTTTCGGTTGGGTTTGCTACGTATGAACGGGGATGGAGAGGCTGGAGGGGGTTGGGCCAGGGTCAGGAGGTTCGCTTTTGCTGCAGATTTCATCATTTTGTTTATATTTTTGGGAAGCAATGCATTTTTTTGGGAGGTTTAATAATTATTTTTCTACTTAACATGTGACATGGGTGACAGCGGTGCGTTTTCTGAATGGTTTAAGAAGAAAAGAATGTCCATGCTGAACCTGACTGCCTTCACAAGGAGGGCAGGCAGACTGAGCCGGTTGAGGCTGGGCAGGGTGAGATGGTTTCGGGAAGGAAGGAGAGACGTTAGAGAAGAGTTATGTGTTGTGGTCTCTGCCGAGGAAGAGGAGGAAAGACAGGGACTTAGAGCGTGCCTCCGCTCTACAAATGGCCCTGCTGCTGAGAGCAGAGGCTGAGCAGCAGGAGCAGGGACCCGGGTCCAGGTTTTCATTATCACCCCAAGCGGGCCAGGGAACGCCAGACTGACAAACCCGACAATCAGCTCCAGTGGCCCTGGCTTTCGTAGGCCTGGCTCTGGGAGTCCCAACGCTACACTGTAAAAGATTTCAAACTGAAATTTACAGCTAATTGATGGGGAATAATTGCCAGCAAATTGTTTTAAATTTACAACACATTGCAGAAAAAAAACAGTTGCCAGCAAGTCGTTTAAAATTACAACACTGTTCCGTTTTCAAAACTACTCTGACCATGGCACATGTCCTGCCCCCTCATTCGACCGCCTCCTCCCGCCTCCACCCTCGCTGCCCGCCTCCATGTCTGAGATGCCTTCAACATGGTATCGTCCCCATCCTCCACCATGACTGAGATAGCATGGTACCACAATGCCACTCTGCTCTAAGCATATATTTCTACAAGTTCAGTCTTGCATGGGTGAGGCACAAATAATAAATCACTCAGCATAGCGTTGTCACAGTGACAGTGATAGTTTCCTCAAGAGGACTTTCATTTATCAAGCCATCTCAAAGGGGAATTCAAAAGCAGTCACATTAAGGACTGTATGAAAATGCATTTGTCAAACCAATCAAGTGGTATAAATTTAATACTATGCAAAAACCACCATAAAACATGCTATGCTACAAGATGGCTCTCAAAAGATGAAACAACCCAACCAGTTAACCTGTCAGGCAGCCAACCAGTTAACCGGCCAGGTAGCTAACTGGCCTTGACACACTGGCTGGTTGACTGGCCAGCTGCCTGTCCAATTCACTGGCTGCCTGGCTAAACCAGCCAGGCAGCCAGTCAACCGGCCAGTCAACCAGCCAGTCAACAAGCAAGGCAGCAAGCCAGTCAACTGACCAGGCGGACAGGCTGTCAGTCAACCTGCCAGGCAGCTAGCTGGTCAACTGGCACTATGCTGTCAGCCACCTTGTGAACAAACCAACCACTCATCTAGTCGGCTAATCAATTGATTGCCAGTACCAGTGAGCGCCAGTGAGTCAGGCGCTATGCTGTGCCATTCAGACAAGCAACCAAAGCAGTGTGACAGTCCAGGTTTATATAGTGGGGCAAGTGGACCATGTGACCAGAGTAATCAGGCATTGGGCAGGTGCTGGCAATCATTGAATCATGACATGAAAGTGATTAGTAATAAAGTGAGGCAAGGCACTAATTGACAGATTGGTTAGGTATAGAGTGTGACAACAGAGTAACAAGGGAGATCTGTATCAAAAGCTGACAAGTTCCTAGAATGTTCCAATTATTGATGCCCCTGCTCTAGAACTACAGTTTAAAAACAGACAGCTCCTTCTAAGATAGTGTTTAAATAAGTATAAGGATATTCTTAAATGGATTAGTTTTGGCCCTTGTTTAATGCACATATCAAAACTTCAGTTCCAAAAAGTTTTCATTCTGATCCATGTTTATAAGTAAACATTCCATATATATGTGGAATTGTCTACACAGTGGTTGGACAAAATAACTGAAACACCTATCCTTTTAATGTGTGGGAAGTTTCACGGCTCAAGTGGGCCAGCCTGTTGGCCAATCTTCATTAATTGCACATTGCACCAGTAAGGTGAAGTTGAGTTGAATTAAAAAGTTGCCAGCTAATTGCTGTACAATTACAACAAATTTGCTGGCAAAAAGTTGCCAGGTCATTGTTGTGAAATTAAAACAAATTGCTGGTGAAAAGTTGCCAGCTAATTGAAGTAAAGTTAAAGCACATTGCTGGCAATAAAAAGTTGCCAGCTAATTGTTGTAAAATTACAACAAATTGCTAGCAACAAGTTGCCAGCTAATTGTTGCATTCTTCCAACGCAAACACTGGAAACTTCACAACATACAGCCTTTGAAAATAATGGTCCTGGGCCTCTGCTTCCATTCCTTCTCATGGGATTTTGAGATATATTCTGTTGCCGAAGCCATCAAAAAGCCAAATTGAACCACAGGGGGGCTGCCACACCTGAGCATCGTTTATGCTCTATGACCTGCCCATTGTCTGTATAAATGGACAAACCATCATTGGCCTCTCCCATGCCCTTTAGGCAGAGAGAGAAGCCCGTTTTGAATTGCACTGAGCTGAAATTAGCGCACCTGGACGTCATTTACAATCAGCTGGCTCATGACCAAAGAAGGTAGATTGGATAAGCAGTATCACTCAATGGAAAATGCATTGGCCACAGTGTAGTAGTTGGGGGCAGTCGTGGCTCAGTGGTTAGAGCACTGAGTTGGCAACCCAAGGGTTCCCGGTTCAATGCCCGACCGGACCGCAGCTGAAGTGTCCTTGAGCAAGGCACCTAACCCCCACACAGCTCCCTGGGCGCCACTCAGCAGGCAGCCCACTGCTACGGACTAGTGTGTGTACTTCAATGTGATTCACTAGCCCAAATGGGATAAATGCTGAGAAAGAATTTCCCCTATTGGACCAATTGGCTTCGTAGTATGAGGGTGTTGCTTTAATGCCATAGAACTAATACATTTATGCTTAATGACATGGTGCACATGGTCAGTGTGTGCGATGCCATGATGGACAAAATTTGTACTCCACAAATTTGGTCGAAAGAGGATATCCGGTTGTCAGTGCTCAGTTTGTGGCAAAATTTACTGCAGCTGTCGGTCAGCATTAATTGCGGGGGATAATTAAGGACAGCTGACAAACATTCACATTGTATCCTATGACCTGTTCCACACTTGACCATGCTTCCAATTTGACCATGGAAGAAGAAAATTGGACTCCCCTTGCTATCATTCCGTACTACGCTCCGATGATGTCTGTAAACCCTCCTATGTCTACCTCCTTGCTCATGACCAGGTGTGTGCGATTGAAGAGTTCAAATCAGTTCAAATCCTCTCCACCTCTATCAGGCCTGTATGCATGTTTTAAAAGCATCCAATCAGAATGTGACCTGAGCTCCATAATTTCTGCATGTGGCTTTGCATACATTTGCATTAGGACAGCAGCCCTGACAAAACAGATCTTTACAACAGTATGTTGTAAAAAGTACTATGTGCTGCTGTACATTTACAATTGTGAATTGTACTCTATATGATATCCCACAATGCATTGCACATTACAGCAGTGAATAGTAAACTGGTATATACATCTTCTTGATGTAGAATTCTAATGTGAAATCACGACAATCTTTTACAGTGTACCGTTGGCCCACCCTGGTGTGGTGTGTCAATTTGAGCTATACCAGCTGATCTGAGCCATCAAGCCATTACTACAGAGCCCTGCAGTAGCAACCTCAGGATTTTTTATCTCCTCCAAGGAGGTTATGTTTGTGGTCGCGTTGGTTTGTCTGTCTGTCTGTTTGTCTGT
>NC_085865.1:18243280-18295780 GCF_034702125.1 Engraulis encrasicolus | reverse complement strand
CATGTCTGTAAATGCAGTCAGTGATTTCTAATGGCAGGAGTGTTTCGTGCCTTACATGAGTGTAGGCGTCATGTCAGTACAACTTTCTACACCATTCTACGAAGTACATAATGGTATCGCTATGCATTACAGTACAATATACATTGCGGGTGAAATGCTATGCCTGTATTGTAGAAAAAATATGTGCATAAATAAGTCTTCAAAGACAATGACACCACAACATATGATGTTGTGTCGAGATCAAACCCATTAACATTTGATCGTAAGGAATGCTGTCCATAGAGCTTCATGTACTGTGTGATGACGTATGCCATGTATGGCAAGCAGCTATGATACACGGAAATTGCAGCTTCACCTTGGCAGACAAAATGAAAGCCATAGAACTTATATGAGTAATATGATATGAGCTTGATCCATAAAACAAATGACCTGACAGCAGGGAGTGGCCCCAATCTGGGCCAGCACTGGCCCAGACATGATCCACAATTGAGTTCTGCCCTTGACCATCTTATACTGTCAGATTTTCATTTTCTCTGAGAGTGTTTTTGCCTCTTCCTTGGCCAAAAATACGCCTAAGGGAAGAAAAAAACACCAACACACAAGCAAACCCAATTTGCAGGTTAAGCAAAAGGTAATTGGATCTGGACCCGTGAATGATTGCTCTCTGATCATGGCTCCACGGGGTGCTTTGAAGGAGAACAACGCCACGTTTGTGTCCCCATCTGCTCTCCTGCTCAACCGACTCACCCTGCCACCCCCCCACCCCCCAATACCCCCGCCCTACGGTTCTGGGCAGAACAATGTCTTGAGACAATCCTGTGAGTTTGTTAGCTGGACGGCTGGCTGAATGAAGTGAACAGCACCATCACTAGAATGCACCATCCATAGCACCATGGAACTGTTTTAGCAGCAACATGCGTTTGACTGTCCTATACAACAGAGTTAATTCAGCACCATTTCAAACAGTGATGAAATTACGGTGTATATAACAATATACAAATTAACCTATCCCCATGGTGAAGGCAACATACATATTTAAGCAATACCAATACAACAGTAACCGAAGATAAAACAGTAACATTCATACAGATTTTTTGTTATCTTTCATTGCAGATGACTGTTGCCTTACAACGTAGGGTCATATTTTAAATAGGCCCATATATACATACAAACGAGGATACATCCAGGAATGCTGTGCAAATCCTTGGGAGAAAAAGAAGTCTCTGGAATGGGGATGGGGAGAAGAGCAGGAACATGGGATGGGAGGATCTGGGTCAAGAGGCTGTCTGTGTGCGTGTCGCGTCGGCACTGGTGTGTTTATTTAAACCAGTGCAGATAGTTGGAGTTCACAGCAGGAAAGCACATGTTGTTACTGCAGGAACCCCCATAGCTGGGGGGACACATGGAGCACGGCACGCCCACTTTGTACGGGGCCTCCCCAATCCAGTTCCCTCTGCGACGAGAGAGAGAGAGAGAGAGAGAGAGAGAGAGAGAGAGAGAGAGAGAGAGAGAAAACCATGTGTTAACAACTCCTTGCATGGGAAATGAGCACAGAAGAAGAAGCCATCACAGGTGTTCATATGACCAATGGTCTGGAGAACACGAGACATTAACCCTATTCAGACTGGGCTTTTTTGGCATTCCTGGGCCTGGGGGGGGGCTCTTTTGACCCCCCCCTCATAACTCATGAACGGAATACGGTATGACCACCAAACTTTGGGGAGATGATCTACATATGGACATCTATGAATGACATCATTTTTGTGTCATTATCTGGTATTATGACGTCATTATGACATCATCTGTTTATAATACCCAAAATCTCGCCATAATGTATTTTCCATCAAATTTAGGTAATGCACTTACATTTTAATGATTATATGCTTCAGACCACTTTAATGCTCACAAAGCTGTCTGATGCTAATGGAAATAACAAAAAAAATATGAAAAAGGAACAATAATGAGACTTAGATCAGTGATTTTCGGTCAGACATACCTGTCAGAAAACCGTTGCCATGGCAACGGCAAAAATGATGAACATAATCTTTTGGTACTAAACTGTAGCCAACTAAATGTTAGGAAAAGTCACCAAGTTTCGTAGTCATAGCTTAAGTCGTTAAGGAATTATACTACATCAAAGTTGGTGCGGGCACTTTTAGCCCCCCCCCAGTCTGGATAGGGTTAACCCCTTAGTGCAGAGCATATGTTAACTTAACTGTCACCAAAATTGTAATGGCTAATATGGCTTAATCTGTTACTTAAGGCTCTCAGTAATGCCATAGCAATGTTGTTATGATGTAGTTGAGTATTTCCAGCAAAAAGTGAATAGGCCCGCCGGGGACCCCATCTGCAGGAAGAGGCTACGGCGCTTTCAGTAAAAAAAATTCTAGCTCGTATATAACCACACAACAACAAAAAACAGAACAAATGATAGTCTCTCATCTGCTCCCTTCTTGTGTTCTTGCGTATTAGTCTTGAGTAGTAGTCACCATCAAATCTGGTTTCAAATCCTGCATTCTAGTAGAACGCAGGAATTCATAGAATGCTCAAGGAGTCCGTCAAAACTTGCTCAAATTGGGGGTGGGGCGCTGTGGCGCAGCGCGCTAAGCCCCCTACATTTGGGCTTGCATGCCCACCCACGGGGACCCCGGGTTATTTCCCGATCCTCCCCTGTCTCTCTGTCCCATTCGCTTCCTGTCACCATCTTTGACTGTTCTGTCAAATAAAGGCATAAAAGCCCCTAAAATGTTTTAACCCCTTAGTGCAGCACTATGGCTCTCTGTAATGTCATGTCAATGTTGTTATGATGTAGTTAAGCATTTTCAGTAAGTGAATAGGGTCGCCGGCGACCCCTGCTGCAGTAAGAGGCTACAAAAAAAAAAACTGTTGCTCAAATTGTACAGTGCGTGTACCGCTCCACTGTTATGTAACATTGGGGAGCAGCAACACACAGAGGACACATATTGCATCACATTTTGCATGCTCTGTGGGACTATAATAGATATGGCCCAGTGCTGAGTCAATAGTATCAAAAGACATGGGGTGAATAGTAATGAGAAAACCTAGGTCTCTGGGGGAAGAAAAAAATCCCGTCGTGAACTCTCTCAACTTGATTAAACCATTAAACCCACAAGGGCAGTCACGGGACCCTTTGATTGTTACAGCTTCAAGACTTGGGAGTCAGAGTGCCTCTGAAATTCCGAGTATTGCTCCGTGGCACAGGAACGTTGCTGCGGTCGTACTATTTCGAGAGACAGAGGGTCAAGAGAGCTCTTTGAAGAGAGAGCGGAGAGGGCTGCGCCCGTGTGCATCATGTGGCTTACTCTTTTTTTTCACACCTCGGTGACACATTGCACCGAGAAGACACAATGACATGTGTGCTGAGGTTTCACCCCTGGTCTGTGGTTGCTGGGTCGTGTGAACTCCGGGGCACTGGGGCTAGGCCCATATGTCGGATCAAACGCGGGCGCTCGCCTGCGATACACAGAGACAGCATTGTGCAAGAATAACACGGCGTGGCGAATGCACTTACTTGGGAGAATAGTTGCACACAAGGTAGGTTGCCCTCTTCCATACCGAGCCCCATACGTTCATGTTGTGACAGGTATGGATGGCGCAGCCCACTTTGTTTGAGGTCGCCCACACCATCTACGAGGAGGGCAGAGAAAGGTTACCGCTCTGTCATGCGTGGTTGAGTGCATGCATTTGAATGTATAGATGTGTAGATCATCCATCCATCCATCTCATCCATGCATCTATGCTGCAGTGTGTGTGTGTGTGTGTGTGTGTGTGTGTGTGTGTGTGTGTGTGTGTGTGTGTGTGTGTGTGTGTGTGTGCGCGTGCACGCGTGGCCATGTACTACATGTGTGTGTTTGTGCATAGAGCTGTAGATATGGGCACTTACTTCACATCTATGCTGCAATGTGTGTGTGTGTGTGTGTGTGTGTGTGTGTGTGTGTGTGTGTGTGTGTGTGTGTGTGTGTGTGTGTGTGTGTGTGTGTGTGTGTGTGTGTGTGTGTGTGTGTGTGTGTGTGTGTGTGTGTGTGTGTGTGTGTGTGTGTGTGTGTGTGTGTGTGTGTGTGTGCGCGCGTGCACGTGGCCATGTACTACATGTGTGTGTTTGTGCATAGAGCTGTAGATATGGGCACTTACTTGTGTGTAGTGGGTGCACATGGGCCCGTAGCACTTTAAAGGGCACCTGGGGTTGCAGTCGCGCGGGTAGGGGAACGAGTAGTCCTTCACCTCATCATACCACGGCTTCACCAGCTGGAGGATGGATCTATAGCTGCACGCAACACACAACGAGTACCCCTTTAACACACAGTCATGGGCAGGGGCGCCGCTAGAATTTTTGGGCCCTATGAAAGATTTGAATGTTGGGCCCCCTTAAGGGCCTTTGTCAGTGCTTGGGCCCTTAGAATCTGTAACATCTTCCCCCCCCCCTAGCGGCACCCATAGCCATGGGTGTGACACACAACCTGCAGTTCACACGACGGAGAAGTTCCACTAAAATCCTTGAACGTTAGCATACTCGAGAGTAGAAGTCTCAAGCAGGCAAGGAGAACATTGGACCATATTAGGAGAGCGATTTCCATCTCTTTCTCATTGAAGCGAATTATTCCAGAATCTCTTTCTTCATGGTCTAACCTTCTGACACAATTCAGAAGGTTCTCTCTGGACAGTTCCACTATCTTAGCAGTGCTACTAGCCGCCTAACGAAGCGAAGCGCACTTGGCCTCTCTGCTTTATAGCACTTTTAAAACGGTAGGAGACCCTATTTTTCACGGTCTGCAGACACTTTCGCTTGCCACCAAGCACTTTCTTGAGTGATGGATGGAGTGGGAGAGAAGTTTCTCTATTGTGCATTCAGGCCTTTAAGAGGGGAGAACACGTGCAGTATGGATGGATACATACCGGCCAGTTCGGACCGAGAGGTTCTGACCCAGAAATCTGAGCAGACTGCGGGGCCCGTGTTCCCACAAACAAGTAGCAGCCCAGTCCTCGGCGGTTTTGGCCAGCGTTTCATCCCAAACCTGCAGGGGGAAAAGAGGGAGAGGGAAAAAGAAAAAAGAGAAAAAAATGAAAAGAGGGAAGAAAAAAGAGCAAAAGCATCACTGAATATGCATTGTGGCTGCCTGTGTGTTAATCGGGCTGAAAGTAGTTTCTGTTGCAGCTGAGCGGGACTTGGCTCGACACAGCTGTGTGAACTGGTTGAACCCCAGACAAGAGTTGCAAAGCTGCACGGTAGCGGCAGACAGCATAACATCAAAGCCAGTTGCAAAACAACACACACTCTCAAACACACATACGCACTCTCTCTCTCCCTCTCTTTCTCTCTCTCTCACACACACACGCACACACACTCACACGCGCGCACACACGCGCACACGCACACACACGCACACACACACACACATGCACACAGACACTCACACACACACACACACACAAGGAACCTCAGGTGGCAGGGGGGCAGGCAAGTAGCACCCAAACATTTGCAGAGTTTGCATTTGTACTCCCCATCCTTAATGGCAGTGAAAGGACCTTGTGTCTGTTTGCCAGCACCTCTTCCGTGCCAGAGACACGGCAGTGCGAGCCAACTCACTCTGCATGGAGTAGTAACAGCACAGCACAGCAGCAGCCGCAGCCGCAGCAGCCACACAACTGACCTCTCAGGGGTACAGATAGCCAAAGCACTCCGTGCCAAGTCTGGCCCACGTCCAGCCCAAATCGGACCCAGACGCGTGCCTATCAAATAGCTCCTCCAAAAAGCGTCCAGTCTGCAATATGGTTCCGATTTTATTTTTTTTTGCAGAGAGGTCCTGGGATATACGAACCAATCAAATCAATGCCCCATCCCCCCCATAGTCGGAATCTTGAAGCCCAGCCCATTGATTGGTTGCGGTTGTTTATGGGCTCATGCTGAGCCAACATGTTTGTTTATTGTTTGACAAAGCCAATGCTGTGTACAAACATCCAGAGGGGATTTTTTGAACAACAATTGCTTAGCCAGACGACGAGTGGAGCGTGAAGGATGGTTAACTGAATTTCATTACAATCGTGTGTGTGTGTGTGTGTGTGTGTGTGTGTGTGTGTGTGTGTGTGTGTGTGTGTGTGTGTGTGTGTGTGTGTGTGTGTGTGTGTGTGTGTGTGTGTGTGTGTGTGTGTGTGAGAGAGAGAGGAGTGTATTGCAGACTGTGCCTGTAAGCTAAGTGGCACAGTCCAACATTTTAGTGCCTAATCCACACCATGTGGGTCGCCCCAGTGCAATAATAAAGTCCTCCCATGCCTCACAGTGGCATTGGGTCCAGGGCACTGTTCATGAAGCCAAAAGACTACTCTTCATGCCCTACCACTAACCACTGACTATGGTGCAGTGCCTTGGTGTGTTGCTTCAAGAGCACGTGTAGACAACCGGCAAAGAGGCTTGTGCGCCAGTTCAGTGCAGCACTGCTCCAGCTTGTGCCTTGATAACCCCCCTGTGGTCAGGGGCCAGGCTGACTCCACTTTGGTGGTCTACCAAGTTTGGATCTGTTCGGCAGCTGGTCAAACCAAATGGCCAAACTCATCCAATTGACATTTGTCATGTCCACACACTGAGTAGCCAAACTCCCCATTCACACTCACTTATGCAAGTCTGTGGTTAGGGCTACCTCACCAACTTAACCACAGACAACTTTACTGGGCTGGCAAGCAAATATGAACAGTTATGGATCATTATGTTAGAAATGTTCTGCTTACTAACCATTAAAAAATAACACATTTAAATGTAAGCCATTGTTATTATTAGTATGTGCCTACTAACCCAGAAAAAAAAATCCTCATCATTCAACGTCAAGATGGCTGTACAATTTGCCAAAGGAAATAGGCAACTTACCATATACTCCATGTTGGAAGCCGGAGGAAAAACTTTCCCTCTGACTTTGTTGTGGTAATCGAGAATGGCAAGCATGTCGTTTTGGGAGATGTAGCGCTTCCGTCTGGTTTTCGGCAAGCTCACGGTCTCAGCGCGAAAGTTCATGGCTGCGCCAATATCGGTAAAATTGGTAATTGGAATGGTCGAAGACGCCGAGGGCTTGTACGCTGCCCAAGCACTTGCTCCGCAAGATATGCATAATAGCAGGATATCGATGGCAAGGTAACTTTCATGCATGATTAATGATTCAGGTTTTCAACTCCGTTATATTCCACGGGGATGGATGGATGGATCTGAGAAAGAAAAAAAAAGTTTGACATGTTTGTGGGCAGAAGTTAACAACGGCAGTGCCACTATCAATCATCCAAATAAAATAACCTGTAATCTGTGTAAAAAGACAACATTACCTTATGTTTGTGGTTAGTCAGGTTATGGTGCTGAAATATATTTGATAAGAAGTGATATCTCCCGATTCTGAGAAAAACAGAGCGATGGTCTCTTGACGTTTACTATACTGCACGCAAACTGGGAAGAACTCAGCTTGCCGGCTGACTGGCCACTTTATATACCGCAGATGTGCCGGCGCAGGAAGCGCTGTGGCTTTGAAGGTGTGCAGAATCCCTCCTCCGTCACCTGAAACGCAACATCATTTGGAAGCGCGCTGTTTTGTTTCTTCTATCCCCTCCTCTTGGCTCCGCGCGCCTGACCTAATCAGCGCATCAGGGTTTGGTTTACGCAGTTGGCAATGCGTAAAAACGAAACGCACGATGTGACGACGACTGTCCAATGACAGATCAGGAGTGTGTGCTGGGGTAAGGGGAGGTGGGCTGACTTGAGTCCATGCAAGGACTGATGATGATCCCCTGCTGTAAACACAATGTATTCTCTTTTGAAATATGCCTGGTAGTGCTTGTCTAATATATCAACACAACTGATATTGAATTGTTTAAAAGAATAACACAGTCTTTGTTCATTTCAGCGATGTGGCCTATATTCCAATGATGGTTGGATTAAAAAAGTCACCATGAGAAGGGTACAATATTGTATTTTGGTCTCACATGGCATTCATGAAACCATTCAAGTTCCTCTGTCAGTATTACTGACGTGTTATAACATTTCACTTCACACATTGGCATAGTGTCATCAGCTCCCTTCTGCTCAGTGATATCAAACCGCAGCATGTACACGGAGAAGCTTGTTAGTCAGAATGTTATGCACACACATTTCAGGGAAATTCAATGCAAGAAGTCCCTTTATCTATGTTTCTTATCCTGGTTGCGTTTATTGTTACTGTAAATCCTGCACTTGAGGTCAGACAGAGTGTCTATACCCTCTCAATCGTACCAAACAAGGGGTTAAGTTTTATCTTTGCCAAGCCTGGAGTCCCTTCAGCAAGTCATCATTTGCTTTGGCAACTGCGCTGGACAAACTAATATGACGCAGGAATCATTTTTTTGTTTTTCTTCAAGCATTAGTCCCTATTCGCTACCCCTATAACCCCCATGGCCCCCTTTCTTTAAAATATCTTTCACTCCCCCCAAATTTCTTGGAAGTGGGAATGCTTGCAGCTGACCCCGACGTCCTGGAATGGTGACGGCACAGCGTAAGTCAGTCATTGCTCACTATGTGAAAGGATCTGGTGATGGTGATGGTGATGTTGATGTTGATGGTGTGTGCGGATGGGAAACATCTTGACCAATGCCTTTAGCTGATGGAAAAGACCATTTGTTGGTCGACACACTCCATTTGTCAGGAGAGTATAAATTACTCCGGCCAGCAAAGAGCAGGGGCCGGTGCAGGTTCAGGGGTTGGCGGAGGATACGGCAGGTTCACAGCAGCAACACAGAACTCACATGCTCTTCCCCATTGGTGCATTGGATTGGATTGGAGGGTTGTTGGTTCAAATCCCAGCCTTAACAGTCGGAAGAATTTGTGCCCCTATACACCTTCATCCATGGCTGAAGTCCCCTTGGGCAAGGCACCTAACCCCAAATTGCTCCAGGTTCTGTATTAAAATACCCTGTAATTACTGTGTAAATGAAGGATGAATCACCGCACACTGGTATCTTTGCTGGTAGTTTATATGGTTCACCAAATAAAACTACCAGCAAAGATACCAGTGTGCAGTGATTCATCCTTCATTCACTTGGATTATCTTACTACACATCACCAGCACCTGGACAGTGGTTGTGCACAGGGACGTTACTTTGAACCCTGTAATAACTGTGAGTGCTTTTGAATAGAAGCACCAGCTGTGTGTAACGCAATGGTGCCCAGGCACCAGGTTGGTTCTGAAACGCCAGGTGGTATATCAGTATGGAGTGCAAAGTTGTTGTTTTGGTAGACCAGGAGTGAAGCGTTACTTTGCTAAAAGTTGATGAAGTGTGCGCGCCGGCCAGGGCTCTCCCGGTGGGCTTGTGGCCACAGCAGCTTTCAACACACCTACTGGATCCCGCTGTCTGGTACTCCGTATTCCCAGTATGGGCATCAGGCAGGGGCTGTGAGAGGAAAGGAGAGTTGGCAAGAGAGAGAGAGAGAGAGAGAGAGAGAGAGAGAGAGAGAGAGAGAGAGAGAGAGAGAGAGAGAGAGAGAGAGAGGGAGAGAGAGGCGGATAGGCTGTAGGCATCAGGGAGGCAGGGCTCTGGTTTCGAATGGGAGGGGAAAGGATCTTGGTGTCTGGTACTTCCAGCATGGGCATAAAGTAGGTAGTGAGAGGGAGAGAGAGGGGGGGGTAACACCTGGGAGACAGTGTCTGGTACTCCCAGCATAGGCAACGGGCAGGGGCTGGGAGAGGGAAGGAGAGATGGCGAGAGAGAAAGAGGGAGAGAGAGGGGGATACGCTGTAGGCATCAGGTAGGCAAGGCTCTGTTTTCAAGAGGGAGTAGAAAAGTTCTTGGTGTCTGGTCCAGCGTGGGCATGAAGACTAAGTGAGGGAGGGAAAAGGATCTCAGTGTCTGGTACTATCAGTGTGGGCATCGGGCAGGCACTGGGAGAGAGAGGGAGGGGGGGACCTAGGACACTTGGTGAGGGACCGGGGAAAGGCAGGCACTGACAGAGAGACAGAGAGAGGGGGGGGGGCGGAGAGAAAGATGAGGGGATGTGACACTCTGAGGGTGGACACTATGAAGGCAGGGTTCTTGGAGAGGGGAGGGGAAAGATCGGATGTGGGCAGCTCATTCCATTCATAGGGTGTTAACAGTGAAGAGAAGTGATGAGAAGTGAACAGACAAACTCCTATTACTGCTATGTCTTCTGGAGGCTGGCATATTTATACACCGTCTCAAATGGAGACACACACGTGCACACACACACACACACACAGAGAGAGAGAGAGAGAGAGAGAGAGAGAGAGACAGAGAGAGACCGAGAGACAGAGACAGAGACAGAGACATTAGACAGGAATGAAAAATGACAAAAAACAAGAGCTCCCTCGCCAAGCCCCTTCTCCTAGGTCCCTCGCCAAGTGTCCTTGGTCTTAGGTGCCCCCTCTCTCTCCCTGTGCCTGCCCGATGCCCACACTGATAGAGAGAGAGAGAGAGAGAGAGAGAGAGAGAGAGAGAGAGAGAGAGAGAGAGAGAGAGAGAGAGATTAGACAGAAATGAAAAATGAAGTGACAAAAAAACAAGACCAAGACAAGACAGAACGTAAGCTTGCAAAAGCCAGTGAGCTTTCAAAAGATGAACAGACAGGCAAGCAGGCAGACAGGATGAGAGAAAGGGAGTCAAAATTAACAAGGGGTTCTGGTTTGAATCCATTTCAGTTCTGAGGGGGGCTCCTGGCTGCAATAGTCTGCATATTTCAACCACTATGGAGCAGACTGCCAGAGACCTCATCTCAATGGTCAAGTACCCTTTGGTTGGCCTGTGGTTGGCCACTACTGCTGTCAGGGCTTGGCCCTCTGCCCCGGGTATGGATACAGATTAGGGAGAGCTCTTACTGTAAACAGCTCAGGGCACAATGGCTTACGTTCTCTAGAGACTCCTACTTATGCGC
Organism: Engraulis encrasicolus; assembly: GCF_034702125.1. NCBI lineage: Eukaryota > Metazoa > Chordata > Actinopteri > Clupeiformes > Engraulidae > Engraulis > Engraulis encrasicolus. The sequence goes on along the minus strand of NC_085865.1, from coordinate 18,284,871 downwards.
CGATTGTACTAAGACCATTATGTCTTAGGATGCTGGGCAGGCACACACGCAGAGCAATACAATACAGCTTTATCTGGTTTCAATCGATTTGAACAAAACCAATTTGAATGAATTACAACCGGTTTGAACTGATTTGAACCAAAACAGATTCAACCCGTTTAAACGGTTAAGGAAAATACCATTTCATTAGTTCACTCTCTGAAATTTGGATTAAACATGTATGTATACATCTTCGTTCTCAATTGTGCCGCTCTCGTAAGAGAGTGGCTGTCCAAGTGCTTCACGGGGTCCGCAGGGACCACTGCACTCAAGAAGCTGAGATAGATTACGTGGCGTATTGGGCAAGATTGCTGGCCATGATGCTGAAGTACTGCCACGGCCGAGAAATGTCTATGCAGCAAACATTCTGAAACTTGGGAGTACGGGGCGCCACTGAGAGCTCGGGCAGTATCTGCGCCCACAGATACAGTGCATCCGGAAAGTATTCACAGTGCTTCAATTTTTCCACATTTTATTACGTTACAGTCTTATTCCAAATTGTATTACATCAATCTCGCTCCTCAAAATGTAACATAAATACCCCATTATGACCATGTGAAAAAAAGAGTTCTTGAGATTTTTTGAAAATGTATTAAAAAGTATTCACAGCCTTCGCTTAATACTTTGTAGAACCACCTTTGGCAGCAACTACAGCCCCAAGTCTTTCTGGATATGATGCCTCAAGCTTGGCAAACCTATCTTAAGGCAGTTTTGCTCATTCTTCTTTGCAGTACCTCTCAAGCTCTATCAGGTTGGATGGGAGACGTCTGTGCACAGCCATTTTCAGATCCCTCCAGAGATGTTCAATGGGATTCAAGTCTGGGCTCTGGCTGGGCCACTCCAAGACATTCACAGAGTGGTCCTGAAACCACTCCTTTGATATCTTGGCTGTGTGCTTAGGATCATTGTCCTGCTGAAAGATGAACTGTCGCCCTAGTCTGAAGTCAAGAGCGCTCTGGAGCAGGTTTTCATCAGTTCATGAACAGTTTTGAACCAGTTTAAAAAGCAACTGGGGGGTGTTGGGGTGCTGTGGTGCAGCATGCTAGGCCCCCACATTTGAGTTTACATTGCCCATGGGGACCCCGGTTCGAGTCCAGCCGGGGTCATTTCCCAGCCCTACCCCATCTCTCTCACAACCGTTTCCTGTCTCCTCTCACACTGTCCTGTCATAATAAAGGCCAAAGAAAGCAACATCGGAAAGGTTTTGGACCAGTTTGATCAAAACCAAATTAAACTGATTTGATCCAGTTAAAATCAATTGTAATTGATTTGAAATGGTTTGAATAAAAACAGTTTGCATCAGATTGGGCGTGTTTGAACAAAACCAGCTTGCACTGGTTTGAATCAGATGTAATCAATTTTAAACAGCTTGAAGCATATTTTGAACTGCTTTGTACTGGGTTAAACCTCTTTGAAATAAACCAATTGGTCTGAACTGGTTTTAAACTGGTTTTGAGTTTGAACTAGGTTTGGTTTGAACCAGTTTGAACAAAACCAGTTTGAAATGGCTTGTGCTAACCAGGCTACGCCCTCCAAGTGACCCAACACCATCGGTGTTGCTTCTAGTCAGGCCACGAGCAATATCGATTCTGAGCTCCAGAAAAATCGGGAACTCCGCCCACCTTGTCAGGAACAAATCAACTTTGAGTAGCTCCAACAGCCCTGGATAGAAGTGTGTTCAATGCAGTGACGTGGTTTAAGCAGAGACGTTCTATTGGGACTAAGAAAATATTTGGTTTAAACTTCGGCAGAGCCTTTTCTGGCCTCGACCAACAGCAAACCAAGAGAGGTGGGTCAACTATGCCATTTGGGAAATGTTAATCGTTATGCATGGGGTCAGACCAAGTCTCGAACAGAGATTTGAAAGTTGATGATAATCAGGCTAGGCTTGTGATGGTTTTAGCCAGTTTTTATCCAATTTCATCCAGTTTGAGGAAAACCAGTTTGACCTGGTCTGAACTAGTTTGAAAAAAAAAAACACTTTGAACTGGCTTTCCAAAGGCTTTAACCAGTTTCAATTTATTTTAACTTTAATTTAATACAAATTGTTTGAACATTGAAACACAAACTTTGAACTGGTCTGAGCGAAACAATTTAGAACCAATTTGAACCATTTTGTCCAAAACCAGGTGTAACTGGTTCGAACTGGTTTGAACCGGTTTGAACACAACAATTTCGAACTGATTTTGTACATGTTTGAAACAGCTTGAACTGGTTTTAACCACTTTAAAAACAACAAGTTGGGCGGTATTTGAACAGCTTTGAATTGACATTAAAAAGTTTTAACTGGGTTTATGCAGTTTGATCAAATCAGTTGGAACTGGTTTGAACCGGTTCAAATAAAACCAGTTTAAGCCTGTTTGAATGTCTTTCAAGAAAACCAGTTGAAAACTGGTGAACGGGTTTTTAAAAGGCATTTGGAACCATTGGAATAATTGTTTTGAGCAAAACCAGTTGGAACATGTTTGTTTCAGCCTGAACTAAGTTTGAACCTGTTTGAAACAGTGGGAACCAAATCAGTTTGAACTGGCTTTACCAGTTTGAACCAATTTTAACCAGCTTCAGCAAAATCAATTGGAACTAGTTAGAACCTTGTTTGAACCAAGCTATTTTGAACAAATTTGAAGCACTTTGGACCAAACTAGTTTGAACCATGTTGTCCGGTCTGAATCAGTTTTAACCCATTTGAATAAAACCACTTTCACTCAAACTGAGCCCCCCTGAAACAGTTTTAACCAGTTTGCAGTGGTTTAAATTAGTTTGTGTCTGTCTATCACAGTTTGAACCACTTTACTACTTTATACTAACTGATAGGACCTGTTTGAACCAAACCAATCGGAACCATTTGAACCGGTTTTAACCATATCAAAATGGATATCTGGGTAAAGTAAACAGGTTAATCTGCAAATTAGAAATTAACCAAGTGTAGATCCACAGGTCATAGGAGCATAGGAGGGGTGGACTAAGGGGTCGCTTACTTTGCTTATGCTGTGGTTTGGCCTTGGATGCATGCACACATAAAGCATACAAACTCTCATGCAGACATACACACACACAAGCACATTGTAATGCAGACATCCACACACAGAATCTCACCGACATACACACACAGACAGAGGCAGAGATTGAGAACAGATTGAGAAAAAGGAAAGACAAATAAAGTGTAGAAGACTGTCGTTATTTTCTTACTAAGAGAAACGCATACATTATCAAATTAGCACATACATAATGAGCCACTACTTGGCTTTGCTGATTCAGAAATGCATCCGTCTTCATATTTCTTTACTAGCCATACAACAGAGTAGGTTTGTTCCAAGAGCTCTCCACACACCCCTCTCTCTCTCCTCCATCTCTGTCCCCCCTCTCGCTCTCTTTCCTCCTCTTCTTCCTTGTCCTCTCTCTGTCTCACATCCTTTCTCCTCATCTCGGTCTCCCCTCTGTCCATCTCCTCTTTCTCTCACCCCTCTTTCTTTGTCTCCCCTCCCTCTCTTTCTCCTTCTCTGGATCAGAATCCTCAACCCTCACCTCCTTTCCCTCTTTTCCTTCTCCTCTCATCTCACCCCATCTCCCCTTCCAATCCCGCTCCCTCGTTCTCCTTCTCTCTCGGTCTCATCAACCCCTCTCCGTGGCCTCTCCAGCCTGCCGCGTGCCAGTGCCGTTAGACGCAACAGCGAATGCACATCACGAGCTCGCGACGCACTAGACTGCTCTGCACTGCACCACAGAGCGTCCATCACCTCTGCAATCAGACACAGACACACAGCTGCAGGGACTCCACCCAAAGGCTTTGCTTACCAAATTGGCAGCACTTGCCCCATCGAGGAAAATCACTTAAGTGTGTGTGTGTGTGTGCGTGTGCGCGCGCGTGTGTGTAAGTGTGTGTGTGTGTGTGTGTGTGCGTGTGTGTGTGCGTGTGTGTGTGTATGTGTGTGTGTGTGTGTGTGTGTCTGTGTGCGTGCGTGTGTGAGCTGGACCTTCATGATGACTATGAGAGTTTGTCTAAAGTCATATTTCCCTTTCTCGCTCTCATGCTATGTTGAAATTTCTGTTTCTGTCTGTGAGTCTGTATGTGCCAATGGCAGTCTTTGTCTGTATTAAAACTGGGAGAATATTCACCTTTCCTCTGACCATCAAAACCTACTTTGGTATATTACTCCATGGTATTGATTGTCAGTGGCCTCATGTTTCCAGCAGCCCCTAGTTAAAATAAATGTTACACTTTAACAACTTTAATAGAGAGATTTTATCAAAACATTTATGTGAAAGCAGCTGGTTGAAATACTAAGTATGTTGTGTCCAGCTTACTACGTATCCACATGACATTCACTCAAGGTGATCTTCTGTGGCCGCGGTGAAGCAGCGTGTCAACAGCTGAGGTTCATGTTGAGGTTTTTGGTAGGGCTGCTCTTCCGGTAGTCAGTTTTCTTCTTCTCAGAGGAGGGAAGTGTGTGATATTACAAATATATTTGTCTTGGCCGGATGGTAAAATTAGTTGTTACAGCAGATTCGCGGATTCAGTGGGGTTTGGGGTTGCTTCAAACACAAAGGCTCTACAGTTTTACCAGATGTTGGCCCACTATCTCTCTCTGAGCTAAAAAGCATTTATCGGGGAAGTCAATGTAAAATACATAACCACCTACTTCCTCTCGAGCACAGGAAGGCTTTTCGCTCTCAACCTTAACCCACATTTACAGAGAAATAACACCATCTGATTTTCTGAATCTTGTCCTTGTTTTTTATATTTTAAAATATTTTTTTAACTACACATGTCAATCTATGAAATAATAATGTCTGACATGGGTGCTGTTATAAATTTGTTGTCATCAGAATGACAATGGCCAAGTCATAATGCATTATTACTAAAGAGTATGTGAAAGAAAGTGAAAGTGAAAGCCCATTGGGAAACTCCAACTCCCATTGTCATTGTGACACAGCACTCCACAGCACACAAGTGAAGACTGCACCCTGCACACAACGAAATTGCATTTATGCCTCACCCGTGTAAGGGGGCAGCCCTCAGTGGCACCCCATGGGGAGCAGTGCGGTGGGACGGTACCATGCTCAGGGTACCTCAGTTGATTACTCCCCCCACCAACCTGGCGGGTCGGGAGTCGAACCGGCAACCTCTGGGATGCAAGTCTGACGCCCTAACCGCTCACCCATGACTGCATGTATTGGCATAGTGTAGTTACAGGGCCGGCCCAAACCTTTATGGGGCCCTAAGCAAAATGTCCACTACCACCACCTAGTTAGGGTTAGGAACTATGGACATTTGTAGGCTGTGTGTAGATCGTGTACCCATTTCTCACGACATTGGCTCCTGTTTCGCCTGTTTCCATTGTAGCAGTATAGTGATAGCCTCGCGACGCCATCCTCTGTACTCCACCCAAAGATTTTGGCTCCGCACATCGTCTGGCAAAAGCCTCGAGCTCGGTTCTCTCAGTGTTTCGCCAATCAGCAAACAGTTGAGAGTGGTGACGTAGAACTCACCCGCTAGCTCCGTTACTGATTGGTTAAGGTAACTATATTCACACTTTCGTTTTGTTATTTGTATGCTTTTGCGACGCTATAACGTAACAGGCATGCTAATAAAGCACAATATGGGTTTTAATTTGAGTCCATGGATTCCTCATGGCTTTTGCCAGACTGATTGACGGAGTCAACAGTCGGCTATTCGCCCAGGCTAGTATAGTGGTGCATGAGAAAGGAACATATGACTTGGGAAAATGGTGGAGAGGTTGTTTCTTCCTGGAACTCTGCTGCTCACGGGGGGCCCCTGTAGGGCTGGGCGATATGGAAAAATAACCATTTCACGGTATGGATTACTTTATATCACGATAACGATATATATCATGATATAGCACAATTACATACATTTTCAGTTATTCTATTTATTTGCTCTTTGTCGCAAAACAACCTTTAAAATGTTACAAATAAAAAAACAAATCTTTAAAATGGATCTTTTTATTGTTATTTTTACAGTTACATGAACTTATAGTGTGTATTGTGACAACATGAAATGTCGTTAAATGATATTCAATTGTATACCACTGATAAAATTACTATCACGATATAAACGATATAGGAGAAAGGTCACAATACACACTTTTATATCACGATAATAACGATATATATCGTCATATTGCCCAGCCCTAGGCCCCTGCTGATGTGGGGGCCCTAAGCCATTGCATAGTTCGCTTATGCCTTGGGCTGGCCCTGTGTAGTTATACACTGTAGTGTACTACTATGGTTGTAAAGACTTCTACTGGTGGAACAGTACACATTGTGAGGCTACCATATCCCCTTAGTCAGCTGTGGTCTTTAACTGGGCTGTGTTCTGTTGCTGAGTTGCTATGTGAGGTCAGATGTTTGATGACTTAGTTGTCGTGGTAAAAGTGAACTATGGTGGAATCCTTCTCTAGTTCAATTCACACACACACAACTATCCAACCAAGGCTTTGCTCTTGACCTCAGTCAAGTGCACACAACAAAGGCAAGCCCGTGTGAGGCCAGCGCAAGAGCAAACATTGCAACACTAAGACAAAAAGGCCACTTCCACTGCAACCCTGGTGCCATCTGAGGAATTCCCATAACCATCTGGCAACCGATGGGACCTGTGATGTTGAATCTGTGGGGGGCCATGAAGAAGGTAAAGTACAACAATAACAATAATGAAATGTGTACTACATGCCCCTCCTCCCACTCTGTGCACATGTGTGTGTATGTGTGAGAAAGCGAACCACACGTGTACACACACACACACACACACACACACACACACACACACACAGACGGTGACACACACACACACACACACACACACACACACACAGACGGTGACACATACACACACACGGTGACACACACACACACACACACACACACACACACACACACACACACAAGCGGCGACATCAACCACAAAAGTCTTTATCACTCTCTCACAAGGAGACCAATTTCGGGAAACAGTATTCTTTGGTCAACAACAGCATCTACTTGCGGAACGAAAAAATATCCTTTGCCCCTCGAACACTCTCACTCATCTATATGACATTCTCATCTCTCTTTGATGGCACCCGGCCCTCAGGGGACGCGATGGGAGTAGAGGGAGAGGCTTGCGGTTACGGACAAGACATTTCACACGAATGCGAATTCTGATGTAAACCTCGAGGACACATGCAAACATGAAAAGTTTTATGGGCTCTTTAGCGCTAACCACGGAGAGGCCTGGCCTTTAAGACGCTGTTTTACAACAACGACTTGCCGCTTTGAAGTCCGCCAAACATATTTATTATTTACATTCATCCAAATCTTGAAGTCCGTTTTATGATGACACAGTTCTGTAACACTTAGCACACTTTCCCTGTTCAACACGGCTCCCCCAAAAGCATTCTTCTGTGAAGCGATGCAGCTTGAAATCCAGTCTAAGACATGAGATCAAAACAAGCTTCTTGATCTACGTGTGGAATCCGTTTGCCTCTTGCTCGCCCAGCTGTGGTGCTTTGATGTTATGTGCCTCCCCTACCATATAAGTGCGGTTGTTGGCTGCCTGGACATCGAGGCCAATGGCGGTGCCCTTCGGTGCTCAAGGTCAGTGCAGAGAGTGGTGGTAAACCCGGCAAGCTCCAGCCAGCCAGCCAGCCAGCCAGCCAGTCAGAGAGAGAGGCCAGTGGAGCACAGCCCACAGGCTGTCTAGACGGCAGATGAAGGGGCGGCCGACCGGTGCCAAGCAGGCAGGTGGGAGGATGGGCTGGCGGAGCTGGTATAGTAGGTGGGTGAGGGGTGTGGGTGTGTATGATGGACTGGTGGGCAGGTCGGTCTGTGGCTCTGGCTGCCTTCTTGGTTTCTGCTCCTCTTACTCAGCTGTGCAGTCTGGGTGTGGAATGGATGTATGCCTGAAGTGTATGGAAACGAAAAATGCATGTACTTTGCGTATGTGTGTGTGTGTGTGTGTGTGTGTGTGTGTGTGTGTGTGTGTGTGTGTGTGTGTGTGTTCACGTGCACGCATCTGTCTGGTTGTGTGTGTTGTGGGGTGAGGATGAAGAGAGAGAAAAAAAGAAAGAACGAAAAAAGAGAGAATTCATCGGATATCACTGGGTAGAACCACAGTTTTCAAGTTGAGGTCTATTAGTATGTACCACAGAGATTCCCTCAACACAGGAAAGGGAAATTATTTGCCCCATAGACCTTTTCATGTCCTGGTTGAATGCATATTTGGATAAAATATGAATTAGGCCTATTCATTTTGTTTAGAAGTGCGCTCACACAAAGACGTTCAAGCCGCTGTTTTAAACAGATCACTGGTTGCGATTACAGTGAGTGTATGCAGGACCGCTGACAGCTTTAGCTGGGCCCAGGACAAAGTCCTCCGAAAGGGCCCCCCACCCAATTATGCCCCCCCCCCCATCTCTCAGGGCCCGGGACAGCTGACCCCTTTGCACCCTGTGCAGTATGTACAGAGTTCATAGAAGAAGCATACATTAATCATACAATTATGTGGTTTCACCATTGTAAAATGGTTTTGTGGCTGAACACATATCCATGACTTCTGATGTTATACTGCATAGGAGCATAGGGTTTTTTAAGACCTACTTACTGTAGATTGCAAGCTCATGGAATTTTTCTGCCTATTGCACAGCTGGGAAGGCATTTACACGATGGACCCCGATCGACACAGCAGACATGTTTGATGGCCTTCTCCATGGCGACACGCCTCCGAGAGAGCCGCCCATCTGTCTTGTGGAAGCATGACTCGTGTAAATCCAACTGCCCTGTCGGTCTCGTGAAACCATGACTCGTGAAAATGGTCCTAGCCCTGCACTGTGACCGTGAGACGCTCAGCACAAGAGATTTACGAGTTCGCTGCATTTATCGTTAGGAGAGAGAGCAGCAGGGGGGAGTTTGTGTGTTTGTGTGCGTGTGCGTGTGTCTGTGTGCGTGCATGCGTAGGTGTGTGCATGCGTGTGTATGGGGAGGACAGAGTGTGTGGGTGGGTAAAACTGTTGATGGGGACATAAATGCTATCTGCATCTTTAGGGGACCCATGACACTTGCTGTCATGAAGAAAAAGAAGACAAGAAGCTTGTGCAGCAGCCTGGTTCCAGCACTTGCTACTTCTCAAGGCCGATTAGGGGAAATAGATTAACTGTTTTCAGGCTCTTGGATGTCCACGCTAAATGAAATTGTGACCTTTCACTCCAATGTCCAAAATCAGGGGATAATCATCTTGGTCCTGGCCTTGCCTTGCCTTGCCAGGGGCACTAAAAACCTGTTTGTTCCCATGGCCCATCATGAGTGAGTGCCGTGTTGTTTCAGATGTGTTCACTCTCCCCCAATCTGAGGAGTTTCAATTGCACATCCTACGAAGGAGGCGAAAGTGAGAAGGTTATTTTGGAGTGTGACGGAAGAACGAGCAATGGCCTTTGCCGTCCAACAAGCTGTCAGTCTGTGTTTGAGTCCTCAGAGATCAGGGTCTCTCTCTCTCTCTCTCTCTCTCTCTTTCTCTCTCTCTCTCTCTCTCTTTCTCTCTCTCTATCATTCTCTCTCTCTCTCTCAGGATAAAATCGTCTGTGTAGTGTCACAGACATCATACATTACACAGATATTTTCATAGGGTGACAGCCTTTGTAGGGTTTTGCCAGATTTGTTGCTAATTACCAGAGTGGACTAAGCAGTACTTTGGGCTGGTAAAATGCCACGTGGCATAACAAAAGGTCTGGCAACATTGACTTTGCATCAGCAATCCATTGACATGGCCCTCATTCACATCCTGGCAAAGGTCTGTATTGAGTTGTAGCACGTCCTTGCTCCTATGGCCTGTTGAGAGAAAGTAATGACAGCGTGTCTTCCCTCTGAGCAATTTCATTTGGACATTCTGTGTGGTGTTGAAAATGATTAGGGTATTTACCATCATTTCAAACTAGCAGTGATTGTACTATTAAGTACCTCTAACTCAATGGATGTTACGTAGGCAATCTATAAACGATGGCTAAGCAGCCAACTGGAATGGAATGGTGTCAGTCCCGGGCGAATGATCCATACTGTTGCATGCTGAACAACCTTACCTGTAATTCTTATGGAAAAACAATGTCGTCAATATAAAGTTGAGTTAAGACAAACACCAGTGGTACTGCCTATGACATTTCAGGAACTGCAACATAATAATAGCAAGTCCTCTTGAGGATTAATGCCTGCATTGTCCTAAAAGCATCACAGCATGAGTAAACACATTCCACTAGGGCGGGCACATTACCATATATGATTTTATTTGCAACCCATTTGTGTTGTGCAGGTTGGTGTTGTGTTTACATGTGTTTTATTCCCCTTAGCAAGAAGTGAGCATGTGCAGGCCAGCAATACCCTGAATAGAACCACCGCCGTCCAAAACGCACGCTCCCAGACTGCCTGTGTTTGTGTCTGAATCAGGTATTTGGTTCATAAAACTTGGCCATACTAAAACGCCAGAGTAAAATTATTCCGTTTCTAACACAAGAGATGAGTGAGGCAGACTTAACAACTTTGTTTTGGCCTTGAGCTCTCTCATTGTCTTACAGTGAAAGATTCAAGGTTACTACAGTGAATGAGTCAAGCTGTTGCTCAGGGTGTGGTACTGAACTAAAAAGAGTAGACGCAGACTTTTACATGCAAATCCCCTCACCCTGCACACATTTTCTAAAGAAAGCTCTTCAATAGCTATGATGGGTATTGAAAAGATGAACAAAATACCGTTATTCGACATCTTCTGCAAAACTAGAGTGGATCTTCAAAGAATCATTTTTCATTTACTTAGCTGAAGTAACATTCACTATTAATAAAGCATGTTTGAATAGTCTAGTAAACTAGCGACAACCGCTGGTGATCAAAACGGTTACGTGGCGCTATTCCAACATGTCGCTATTCCGACGTTAATGTCTATTGACGGAATACCGACACGTTTTCCACCGTCCGCAGCTATTCCTACATGCCGCTATTCCTACATGCCGCTATTCCGACATCCCTAACCTTAACCCTAACCCTAACCCTAAAAAGTGTCGGAATAGCGGCATGTCGGAATAGCGCTATGTCGGAATAGCGATTGCCCCCCGGTCAAAACATTTTTAACCTGCGACTGGTCTAGCCTTGATCCATAGCCGCGAACTGCCAAATTTCCCTGAATCTGAGATTTGTTTGGAATCAAAGCGGGAGGGGTTTTGAGGGAGTGGCGACAAAGCCCGCAACGCTGGGAAAGCACAACAGCATGAAAGCTGGAGCTGATTGATCAGAGCGTTGGCCTATTAGGCACAGGTACGGTTTGAAAGACAACAGGTTTTTCTCATCAACAAGCTTTGGATGTATCATTCATCGGGGCCAGACTAAATTAAACATCCAATCTCACATCTAGTCTGGTTTATCAGGCTAATCTTTGAAGAACTTCCATGCCATAACAAATGACAAAACAGGGGTGAATTTCTCAAAACCAAAGCTGCTGACTACATTAGCTACTTTGTTGCTTTCAATGCATTTTCCCATTGGCAACTACCGAAGTTGCTAACAGGCTAACAACTTCTCTTTTGAGAAACTCACCCCAGATACTAAAGAAATGCACAGTGAATCTGAAAGGAAGTCTTGATGTGTGCATGGCACACTTTTTGCGTTAGTGGCTTGCTTCATGACCTCACTTTAACCCACAAAAAAACACAGACGTTGGGAGACAGACAGACAGACAGACAGAGCAGCAAGGCTACATAGCTGGGCTATAGTTGGCTGTCTGCTGTACAACTGTCCATTTTCCATCAGAGAGGGGACGTTTGCTATGCATAATAACAAGACCCTTATGTTTTTCTCAGTGACCCGTTTGATTGTGAAAGGCAATTGATGTGATGGACATGATTAGAACTTTTGTGAGTCTGACATCAAGTCTTAGGCCTACCTTTTATGGGGAGGGGGTTTATGTGATATGATTCAGGGAAGGATGTTTTCATCTGTGTTTTCGTGAACTTTGCAGGAAACGATCCCTTCTGTTTCTCATAAGCTTTTTATTTCCTCATGACAAAGTGTGTTACGTTATCAGTCAGCTACTGCAAATTAGACTTTTCTACTCGTCACCTAATCAAAACAGTTCATGAGAAAAATTACCTTGTGACGCACCATTCTACTCCCTGGCTCCCGATTTTACCCCAAAACAACTATTAGCAGCCAGGAAAAACAACTTGAACAAAAAAGACACGAGTAGGTGATGAGTAATGATGATTATAAGTGACTTCATGTCCGTGATTTCTTCCTTCTATCATTACTATTGGGTTTATTTGAAAGTGTTTTTAATGGCAGATATTAGATGAGACACTTACACAACCATTCACATGCACATACAGTAGCCTACACAGTGACATGCACACACACAGTGACACACACACACGCATGCACGCACACACACACATGTACACGTATGCACAAAGTCACACACACACACACCCACACACACACACACACACACACACACACACACACACACACACACACTCATAAAGTCACAAAGTCACAGGCAAAGCTGTGCAGTGCGACCCAGTGCAGTGCAGTGCAGAGTGACTGGTGGCCGCGGTGGCCATGGTCGATTGAGGATGACGATTTATAATGTCTCATACTGACCTCACAAACCTCAGAGCCAGGCAGGCACACAACAGAGGCACTTGAGAGGCAAATTGTGTGTGTGTTTGTGTGTGTGTATGTGTGTGTGCGCGCGCGTGCGTGCGTGTGTGTGTGTGTGTGTGTGTGTGTGTGTGTGTGTGTGTGTGTGTGTGTGTGTGTGCGTGCGTGCGTGTGTGTGTGTGTGTGCGTTTGTGTGAGTGTGTGTGTGTGTTGCGTGTGCGTGTGCGTGCCAGTCGGTTTGTTTGGGCATCTTGGTCTGACGGCCACACTGGCATCTGTCACCAGTAGTAGTCTGCACTGTGTCTCTATGTTTGTCTTTTCAAGTGGAAGAGCTGCGGTGTACTAAGACTGGTTAGGCCTTACGGCATTGGTTAGGGGTGTGTGGAAAAGTGTGTTTTTGTTTACTCACTATTTATGTGTAGCATAAATAAACAAACAGCATTTAGTCAACTTGATTAAACAGCAGGGATAGCCACATAATGTGTACCTTTCTGTTAGTGGAACATGATAATAGTCACTGAACAGACTATTTGGTTATTGCCATTGTGGTAACAGCAAATTTAATTATTTATTCATTTCAAAAAGTGTGCTCAACTCCCAAAGGTCTTTGGATGCGATCGGACAGCAACGATCATATTTTGTAGAAAAGTAGCACTCTCGAATGTGATTCTTGTATTTTATTTTAGTGGGTTAACATGACAGACAGACGTTTCGGCCTAAGCCTTTTTCATTGTCTTACGCTGTCTGTCTTTCTGTGTATCTTGTCCACTGTTCTCTGTTCCTCTACACCACAAGGGATTCTCTCTTATTCTCATTTGCCTCATGCCATGTTTTAGTTGCCCCTCACATATACAGTACGCAGGCCCAGCAACAGGAAATTGTGCATCCAATCAGCTGTTTCCTGTTTTGATCCTCCAGAAATCTCCAAATAGGGCGGCTGTTGCTGATGCCATGATCTCTCTCTCTCTCTCTCTCTCTCTCTCTCTCTCTCTCTCTCTCTCTCTCTCTCTCTCTCGTCCTCTCCTCATCCTCATTGTCTGGGATGTTATCTCTCTCTCTCTCTCTCCTCCCTCTCTCCCCCCCCCCCCCCTCCCCCCCCCCCCCCCCCCCCCCCCCCCCCCCCCCCCCCCCCCCCGCCCCCCCTCCCCCCCCCCCCCCCCTCTCTCTCTCTCTCACTGTCTTTCTGTCGTTGTTGTCTGAGTTGGCTGACCTAGAAATCCCTCATACTATTGTGCATGGTGCAGGACTCATTTACAGAACAGCACAGGCTGTGACCCTCCTGAAACACGCTATTCTCTGAAGGCACAACAACAAACTGAAACCTAACTTAACTAGGACTGCAGCTCTTGTATGAATTCATTCTAAAGTATTTAAAGGTACACTGTGCAAGATTTGTAGTTGTTTATTTCCAGAATTCATGCTGCCTATTCACTAATTTTAGCTTTTTCCATGAATACTTACCACCACCATCAAATTCTAAGTATTCATTATTACTGGGAAAATTACAATTTTTATACATGAAAGGGGGATGTTCTCCATGGTCCGCCATTTTGAATATCCAGAAATAGATATTTTTAGCTGCAAAAATGACTGAACTTGGGCCATACTAGAAATGATTAGTTTATTACTTAGTAAACTTTTATAAGAAGATCAAATTTGGCAATAGGCAACCCAGTTTCAATGAGCAGCAGAGTTGCAGTACCTTTTTTGACCATTTCCTGCACAGTGTACCTTTAAAATAATAATTAATTAGCTTTATTTCTGCTGTGATATGACTGCTCGAATGTCTGTAAGCATTGTGGAATTTGGGGAAAATCAGTAGTGCACTCACATTTGTCAATAACAGCGACCCATCATGTTTTCTCGAGTACTATTACTGTAAAGGACCACGCTAGAGAAAAGAAAGTAGTTTGACAGTTGTCTAGTTTGATGCTACCGACATATTATAATATCAAGCTGTCAGTTATCCAGAACAGAGTCAAATACAGTATGTCAAAGGTCAAAATTGTGCACACCAGTGTCAATCGGAGGAAGGTCACACATGGCCACAAACATTGTTCTGTCTCACTGACTTTAAAAAAAATAGAATGATTTCAAGTGCTCAAGTGTGTTGACGTCTTTCTACTAGAACCCAGAGAAAGGGGGCCCCACAATTAGGTCCTCATTACATTGTGTGTAATGGGTGAGGGGCCCTTTTACATGACTTTTTCCCAGGGCACAGCGAAAGCTGTCAGCGGCCTTGACCACAACCTTACAGTACAGTTCCAAGACCAACACACCTTAATTTAATTAGAAAGCAGTTGTCTAGTAGCCCACTATATACATACGTATAGTGTATGTTTGAATATCATACAAGCTTTTGTTTTGCCGCTGATGTTCAGCTGTGGACCATGTTTGCTTAACCGTCCCATTCTCCTCACCATATGCAGTGTTTTCTGTGCTTTCCCTCTAATGCCTGATTCGTTCTGCCCTCACATGAGTGAGGTAGACCAAGCAGACAGTTCTCCCATTTATGCTTTTCTAAGTCATCAGTATATTTGTTTGATATGTTTAAATGAGACGAGCAACGCTTGGCCACATTGTTGAACATGCTGGCAGACGTCCAAAGACGGCCATGAGAATGTTGACTCAGGTTTGTTCCTCAGAAGTCTCGTCATACACACAGACACACAGACACACACACACACACACACACACACACACACACACACACACACACACACACACACACACACACACACACACACACACACACACACACAACACTCACGCACTCTAGCTCTTTCTCACGCCTGAGTACCAAGCCGTAGGACAGACCGCAGGGCCATTTCAAAGTGAGCAAAGATAAACAGTGCTCGATTGGCGAGTGCTTATCAACTGCGTACGTCAGCATTTCTGTTTCTTCTCCCTCATCTTTTTTTCCCATAAAGATCACTTGACGTTGGGCCCGTGTCACTAAATCATAGTGCCAGACATCACCCACGCCCCCAAAACACAGCTCTGCTCATTTTTCAGTTTGCTTGTCATGTCTGTTCCATGTCCGCGAAGAAGAGGCGCATCTTGTCACCAGGCTAGGCAGGCAGCCGCTTGGGGCCCCCAATAGTGAATAACAGCTCACACTTAACTACGATAGTAGCAATTTTGTTTCAAATGCTCCTTCCTTTCAATTTTCACTTGGGGCCCCACATTACCCTAGAATCGCCTCTGCCATGAAGTGTTTGACTCTGATTTCTTTTCTCAACTAGGTATGAATGTATGCATGTACCTGCAGATGTGCACTGTACAGCTCTGGCAAAGTCAAGAGATCTGTATGTTTGCTCTCTGTTTCTGTCTGGACACATACACACATGATGCACACACATACACATTGCACACATGTACCGAGAGAGAGAGAGAGAGAGAGAGAGAGAGAGAGAGAGAGAGAGAGAGAGAGAGAGAGAGAGAGAGAGAGAGAGAGCGAAAGAGCAAAAAAGAGAGAGAGAGAGAGAGAGAGAGAGAGAGATAGATAGATAGATAGAGAGAGATGGAAGGAGACATGTCAGATACTATAATTTATGTCTTTATAGGTACTATAGTATGCCCACTGCATCCCATTCCTTTATTGCAAATCTAGGTCAGACTGAAGAAAACACCAAACTAGAGAATTGAGATTTGCCCATGGCCTCACACTGAAACATTTAGGCTACGGTTGTTGTTGCAGACCTCGGATAAAAAACTGTGCGACTTTTTTTTGCTAGGGCGTTTTTCCTGTGTACTGTGTGTAGTCCACTCTCTCTCTGTCTCTCGGTTTCTCTGTCTCTCTCTCTCTGTCTCTCCGTTTCTCTCTCTCTCTCTCTCTCTCTCTCTCTCTCTATCTATCTCTCTCTCTCTCTCTCTCTCTCCCACTTACTCCTCTGGACTTGGCTTAGATGCTTCAACCTGCCTCACTTGCTGCAGCATGTGTTTTGACTATTTTCTTTCTACAATTGGTCCCTTTCCCTATTGCTTTCTTTCTCTTGGCCGGCACTTCTCCGCAGGCGCTGCGGCCTGCCAGACCGTTCTCACACAACACAGACGTGGGCTTGTGCTCGCGGCCGCTGCATGGACACTGGAAATAGTAAAGTAAAGCCCGTCTCCAAAAGCGAAATATGAATATGCATGTGCCAACAGCCGTGCGACAGCTTGCCAAAGGCGTGGCCGCAGCCCAGCCGTGGCCCAGGGCCGCGATGTGACCAGGGGCGGTTCTAAGGGGTGGCAGGGGGTGGCATTTGCCCCCCCAGAAATATGATTTGCCACCCCAATTAAGAGCCCTGATTGTGACCAATAGCCTTAATGCTTGACATCATTTCAGACATAGAACTTTAGGTTGCAGGGTTTCACTTTAAGGGATTCACTATATCACATAAGTGTGTGTGTGTCGATTATATAGTGTTTATAATTTCCACTTAGTGTAGGAGCATGCCCCCCTGAAATACACTTCGCCACCCCTTTGCCACCCCAAGAATAAATGTCTGGAACCGCCCCTGGATGTGACCTGGAGCCGTTTGGGCTAGCCAGCCGGAGCCTTCTACAGGAGACTAAAAAACATTGCATCATCATTATAATCTTAATGTTGTTGCGTCTGTGGCAATATTTTGATCCGGTTTTGGTGGGAGCGCTGGCCAAGAAAGCCCTGCCTCTGCTCTTTCCCTCTCTCAGTCTTCCTCTCGTATGTCATCAGGGCTTTTGGCAAGGCAGGCTGCGACACTAACATCGACTCGCAGGCTCAAAAACTCAAAGGGCCCCGGCGCTCGGCTTCGCTTCGGATGAACGGAGGGTTTGTTTTCCTCTGCACCTCCAACCTCCAAAGTCCAAACTCATTTGCTGCTAATACCATCAGAGCAGCTCGGCGAGCCCCATCACGCCATAGCAACTTCCCATTCATAATCACCTGGGGTGTAGGGTGACGATGGTCGAAGGCCAGTGCTGGGGATTATGTGAAGTCCA
Source organism: Engraulis encrasicolus (assembly GCF_034702125.1). Lineage (NCBI taxonomy): Eukaryota > Metazoa > Chordata > Actinopteri > Clupeiformes > Engraulidae > Engraulis > Engraulis encrasicolus. The sequence continues at coordinate 18,267,243 of NC_085865.1, read as the reverse complement.
CACTCGCTTGCACTCGTGTCGAGCAGTCCCATCCAAAAAAGAGCTTAATAATGAAGGCATATGCATGTGAATAAATCTTTATTGAACACTGACCAACCCTGTCCAAGAGCTCATATCTCCACGCCTGTGAAATCATTTTTTGAAAAATACACTGCATACTTGCTCCAAGAAGCTAAAGCAGCAGTGCATATGCTTTGTGGTGGAATATTTATTTGTATCAAACCATCAGATTTCCATACTTCCATATTTCCATGTGCATCCAATCATTTCTGTGCAATGTGAACCCATTCCAACTAAAATAACAGTATGCATATGCATGCATATTCATTCCTGGAGAATATTTAATCATCTCCACCACTCCTTCGTGCCATATGTGATGTTGATTCACTCTTGAGGAATCAAGAACCCATACCATTCTGTGGAACCAATCTTCTCCAGAGGTTTCATACAGCCATCTGCCTTTCCATGTGGGAGAGATTTCCTATATAAGAATTGCTTGTCTGGTAGGATTTATATATGTCATGCAATGATTTACTGAGGAGACTGGGCGCTTTCTCATTTTTGTCATATACTGTCACAGGTTGAGCTGACGTTTTTAGGTCTAGGGATATGGTTATAAATTCTTAAATTATATTTTCACATTACATATTGGACTATAATAATAATTTGGCATTTAAATGTATACCTATACTATTCCATTAAGGTTTCAGAGAAAGACATTTACACATCATAGATTTTTTATTACATGTGTCTAGACCTTTTACCTATGCACGTGAATGTCTGCTGGATACCATATCGCTCTTACTGTACAGTACGGCTTAGATGGCCATATGATTTGTATTCTTTTGAGCAGAATGCCAACTCATTTGAAAAGTTTATAGTTTTAGAAATATCAGTCCTCCTCAAAGGTTCAGAAGGTTATATGTCTGTGAAATCAATTCTTCAGGATGCCATCCAAAGTTCACGTGTGTGTGCGTGTGTGTGTGTGGGTGTGTGTGTGTGCGTGCGTGCATGCCTTTGTGTAGATGTGTGTGTCTGCGTGTATGCGTGCGTGCGTAGGTGCGTGCGTGTGTTTGTGTGTGTGTGTGTGTCTGTGTGTGTGTGTGTGTGTGTATGTCTGTGTGTGTGTGTGTGTCTGTGTGTGTGTGTGTGTGTGTATGTCTGTGTGTGAGAGAGAAAGAGAGAGAGAGGGGGGGGAGAGAGAGAGAGAGAGAGAGAGAGAGAGAGAGAGAGAGAGAGAGAGAGAGAGAGAGAGAGAGAGAGAGCATGCATTTTAGCCATGTGCCGGCTGGCTGGCTGGCTAGCGGAGCTCACAGCATAGCAGGCAGCAGCCATCTTCTTCTGGACGAGCACATGGTTGCAATTAGCACAGGCTCTCCTCAGCCTCAGCCTCAGCCTCAGCCTCAGCCTGCCTGTTTGCTTTGCCTGTGGGCAGTGACTGTGAATCCCAATAAGAGGTAGAGAGATGGGGTGATGGAGGAGGGGAGGAAGAGAGGGATGAGGAGAGGAGAGGAGGGAGGGATGAAGGGCCCAGCAGGCCTCTGTCACAGTAGACAGCCGAGAGTCGACATGGCAGGGAATGAAATTTCCTGCAACAGCCAGAGAAACCCTTGGATGCCCCCTCCGCCGCCAACCCCCCCAAAAAGAAAAAGAGGAATTGAATGTGGGGGCACCTGACTAGGGCCAGACAGTAGCTGACCCGGGGCCAACCCCTGAAGCCTGCCTCTGGCACACACAGAGCAAGCGTTTCAGGTATACGCAGCTCTTGAAAACTCATTTGTTTGAAGAGCACCCTCCTCTCCACATCTTAAGAGCTCCAGCATCTTAATGCACTCCTCGGTGCTCCACACACTCCACTCCACTCCACTCCACTCTGCTCTCGTGCGTTATTTTAAGAGGTCAGTACTTAACAGCTCATAAAGTGATGTGGTGCACTAGGTTGCTTTATTGGGAACATGATGACCGCAGGGCAATCTCCTAAATGGACACACAACTTAACTGTTGAAGATTTACGCTCTTCTGAAATGTGTTGTCATAAATCAGGGCCAAAATCAATAAATCAGGGACATAAATCAATGCCAAAATAATTCTGTCAGTAATAAATATTACTCAGCAACATTGGTCAGCTAAATCACACAATTTGCTTGGTCCATGTACACCAATATAGTACATCTCAACTCTATGCTTGATTTCAGGTCACTGTAAGTTTATCAGCGCGTCACCATGTCTGTCTTGCCTGACTGTTTTTCCGTGTATAGTTTTTCTTATATATATTTCAGAAAATGGACATGGACCTGCTGGAATCCTCTGAACATTTGTGGGACACGCCTATCAAGACAAGCCTATCACTGTGTGGCAATCTATGATTAATTGTGATTGAAAGCAAAGTATGAGACAGAATATCAGACCTACTCCCCTACAAGAGGTCATCTGTTATATGGCCCCTTCTTTAGTTTGTGACTTGTCTTTACGTGTTCTGTAGCCCCATAATGCTCACCGTACCACAAGTGGCATGCTGTAATTGAAAAGGTTAATTACCATAGGGTCCACTATGACATAACAGAGGGCCTTTAGTAATGCACTTTGACCCTGTCATTGCCATTCTGGTTACAGCAAATGTACAACTCTGTGTTTTACCGGGTTAAAACAGATATTTTTGAAACTTGTTGAAAGTGGAGATTTCTAAGATGCACCTGTCACAGTGGTGTTTTTCTCATAAGCCACATGCCACGTTTATACAGTAATGTAAAGTGTAGGCTAATATAATAATGTAAATGGATAAATAAAAAATATCCGGTTTCAAAATCGTCTGCATATGTGTAATCAAGATTTTAGATGTAGAGACAACAATGGTATAGGCACAATGAACGTTTTGAATAGCCTACTTGAAAAGCTTGAATAGAATACTGGAGGGGAAGAGTGGCGACTTAATATCGGTCCTTATGTGATTCGCAGTCCTGCAAAAGGTTTAAAAAATATTTCACTCCACGAGTTTATGAGGTAACGTTTTATCCAACCAAAGCACTGTGCAGCCACTGGCAAGGGATCTACTGTTTGTGGCCTAGCACCGCTCAGGTCTGTCTAGCTGTCAGTTGTTACCGGAGAAGCGCTGGGGGATTTTAAACACTTTCAGGTCACCATGGACTAAACCTGGACTGGTGAGAGTGGACGTGGAAAAGATCTGCTGCAGTGCTTTTGTTTTGCAACATCTGTGGTCAGTACTGTGCGCAGCAGGGGTTATATGTTAATTTCATTTTATTAATTTAATTTTCTCCAAAAATATTATCCATAGCCTCTTAGTGCAGATGGGGTGGCCGGTGGGCCTATTCACTATTTGCTGAAAATACTCAACTACATCATAACAACATTGCTGTCACATTACCGAGAGCCTCAAGTAACAGATTAAGACGTTACCATTACAATTTTTGGTGACAGTAAGGTTATAACAGTAGGTTTAGGATTTAATGACATTTATGGACTCATATATTACACTTGGGTGAAGGGAAACATTTACATAATAGAGGTAAATAGAGAATTCCGTCTGAATCAGGGGATGTTGTTCCTCGTTATTAATGCAATATACCAACTACACAATAATGGGAAAAACACAAATCCAGACTTCAAACACTGAATTTGGAGTGTAATTCGACTCCAGGTCTTAGCCGGCCTGCTTGGAGTCTAGACACTGACGTACGTAGGCGAGACCGTATAGACATTTTACCACATATATAACTTTCACATTTCATTTTGATGTATATTAATACGTTTACGGCCAATCTACCTTTCCAAGGTCCTGGTGCTAGACCAGTTAGAGTGAATATGATCTTACGCAATAACACATTTTACTACCTAAAATGACTTTGCCAAAAATCCCCTTCTATTGGATGCTGGGAAACCAGGGATTCGTTTCTCGAAATCGTCGCTGTTAGCCAGTTAGCAACTTCGGTAGTTGCCAATGGGAAATTGTATTGCAAACAACAAAGTAGCTAATGTAGTTAGCGACTATGGTTTCGAGAAATGCAGCCCAGCTCAACTCCTCTACTACCACGTGCCGTGTGCTGTGGTCCAGCAACACTGAGCTGAGAGGGAAAGGAGGAGAGAGTTGAAATACGTCTCCTCGAGTCTGGTATGTTCTCATTTCTCCTGCCTTTCCCTTGTCCATCACACATCTGGTGTCACTATTTGCAACTGAGCTGCCACTTTTCCTTCAACAGAAAAGGTGGAAGAGAGGGAAAGGAGGAGAGAGGGAGAGGAGAGGAAAGAGGGGGGGGGGTGAGTCTGTTGCATCACCGTCGCAGCTGTGGTGATGGCAAGGCCGGGGACTGAGCCGGCTGCACCGGACCGCCGGCATTCCCAGATTTACATTCCACACCGTCTCACTTCTCCCTTCTACTCACCTCCTCCTCTCCTCCTCCTCTTCCCCATCTCTTGTTGTTTTTTGCGCTGCAAAGCACATGGGAGCTCAGAAAGATGAGTAGCGACTAGCTACTAGCTACCTGCTTCCTGCTGTGTGTCTATCTGCCTCACATATACACACACTGATATGCAAATACACACAGACGGACACACAAGTGCGAACACACACACACTATGTCTTCTTCACACACTATATATTTCTTCTGTCTGTCTGTGTCTCACATGCACACACACGTGCATGCACATCCACAGACACGCAGACAGACACACCCACACACCCACACACACACACACACACACACACACACACACACACACACACACACACACACACACACACACACACACACACACACACACACACACAGAAACACACATATTCCACACATAAACCACCCGTCATGTCTCTTGGCTGTTGTCATGGCAAACCTTTCAGTGACCTTTGACCTCAGGTAGCTGCCCCTGAGGCCCCAGCTGCTGAGTGATTCCAGATGATGGGGGGGGCAGGGGGGGGGGGGCAGGGTGGCAGGGTGAGCAGTCATTGTTGTATCATTCAGGGGCAGACATGGCGGTGGTGGAGGAAACAGACATGGAAGTGGTGCAGTGGAGCAGACGCATGGAGGTAGTGGTAGAGTAGTAGAGTTGGTGCTGGAGCTAGTGGAGGAGTCAAGTAGTGGTGGTCGTGGTGGAGGAAGACGTGAGAGAAGGCAGTGGGTGGGTAGAGTCGGGCTAAGCGTGTACCATTCAGAGGTAGATGTAGAGGTGGTGTGGCTGTCAAGGAGAGGTGTGGAGCTATGGGAAAATGCACATATGAGGTGGAGGAGGAGGACACATGGAGATGATGGAGAAGGCACATTCAGCTACTGATGGAGGAGAGCCAAGGAGTTAGTGGATGAGATGACGGCTTGGAGTTAGTGGAGGAGATGGTGGAGGCATAACCTATGGAGGTGGCGGTGAAGGAGAAACATGGAGTAAGTGGTGGTGATGGCAGAGGAGGTGGAGGAAGAGGAGACAAAGAGTTAGTGGAGGTGATGGTGGAGGCATGTTGAGGTGGTGGTGGAGGAGAGACATGTTCCGTGTTTGAAATGGCGCACTTGTGCACTTTGGGCACCGCACTATGTTTCAGTGTACAGTCAGTGCGCTGTTTGAGACATGGCTATGGTATTAGTGGAGGTGATGGAGGAGGCATGTGGAAGAGGTGGTGGAGAGAGGTGGTGGAGGAGACACATGGAGTTAGTGGAAGTGATGGTGGAGCTGGAGGTGATGGAAACTCATGTTGCTGGTTGAAGACATGTGAGAGGACATATTTGAATAGAGTTGGGCACAGGATGCAGACAGACAGATAGACAGTCAAACGCACACGCACACGCACACGCACACACACATAGTACAGTGTATACACAAACATACATACACACACGTGCATTCACACATCTGCATACACACATGCATGCACATATGCAGGCACACACAAACACATGCACGAGCATGAGCGTGCGCGCAACCACACACCCACACACAGAAACACACACATGTGTGCACAATCACCCATGCACGTATCTGCACGTGCGTGAGCACGCACATGCACACGCACACACACACACACAGCACTGCTCTGTTTAACAATGACAACTTGTTGAAAGGTTAGAAGTGTGAGCGCTTTTGCAGTCGGTCTGGACATCTTCACCGATCTTTCCATTAGATAGTCAGCAAAGAAGTATCAGCTATTCGAAAAACAAGACCGCTTAAAACCATCCTCTATTCAGCTTGACCTCATGCTCTTAATATCTAAATTTGCAAAGTAATCCAAGACAAACGTTGAATGCTGTTCAAAACGTTGTGCTGCGCTTTCTGCGAGTGAGTTCAACCACCCATAATGACACTAGCAGAAGGTGATTAGAGAGAGACTGCTCTGTGGGGGGATAGTTAGCTAGCTCACCGGAGAATCACCCATGCAGCTAGCTGGCTCTGCATCACTGCCAGGAAAGCTCTCCCTGTTTTCCCCTCTTTGTGAGCCCTAATATGGCTGGCAGGGCCGCTGACAGCTTTTGCTGGGCCCAGGACAAAGACATCTTAAAGGGGCCCCCTACCCAATACATACAACCTAATGGAGAGCCAATTCTGGGACCTATCTCCATGGGCCCGGGACAACATACCCCTTTGTCCCTCCCTGTCGGCGGGCCTGATGGCTGGTGCTCTTGCCTCATTAATCAGTTCGACGGACACCTTGGTCAGTTCACGCACACAAACGATGACACACTTGCCGAGACCCCCCTTTTCCTGGAGAAAGAGAGTGGGTTGCCCCACTCACTTTTTTTTTCTTTCTTTTTTCTACCCCTGTGTTAATATTTACAAGCAGTGGAAGTTGAGTCAGAGTCTGAAACATGACGTTTTTCGAGGCAACCTCCTGACCCCTCCTTGTCATCGCAGGAAAGTTGTTTCCCAGAGTCACATCGATCATTCGTGTATGTGGGCCTTTTTGGTCCGACCTCGCCAAAAGTGAAAACTTGGAGCGGAGAGTGGCGGGAGCTTTTTGTGAGCTGGCAAAGCCCGGGGAGATTTTCTTTTTTTTTCCCCAGAGAGAGGGCCTAAGCTGCAGTTGGTGGGGGCTGGGGTTCAGTAGATGGATGATTCTGTGGAGTAGAAGAGTCTGTGTAACCCATTAACTCTGTGCCAAGTAGCTTTCAAAATGGACTCTCATAAAACAACAGAGTAGAAAAACACAGGTAAAGAGCAAGCACAATGGGCAGGTGCGCAGCGACGATGACTCGCTATTCTTTTGAGAGGGTCATGAGGTTTGTCATGTAGCTCGTGTCTGTATTTGTCCTGCGTTACATCAGCTATGAGAGGATTGGTTAATGAAGCGTTTTGTTGTTTTTCATTATTCCAAGATACATGACAGACAGATTGAAAACATAAATGCACACATGCATGCTGTACACACACAATGCATTCTCATAGTTACACTGTATATAAACATTGTATGACTGATGAAGTCTCAGGCTACTCTGTTCCACTCTAATTACCAGTAGGCCTGCTGTAATGCCTTGTCCACACCAAGAGCGAAGTACGTTGCCTGGAAGCCAAGGTAGCAGAAGAAGTTTCGCCTTGAATTTGTTGAATTCGCTCTGGTAGCGCTGGTCGTGTACCCTCCATAGTGAAATAAGGACCTCCGTAGCGTAGGTCTCTCTTGGTGTGAACACAGCAAAACTGATCGCATACTCTGAAGGCAACATACTGAATCCTTAAAATGTGGGTTATGGCTACATAACATATTGAGTTGCTGACATGAAGGTATGTGGTAAATTCAGGAAAGGAAGATGTGTGGATGTTTAGAGTTGTGGTGTTCCGGTGTATTCAAAGTATTCCCTATGTGGAGAGCTATCATTGGACTCAACACCTACTCTGAGGCATCAATTGAAACTCACCAGGCAAATGTAAATGTAGCGAAAGCATGCATAATTAATAGGAGATGGATTACAGTGAGCATTGGGAACCCCAACTATTTGTTTTAGAAATAACACTTTGCAAATGAAGAGATTAAATCATCCAGTGTCCATACATGTGGAGCAGTGCACGTTAAGGGCACTGGTCCAAATCACGTGCTGAGATTATTTATGCCACATAAACCATCTCCTGGCCCTGAACATAGTCACCGATTACTTTTGCACATTTCACACACCCTTGGAAAAGGAGATCTGGGCTGTGTGTTTAAAGTCGAGAGTGTCAGAGAGTCTTCTTTACGACCCCAAAACTGATAAGTCTGAATGATCTTACACCAACTGGAGAAGTGCTCTTGACGGCTCGCTACGTAGGCTACATCCTCGGTGCTGTAAATTTTGCATGATCACCCAGTTCGAGAATTTATTCCATTATGGTCCATTTATCAAACGGAGTTGAGCTGTGCGGTATGTTTTGACGTGTCAGATGTTCCCGTTGTAACTTATGAGAGAAGTATTGTGCGCTGTTGAAAATGGCATCTACTTCTGGCTGGACACAGCTTCGGAAAGTTATAATTCATGACGACTTTTCAAATTCAAACATAAATCATTCTAATTTATGTTCAGGATACACATGCTTTTTCAGGGTTATTAGTTACAATTCATGTAAACACGCCCAGAATTAACACCCACAACAACACCAAGGGAATTTCTTCATCTTTTTTTCATTCTCTGTAGGTAGCTGTTAATTATATACACAACACAACTGAAATGACAGCCATACTTTGCACTGGCCAATCGGATGCAACATTACACTTGAAACTGTGCCACATGCAATATAAAACCTCCCCATACCACAAATTGTTTAGAGTAAATGCTAGTGCAAAACTTTGATTGAAAAACAGAACAGAAACTATAAAACCTTCAAGTGAAACGTGATCCTCAGAAAAAGACAGTAGTAGTAGTACGCTGGTTAATTGCCCTTCACTGAAGGCCCGTGGCGCCCATGTGGAGTGGCATTAAGGTGGAGATCTATGGCCTGAAGTGTGGCCTGTGTTTGGACTGGCATGCCCTCATCAGCAGGCCCTGCATGGGCTTCCCTGATGCCTTCGCCAGCTGGAGGTTACAGCAAGCGACTGGCTCTCCACATGGCAAACGCCATCATGCGTAAAACAGATTATTTAATAAGGAACGACTTCTTTTCCTGACTGCTCTTTTTTTCCTTCCGTCTTCTTCTTTCCACAAAGTCCTCTCCATGGTTTGAAGTAGGTTATTACCAAGAGCAGGGTGGCTTATTACTTAACACTATTTGTGTTTCTTAATCTGTAGTGTCGAAATTTCCAGATTTTCTGCCTCATTTTCATAGTTTATGGGACGAGCGTTGAGGGGCTTTTTCTTCCATTGACCTGCCCCAAAACTAACAGAAGCCATGCATACTGTAGAAGGGAAAGACAGGCAATTAAGCCGGTGTGGTGACCAGCTCATAGCTCTATGCTGTGCGTGGCCATGGAAGTCATCTGTGAGTGGTGTGAGAAGGTGGATGTACACTGTGAAAATGCAGTGTTAATTCAATACTTAGAGAGAGTACTCTGGGACCAAATCTAGAAGATGTTAATTGACTAAGTGTCCTATTAACACTGCAATATTTACAGTGTGGCAATTGTATTCATCATCTGAGTGGCCATTCATGGCCCTGAATTGGCAATAGAAATGACGTTTGTGTTGTGATGCCATAAGAAAATGTTGACTATGGCTATTCTTTCTCACTTCAAAATTGGGATGAATGACAAAAAGAATGTTGTTGATTAAGCTTCAAATTCAGGCAAAAGACATCCATGCAAATGCAAATAGCATTTAGTTAGAGGCTGTGTTATTGAAATGATACGTTAGGATAAAATATTATTGTATTTATTATTATTAATAATATTATATATTATTATTATACATTACAATAAGGGTAATCATTTTTAGTTTGAAAGTGTGTGAATTTGTCTAAAGAAAGTCAAAATTGTCATTTATTGGATATATATGGGATAAAACAATGCCTTTAGTCTAAGATATACAGTATCACTAGCCTACAATAGTGATTCTAAATAGTACATTAAACTATAACGAATAACTTCAGGTGGCATTTTAGACCTTAACCAGCCTATGTAGAAGCATTTCATGAACAGACGAGCACAAGTCTTTCATTATTGGCCTCCAATGGACGAGCGACCGGTGTCATTGTTGTTTTTCCTAGGCTGCTCCCGCTGGGAGAGAGGAGTCCATATGTTTTCCCTGAAGAGAGTGCCACTGAAATGACCCTTGTCATCAAGCGTCGGTCAAAGCTGTGCATTCCTATAGCTTGTCCATATGTGGAGGAAAGGCCGTGGGTGGTACTGACGTAAAAAGGAGCTCAATGAACACACTATTAACCCCCCTCGCACAGCATTCCATTGATTCTCCACTTGTTTTCTGCGGTGTTGTTTTGCCCCGCCATCTTTCAGTGCTTACAAAACGTGCCTCAATGCCGCCCATTGGAAGCGCCAACGAGGCCCGGCTGTTGGAGAAATAATAAAAACATTTCTTTCCAGGCTGGTAGACTGTGGTACTTTACAAGCGTTTCACGCTAAATAAAAATCTCAGCACTCCATACTGTAGGGGGATTGTCGAGGGAGGACTGTGGCTCAGCGTAGTGTATTGCCTGTGGAAAGCAAAACAGGACCAGGAAACAAGGAGTGATGGGAAAGCTCTCGGCCCCTGCGAGCAGCCTCCTTGGGTAAGTGCTACCCCGGGGGGTGGGCTTCGGGTGGCTAGTACAGTATAGGTCCTTCAATGGCACAGGTACAGTAGTGAGAGGATGATGATGGGTAAAACAGACACTATACCTTGCTACAGCAGGACTGTAAACATTTCAAAGTTACTCAAAGAACCTTCCGCTGCACTCGGGGCCACTGCTAGACATAAGCAGAGTGTGCAGAGTGCTTAGGGCACTAACCAGTGCTTGGGGCACCAACCACTTTGCCCCCAAAATAGGGGCTTCTTAAATTGAGATTGACTAATAAACATCATGAAAAAATATTGAATTTCATTACAAAACATATATAACCTGGTTGCTAGATTACCATTATTATTATCATCATTTGATTATGAGGGGGCCTCCTGACCAGTTATGCCTAGGGCCTCCAGAACCTTAGCAACAGGGCCGTATTGTACAGAGAAACCTAAACGTTCTCTGAGGAGCCCAAAAGTTGTGGGAAGAAGGTCCAGGTTCCTAAGAGAATCTAAGGCAAGGCAAGTCTATTTATATTGCGCATTTCATACACAGGTGCAACTCAATGTGCTTCACAAAGTTAACAAATGTAAATGAAAGGAAACAGGGAAGAAAGAAGGAAATGAATCAGAGTCAAAAAACATTTAAAACAGTAAGATAAAACATAAGGTAAAAATAATGATAAAATAAAATAAAACAAATTAAATAAACATAAAAATAATAATAATTAAAAGAAGAATGACATGTAATTTAAGCTAGGGGAAAGCATCTGAGAACAGCTTTCTGTTCAATCTACTGTATAGGGTTTCCCCCACAGTGGCAACATGAAGGCTCCTCAAGATACCTTTGGCTTCTTGGGTGCTCTGAGGAATGTTCAATAACACCTCAAGGGTTCTAAGCTAAACTACTGTAACTTCATATCCCTACATAACAGTTAGACCAGTCTGCACTGCAGCTTCTAATCTAATAGCATGTACTTCACACTAGAATGTACAGCACATAGGAGTAGAGAGAGAGACAGAGAGCGAGAGAGAGCTCGTTGCGCTTTTATCACAGCAGCAAAACCAGTCTTGCCCTCCACTATATCCCCCTTTGGGATTGAGAGGATTGTCTGCATTAAGACACAATATACCAGAGGCACTTTGGCTGTACTGTACTGTACTTTACTGCACATACTGTAAATAGGAACATATGAACTAAAGTGAAGCCATGGCAGTGTTACAGCTGGCTACCAATGTGCTGTCTCGCTGTTGCTTGCTTATGTTAAAGTCTTATTGACATTAAATGGCTTTTTAATACCATAAAGACACGGTATTAATCAAATTAATTAGCTGGAGTGGAGAATAGCTGGTACTTTAATTCTCTGTGTTTAGCCAATTTCTGTTTAATGAAGTTTAAATAAACAATTATAATGTAATTAACTTAAACATTAATCTATGTCCAATGTCCGCACACATTCACAATACCCGCAAGGCGATCATTCACTCCCTCTGACGTAGGTGAGAACAAAGAGCGTATGGAGTGTAATCCAAGACATATAGGCAAGGCCGCTGACAAGCTTTGACCAGGCCCGGGACAAAATCATCTACAGGGGCCCCCCTCTCAATACATATAATGTACTTGGGTCGCAATTCTGGGCCCCGTGTTTCCCTGGGCCCGGGACTTTTGACCCCTTTGTCCCCCCCTGTCAGTATCCCTGCATATAGGCTCTGCATTGGACAGCAGAGGGAACATAAACATATAGTCTTTGAACTCAAACAGGGAGAGCTGATTCAGGATCCCGCTGAGGGAGCGTTGAGTTAACGTTTGCTTTACGTGAACACACCATGCTGACATCTCCGCTTGGAGTTAGCAAAAAAAAATCCAAAATGGAGTTTCATTGTGATTGTTTTTACACATACTGTACCTTACTTACACGGAAACTTGGTCTGTTGAGCAGGAAGGCACTTAAATAATGCACTGTAAAACCTTATAAGTTGAGTTTACTTACAAAAACCCAGAAAAGTGGTTGCCCTAGAAAAACTAAGTAATTATGAATGATTAAACTTACAATCTTTTGTGACCTCAACTGTTGTATATACTCATTATATGTAAAAGTTTAAGTTAAATGTACTTAAGTCCAAATTGATTAAACCTACCATCTTCCACAGTAGTAACTGTTATCTATAGTTATTGTATGCAAAATTCCCAGTTTAATGTACTAAATTCCCATTCGATTAAACTTACCATCATTCGTAAGATTAACTGTAATGAATTATTTTATTTAAAATTTGCAGTTAAATGTATTAAATTTTAAGTTGAGTTAAGTTAAGTTTACTGTGATCTTCTCACAGTAGTTTACTGTGGCCACACCACAGTTAGTTACTGTCACCCTACCCACACTACCATGATCCCACCCCTCCATTCATCACCACAAAAGAGGTAGCTACCATGTTATTGTGGCACCTCCCATTCCTCACCATGACTGAGACAACTGTGGCATGGAACCAGTCCATCACACTGCTCTCTTGTATTAATAAACCAAACTATCCATAACCACTGAGAAATTCAAGTTTCTGCAGTATGTGCAATATTATTACCATTTAATTATTGTAATCTCCTGGATGATAGTACATTAACCAGTGTGCATAGAATACTCTAGTTGAGCATAATTAGACAATCCTGAAATGTCAAGTAAGCAACACACCAAAAAGGATACCTGCTACCACAATACTCACTACCAACTAAATACCTAGCCAGCCAACAAACCAGTCCACCAGCCAACCAAAAGAGTCAGTTGTCAGCTAGCCAGCCAAAGAGCCGGCTAACCAACTAACACTCAGTTAGTCAGCCAACTAACCAACAAACAAGTCAGTTGTATGGCTAGCCAGCTAACAAACCAGCCATACAGTCAACCAAAAGAGTCAGTTAGCCAGCCAACCAGCTGGCCAACAAACAGTCAGTTGGTCGGTCAGTTAGCTCACTAACCAACAAGCCGGACAGAGAGCCAGCGAACCAGTCATTTAGGCAAGCAACTCAAGCATTGTGACAGTCTGAGTTTTTATAGAGGTGAAAGTTAACCATGTGACCAGAGTAATCAGGCATGTGGCAGCTGCAGGTAGTAATTCAATGAACTTGTAACAGTCCTATGTACTCAAGTGAGGGCAGGTACTAATTGACAGGTTGATTGGGCACTACCATTGTTCCTGGTTGATGGTAGGCAATGTCAATTATGTCATGCAGCATTTGACTTTCAATTGTGCAATGGAACTTCACAAGATAGCCTAATTTTACTAGGTGGCAATATTCTGATTTAAAATTGGATGCTGCAGCGTGGCCATATTGTCAGTTGAAATTTGAAACGATCTGTTAACATGAAACACACTGCAGGAATACATTCAACTGCCCACTTCTGGGTAGAGGCCAGTTGGTGCAGCCTGAAGAAAAAGAGGCGGGTCATAACCAAAACTTATGAATTTAATCCATTCAACTAAAACATATTCATCTGAACAACTATTTCCTCAAATAAGTTGTCAATACTCAGTATTCTTCAGAAATGCCATCAAACTTCTATTTTTTAGTGCATTTTAATTAGTCTTGGTAAGTACATTTGATGTCTGGGTTTACAGTGTGAGATCCATAAGGACTAATTTATGTCAAAAGGGTATGTTATGGCAATGTACGCACATACATTTACTGTCCCACACACAAACCCAATGAATCCAGTTTATGTTGAAGCATATTTCAGTGGCTTTTCTGGCTAAATCCCCATCAACCAAGTTGTCCTTGACATTTAAAAAAATGATGGCATTTCAGAATTGGGAATAGAAGGTAGAGACTGCACTCCTTACACTCGGGTCATGCAGATAGAGCTATTGCAAACGGATGTCTCATTCTTGTTCATTTTTTTGTTGCGTAGTTTGCGAAATTTATGACATTTTGTGAGCTGAAGCAAAAAAGGAGGGAGGGGAGGACAGGGGTTATTGAGCACATCCAGGCTTCATTACTCAGTTAAAAATCCGACGGCACTTCGCCATGATCAGTGAGCTTCTTGCTCGGGACGTCATCACAGCAACGTCTTGGCCGTGCCCGGCTGCTTTTACGAGCCAGTAAACGTGTTGACACATCTCGACCTGGACGGCAGTCAGGGGGAGCTGAAGTGGTGATGCTGCAGAATCCCAATGCTTGGAGCGCAGAGAGGCCAAAAGGGGCCAGCGCATGCATACAGTACCTCTTTAATACAGAAAGTGATGCACAAAGCCTTCTGCAAACGTCTTTCCCGAGATATTCAGTGCATGATATTTATCCATCATTGCTTTGGCAGGAACACATGTTGAAATCCAAATGTCATCCACAGCTGAATGAAAATGAAGTGATTGCGCAGCAGGAAGAAAGGAAACACTGGTTGTAATGTTGGTTGTAAAAGGATGGAAATGCTACTTTGATTCTTGCCATTCAGGGTTTTTTTTTCTGTTTCCTTAAGATCCACACTCCTGTCTATTGATGATAAAGGAAGTATATTTTACCATGACTGACCTCAAATCAGTTGTTAACAATGACATATTTTCTTTATGTCCTCTTGGAAGGACATAGAACACGGACCTGCTGTTGCTTGAGCACAAATGAGACTGGAAAAAACAGCTGATACTTCAGGAAGGACTACAGGCAACACCATATGATCCTGATGAAATGTTCCAGACCATAACGGATCTACTTGAGCTGGCTCTCACGTCTGGACAAGTATCATCATAGTGCGGATGAGGTTGTATAACACCGTGGCGAAATTTATTCACGCCTAATTATTCTTGATGTGTTGATGTTTTATTTCTTGCATCATATCGAGTGCTGTCACAGAACGATAGAGAAACAGAGAGACAGAGAAAAGATAAGCAAACACCCAAGTTCACATACCGACACTACGCCACTCCACTGGAGTGACTTAGTTGAGGAGGCTGAAGTTTGAAGGAGGCTGATAGGAGAGCAGCTGGAGGGTTTTTTTGCGGCTAGGCCTTTGCATCCAACTCCCCGTCAGCAGGAGGAGATGGAGTAGGCCTTCATGTGCAAGGAAAACATGCAGCGTTGAAATTTGCTTTGCGCTCCACAGACTGGCAGACCCACTGTGCTTAGAGGAAGTAAGAGGGGATGAGATGTCCATGGCTGACAGCTTTAAAGCCCGGACTGAACATGTGGTTGTGACAAGGTGTTTGGTTTATTGTTTCAAAACTGGATTTGTGGAAGGGGAGGATTTAGTGGTTTCATGAATGTATTGTTTCATGAAATATGACAACTCAGTAGCCACACTGAGTTACTCAAAGTTCCTCTTTCTCAGATATACTCAGAGACTTAAAGATAGTTATCTCTATTGGTTTCTCTACTGGTCTTTTCTTAAAACGTTTACCATAATCTGCAGCAGCAGCCCTCAAAATGCACAGAAAGTTTGTTTAACACTAGCCAGTTGAGCTATGACTCTCTAAAGGGTCACTTTGGAAGAAACATGCTAATAAGTTGGTGTAACAGACATCCAGTGAATTACGTATGCTAGGCTAAGCTAACAGCCAGAGGTTGTAAGGCGGGGCTAAAAATAACAATAGGGAAGCGGTGTCCTATTCTTTGTAGATGCCCGAGGTCGACAGCAAGTGTAAGTTGATCAGTCAAAATCTGACCTCAAAAACTTGTTTGGTGGGGCCCATGACCAAAACCAAAGCAAATGCAGTCTTGGTTAAAAGCCTCAGGTTACGGTCCAGACATCTCTCCACTTGTTATAATCAGGCCCACCCAATCATAAGAAAGCTCAAAGCTTCGTTTGATGAACTGTTTAAGTAATAATAGTAAACTATGTGTATTGGGCAAGGCCCAAATGATTTCTTTTTTTTCAGGGCCCACCCACTTTATGATTTCTGGCTATGCCCCCATGCCACAGAGGAACGATACTGTCTACTGGGCCCTGTGGTCAGACAGGCTGCAGCTGCGCTCTTCGCAGATTCGGACCATCACTCTGACACTGCTTACATTATCTGACAGAAACGCAGGCAGACAGGCAGACGTCACCTCAGACGAATATCTGTAACACACAATTACTGTGTCCGTTTTTGTATTCGTTTTTTTTACATCAAGGTTTTCCAGTCCTTTTTGAGAAGGGGAAGGTAGCAGTAGTTTATTTTGCTCTCGCTCACGTTTGAAGCCATCTCGTGATGTTGGAGCAGTGGTGTTCTTGTCTGTGCACATGTGTCTGTGTGTCTGTTTGACTGTGTCTGTGTCTGTGCGAGAGCCCTGTTCTGTTTTCTCTCGTGGGTATAGACCCACATGAAGACGGGTCATGTTCAAGTCAATCACTCGGGTTCAGTTCTGCTAGGGTCCAACACACACATTACGGTTGATTTCTGATTTCTGGTCCTACCTGCTGAGTGCAAGAGAGTCAACCCTTCTATACAGTACATGCACGCGCGCGCGTGCGCACACACACACACACACACACACACACACACACACACACACACACACACTCACACTCACACTCACACTCACACACACACACACACACACACACACACACACACACACACACACACACACACACACACACACACACACACACACACGTGTGCAGCACAATACAGCTGCTATACGGCCTAGCTGCTGAACCCAGAAGTAGGGAGGTTAAGGTGAAGGGGAATTACTCCATTCATATTCCAGGAGGAGAGTCCTGCATGGGTAAAGGCTGCCTGGACCGGGCCCCACTTTTTCCCTCCGCTGGACTGAGTAGCGTGGAGATGAAAAGTGACACTGCTCAGATTGGATGGCGATTGTAAACAAATACAGCAGAGAGAGGGAGAGAGAGAGAGAGAGAGAGAGAGAGAGAGAGGAAGAGAGGAAGAGAGAGAGAGAGAGAGAGAGGAAGAGAGGAAGAGAGAGAGAGAGAGGCCTTTCAAGGTTTCCCTTGCCATCGTCACTGGGCCACTGTTTGAGAGCAGATTTCGTTTCTGGAAGAAGGAGTATTTCACCCCTAAGCTGAACAAAGACATTATTCTTTGGGGGAAAAGGGAAGCAGAAAAAAAAGTAAAAAGGTAATGAACAACAGGTGTTTATTTTCTTTTTTTTCTACCTTTTCATATAATACAGTCCTCTGTGGCTGCTTCTGCAAACATAATAAAACATTGCTTACCCCCATTGGCAGATTGTTTTGGTTGCCTCAAGAGATCTGAGCCGCGTCGAAAAGCAAAATGTGGCTCCTTCATAGAAGTGAATTGTTCTGAAGTAGCAAAAAATAAGAAGCTATTGAGAAACTGACAGAAATATTCTTGCTTGGATTTGAATTCTTGCTTGGATTTGAATAAGATCTGATACTGTACAAGCTTGACAGCACATTGTGAAAATACTGTATTTGTTGACCCAATATGGCCCAATTGTCTAGTTTTGCTGACTAAACATGTAATAATCTGAATTGAAACACCACACTGACTGTGTCACACTTGCAATTCTCGTCATAATGTTTTAAAGAATATTCATATATGTATACAGTATACAGTATTTATTGCGGCAGACAAACTCTTTTGACAAAACGGAGGCCCATTTTTATCCTTCTTGTTTCATCCAGATTGGTCATTTTGCTACAGAAAGCTGAGTTGACACTGTCCATTAGCGAAAGCACCTGAAGAGACAGACATAATAACGATAAAGACAAAAAAAAAACATTTTCATAATCTGCAATATATGGTTTGACTGTAGACAGACATGCATCATTGATAGAGGTGATGCAATAAACATTGAGGAGAAGATGTGGTTAACTCCTTCATGCAGACAGAGCACCTAAGCTTGTTATTACCTAAATAGCCAATGGTAATGATTCGCATCTCCAGATCCCATCTGCACTAAAAGGCTTGGGGTTCATCTTTTCTCTTTCTGCATGAGGTACCACTGAGCCACACACTGTTTAAATTTGAGGCAAAGTATTGACATGATTTCTCCCTTTCAGTTCCACAGAATGTGGTATTTTTTGTAAACATTCATAAAATATCGGCTTTTCTGTAGACCGTGAAAAATCTACGGCCCATTTCCCAGTGGATTGGTGAACTGTCATCACTGTGTCCTCTTATAGGTGAGACTGAAGTTCCAATTCAAAATGAAATGGAGGAAAATGACATTTAAAAAAAGGCTTACAACGCACATGCACATACAACCACCCACATGCACACACACACGTGCGTGCACACACACACGCGCACCTAAACACACATACGGTAGGCAAGCACACACGCGCACACACATAGGCATGCACGCATGCATGCACACACACACACACACATGCACGCACGCACATGTACACGCACTCACATGTCTGTTTCTTTGTCTCGGAAGGACGAAATATATTTGACAGAGTCTGCAATCCATTTAAAAGTGAGTCCTCAGTGACTTGTGAAGAATTTCAATATTCCACAACTCTGACTGCCAATGGAAGCGGCAGGGAGAGCAGAGAGAGAGAGAGAGAGAGAGAAAGAGAGAGACCCATTCATTTAGGCCTGGAGAAATACTGTCCTCTGCAGAGCTTTATATACGAAGGAGAACCTCCAACCACCAACTACTTTAACAGCGTGGAGGAAGACCATTAGGAAACTTCATCCTCAAAGACGAGGGTGTCGAAGGGTGTGAGGAGATACCGAAGGAGATACTATTATTAGCTGCCTTAATGGAGCCATAAAATGACATTTTAAAGAGATTCAGCACTCCTCGAGGTGTCAGTAGTTGAGATTGATTCGTAGTCCTCTTTTTTATGTTCATTATTTTCTCTTTCCCTATTTCTGTTCCAGTTGAAGTTGTGCAAGTAGTTTTTTTTATAGTTATACCGCCATGTCAGGTGTAACTGGCACGTACAGAGCTCATCACTTAGTCATCTGCAGCCACCAGAACACTCTCAGTCTTTCTGTTCTGTAAATATCTCTTCTAGTTTGAAGTGTTGAGGAAGTAACAGACACACACGGTGGGTGATGGACAAGCAGGTGAGTGACGTTTTCATTGGCTATTTTCAGTGAAGAATACCACCAGGGCCGTGAAACAGGAGGGTCATTTCTTGCCAGAAAGGTTTGAATCACTAATCATGAAATGAAAATGATTTGCCAGGGTTTTGAAAGTCTTTGTGAATGCCACAAATGTATATTGATGTTATGTCGATCAGTGTAGGGTGTTGATACTTTTGCAGGATGTAAAGATGGTTCGTGACACGTAGTATAAACAGCTTCTTACTTTTCCACCCCATTAAACTACACTTAACTAACATTTCATACAAACTGACTCATCGTTATAGTATTTAGGAACATAATATTTTTTTACAATCCCTGGAGTTAAGTTAGGGCTTTGTCAAAGGCGATTTAGCCATAGATGAAGGTGAAGTTAAGTGAAGTAAAGTGAAAGTGAAAGCCCAACTGGGAAACTCCAACTCCCATTGTCATTGTGACACCACACTCTACAGCACACAACAAAATTGCATTTATGCCTCACCCATGCAAGGCGGCAGCGCCCAATGGCGCCCTAAGGGAGCAGTGTGGTGGGACAGTAACATACTCAGGGTACCTCAGTCATGGAGGAGAATGGGGGAGAGCACTGGTTAATTACTCCCCACACCAACCTGGCAGGTCGGGAATCGAACTGGCAACCAAGTCCGATGCCCAAAACCGCTTACACATGACTGCCCATGAGGTGCATGGAGACCACACACATCCTCTTCTTGGTAAGGATTTCAACATGCAACCCTATGACTTCAAATCCAAGCATTAGGCCAAGGTTACCCACCTTGATTAAACCAATCACTCGTAGTTAACCAGTCAATCAACAGGCCTTGGTGAACTGACACGTCACCATTACTTTGACATGCTTTCACAGTAGCTCAATGTAAATGAGTGGCAACCACTGGGCACTTGGTGTGCTGACATACAAATGCTCAGGAATGAGGCTAACTCTAAAAAGGAAAAGAGCGTGTTTTTCTTCAAACCATTAATGAGGAACCCGTGGCTGAGATGGATATAATATGACATACAAGGTACCAAGTGAGGTGCCATGTATTTTTGTACGGCATAGTTGGGGCTGTCTGTATAGCAAATGAAAGCAGATTCAATTTAATTGACTTTGCCCTTTACTGTCTTAGCAGCACTGGCCTTTTACGTCAATGCCTTAAAATAGACCAGACACTTTTAGAACGAATAAGCTAATACTTCACACATCAAAACAATAGTAGGATGGGAGGGCATGGGATGAATGGAAATAATAATAATATAATAATAATAATTGTATTTGTATAGCACTGTGTCATACAAGGCATGTAACTCAAAGTGCTTAACAAATGGGAAAAAACATTGTTAGAGATAGATTTAAAAGGAGAGGTATAGAGGAGAGGCAGAAAAAGCAGGAAGGCAGAGGAAGAAGAGATAGACAGAGAATGTAGAGTCATAAGGTCAACGTAGGTTAGGACCAGGATTCTTAGATGTGTAAGGTCCATAGTGGCTGGGCCTATCATAAGTCATAGATAGTCACACAGAGATTGGGCGCTCAGGTGCGGCCCCTGGTGGCATCAGGGGTGAGGAAAAACTCCCTTTCGCTTGATTCATAGTTTGTGAGGGGGAAAAAAAGCTCAGTGAGGTCTGAGAAAAAAGACCCCCTGTAGTCAGGAAGAAACCTCAGGCAGAGACCAGCGGCCACCTAGGGGAGCCCCCTGCCAGGGCTGGATTGCGAGTAGTAAGGGCGCTGCGGCGGCTGGGACACTATGACGCCTTGGCAGCTAGGAGTTGGCAAGGATGAAGAGGTGGGTCTTCAGCTGCTTCTTAAAGGAGTCGACGGAGGTGGCTGATCGGATCTCGATGGGGAGGGCGTTCCATCTCTTGGGCGCATAGCAGGCAAACGCGGCGTCGCCGATCTTCTTCTGCGGGGGGGTGGGGGTCCTTAGCAGCTTGGCATCAGTGGACCTGAGAGCTCGAGCAGGGGCATAAAAAGAGAGCATGTCTGAGATATAGCTAGGGGCAAGTCCATTTAATGCTTTAAATACTGTGAGCAGAATCTTAAAGTCGATTCTGTATGAGACAGGTAACCAGTGCAGGTCTGCCAAGACAGGAGAGATGTGCTCTCTCATTCTGGTTCTTGTTAGGATTCTTGCCGCAGAATTTTGAATGAGTTGCAATTTGTCAATTAATTTTTTTGGGAGACCGGAGAAAAGAGCATTGCAGTAGTCTATCCTACTGGTGACAAAGGCATGAATAAGTTTCTCAGCGTCTTGTCGGGGGGCCAAGCCGCGCACTTTGTTGACATTTCTAAGATGGAAAAAAGCAGATTTTGTTATCTTGTTGATGTGAGGCTCAAAGCTCAAATCCGAGTCTATGACCACACCTAGGCTAGTAACCTTATCTTTAATGTGTATGCTTAGGTCACCTAGGCTTGAGTGGAGTTTTGCACGTTTTTTCTTAGGCCCAATGAGCAACACTTCAGTTTTATCTTCATTTAATTTTAGGAAGTTACTGTTCATCCAATCTGTAATGGCAGACATGCATTTAGTCAAGGCATGAATGGCAGTGGTTTGGCTAGGCTCGACAGAGATATATAGTTGAGTGTCATCGGCATAGCTATGAAAATCAACATTGTGCTCTCTGATGATGGAGCCCAGGGGCAACATATAGAGAGAGAAGAGGAGAGGGCCCAAGCAACTACCCTGAGCAACTCCAAAAGGCACATCATACTTGTTGGAGACGTATTCTCCGATGGTGACAAAAAACTGTCTTCCTGTAATATATGTTTTGAACCACTCTAAGACTTGACCGGACAAGCCTACCCAAGATTCAAGGCGGTCAATTAGTATGTTGTGGTCTATCGTGTCAAAGGCGGCACTGAGGTCGAGGAGGATAAGTGCTGAAACTTTGTTTGCGGCAGTGTTGAGCCTAAGATCACTTATTATTTTGGTTAGTGCTGTTTCGGTGCTATGGTTAGCTCTAAAGCCTGATTGGAATTTTTCCAAGATATCATTCCCAGCCAGATGTTGATTAAGCTGTTTAAATACAACTTTTTCTAGTACCTTGCTTATAAAGGGGAGGTTTGATATAGGTCTGTAGTTGTTTAAAGAATTCTGATCTAAATTTGTCTTTTTTAGGAGTGGCTTTACCATGGCTGTTTTGAATGAGCTTGGAAAAATGCCTGTAAGCATAGAGGTGTTAACAATTCGCAGTAAAGGTGCTGCTAATGTGCACAATGTTAGTGCCATTGCCATTGTGATGTTATGCTCCATTCCAGTGCTGTAACTCAACCTACCTCTTTACCAGCCAAAGAAAAGGCAGCAGCAAGCCAAATACTGTGGGCAATAGGCCTGGTTAGCAAGCCATCATAGCTACAGAATTAATGCTGTAGTGTTAAGTTAAAACCTAGGGAGCCGCTTTTTGTTTTACTGTGTAGGCACTGGTGACAGTAGGTGACAGTAGTGAAAATGACAATTGTCCTGGCCAACAAGCCATCATGGCTCGGATACTGGTGACATTTAGGCCTGGTGACTATTGACCTTGTGTACCTTCATAACCCAGCAACGCAAGCCAAACAAACACTGACGAAGTGCAACTCAGGGTCACCAAGCAGTTGGATGCTAAAACAGGGAACATGCCGTGCTCACCTCCCTGCATCTGTGTTGCCGGCCGCCCTCTAGCCTTCCTGACCGGCAGCTTTGAACATTGAATACTTAAAAGCAGATTTTCTATGTTTATTTTCAATGTTCATAATATACCGTACATTGCCAGGTCAAATAAAAGATGATTATCCTGCATCAAAACACATTTGCTACATTCACTGCTCAAATCGTATATCACACTGCCAAAGGTTAAATAAAAAGTTAATTCATTTATTGCACAGTAAATAGGGTGGATAAGACAATAGGACCACTGAAAACACATATTGTACTGTTCACTTTGAGATGAACAGTGCTTTTAGATAATGATATAATTGGTCAGCTTTCCAACTTTTGAAGTGGATATACAACTGTCTCCGTAGGCCTCTATTTCAGGTATGCACAACATATTATTACACTGTTCGCATAGAATGACATAAACAAACAGAAACAAAATAGCAGGAGCAGGTGTCAAGATCATCTTCAATCTGAGTACTGGATATACTGTAGTAAGCCAGTGCTATGGCCCCCTGCAAGGTATTACTGTAAAAATCAAGGAAGGGATAAGCTCCAACCACTGAGCCCCCACTGAGCTGGGCACTGGCTCTGGCATGCCGGTGCACTTCTCTGCCAGGCCAAGAGACCACAGCAGTGCACATAAACACAGAAATAATAACACTGAATAGCACAAGCCTAAACACACACTCTCTCTGTATCATATTCACACACAAACACACACGCACGCACGCAT